>NW_022145602.1:2839677-3072177 GCF_000002235.5 Strongylocentrotus purpuratus | reverse complement strand
ATATTGATATATATCGGATACCGGCGCTATATAAATATCCATATTATAATATTATATGTTACATTACATTGTTAATTGACTTATATGATGAACATGTTCCCAAACAGAATATTGATTGTTACATTACATTGTACATTGATTATAATTATGTTTATAGACAGAATATTGGTGTACATCAATGAAGTTTAATAAATACAATACAATACAATACATGAGTCAAGGTCACAAAGGTTATACTCTCTTTGATTAGAAGCTACCATAGTTGTATACACTTTTTTTGAAACGCACTGTACACATATTTCATATGGAAACAAAACGTGTGCATCTTAGTCATCTGCTGTATAGATGGATGATATGAAATATACATGACCGCTTTTGTCAGGCACTGTCGAACAATAGAAGAGTCACGTGATGGAGTGACGTGTGCAATATGCATAATTTTTTTAATAACAGACCAACGGAATGATATGGTTTGCATCGAGGGTTGCTTGTGTACTTACCATTTCGAGGTGTGTTGGAGCATTTGTATGTACAGACGATACGCCAAAGGGAAGGATCGTTAAAGCATTCAAGGTTAGGTGATACTGTATCACGGATTCGAGTACATATCCTACCTACGAGACGTTTTTGCCTTTACTTGGCGTTCTTCGAAAAGGTAAGAATATTATAGTAGATTTCTGCCAGGTAGATTTCCATTTACAGAACGATTCTGGCCAGTGTTAAAGGTAATACAAAGTTTTGGTATGGGGTCATGAATTTGGTTCAAATTAACATATTGGAAGCATAAACGTTCCTACAATATACACTGATCGTTGTCGCGGTTGAAATCGAGTCTAAAGTTATGAAATTGTCAATAATAAACTCTTTATGTTGTATAGCTCCCTCTCAAGTTCAAGATATTAATTAAGCTATAAAACAATGTTTCTTGACTAAAATCGACCGATTTGCTATCCCCGTTTGGAAATTATATATCAGAACTACATATTCTGTGATTTTCATGGTCGCAGCTACTATTGTACGGCCGTAGGCGCTCTTTGAAATTTATCAAAATTTACCGTGAGCACCGGTAAATTTTTATATTCAAATTTTTCTCGAAAGAAGAAGTGTTTTAGGGGCTAATTTTTTTTAGGACCCTTAATACATCCACATGGGCATCCAAATATATCAATATTGTAAAGAATCCACCTAATTTTCGAAATTTCCCAAAACTTTGTATTACCTTTAAGCTCACTGAGAATTGGCGGATCTGACTGCCATTAGATTGTTGAGAGAAAGTCGCAATTGCATTAATAGGAATTTATGCAAACATAATCATTCTGGTTGAGATTTTAATCAATGCTAATCCAAATAATCACCTTATACGTGGATTGTAATCCTACTGGTCAAAGTAATGGCCAAGTTTGCTTCAAATTGGAGATGGTCGCACGACAGTCTTCAGTGTATACGACTTGAAGTGAGAGTACCACAAAGACGGTTTAAGTATTTCGATATTTCGATTTGGTGCAGCATGTAGCAACTTAGAGTGTGTGGTTGTTATTTTACCTGACTGGTAGGAGAGCATACATGCTTGTTAGTACGCAACCAGATGACCGACTGCTTTAGGTCCTCTCCGATGGACCTGGTAATGAGGATTAATGCCTTATCAAAGGTTTCAAACCCGGGTCGCCGGAATACGAGACCACTGCTCTACCAACTGAGCTATCGCGCCTCCTCAACCATAATCTCGAGATCATCAATATTTCATATGCCTGAAAAATCACATTAAATGCCACTGCAATTTCAGTCAAAATTTGATCGCAGTCAGATCATCAAAATTAATGTCAGATAGGCTTTACCGTTGGAACATGTAAAATGATTTGTGTGACAATAGGCATGTGCGTCTTTTCTTCATTTGTGTACATTTGGCTTGTTGGCATGGAGCGTTACGGTTAATTGATTTTTGCAATACAAACACACACACGCTCACACACGAAGTTTGCAGCCTATTAGATATTATACATTTATCTGTGGAATTGACATATTGCGTACAATATTTTACTCATTTTACAGATTTTTCAGGGCATTCAAATATCACGTGCATAGTCTCGGCTTCTAGAGTAAAGTAACATAATCATTATACTACTTGACAAATACGTGGAGATGACTTTCTATCCAAGGGTGAAATGGCGCATGGATGGAATGCTCCTCAGGGAGTGAAGAATGTACATATATTATGTGCGGGAAAGTATTGTAATGATAATAATAACGATTATATTACTATTTTTATCAGCATCATTAGCATATTTGCCTATTTTACACCGAGCAGGTGCCAATTGCTTTTATTCTATATGTTGCAGTTTTGTTTGTGAATTCAAGGTGTATCAGCTTATGACTTTAAATTGCTATCAATAAACCTTATCAATCCAATTCAATTCAATAGTCAGCAATGACAGTAGTATAATAATTATATTTGCCTATATAGCGCCTAACACTTACTTTATCAGAAGTCTCTAAGCGCTCTACAATAATGCAGCATAATTACCCTGGCTTTAACAGTGCAGCTGTTATAGTAGTATGTCTAGTAGCTGTGGTTTCATTATGATCCTTATTACCATGATTTTCTTTTGCAATACGTGATGTGCCCAGGATCTATTGTTATACTACATCCTAAATATCTACCAAATCTCTCAATCAACTGCTGAAATATTATCAAGAGAAAGGAAGAAACATAATAGAAGATTATTTTCAAAATAAAGTAAAATATAAAGAAGAATAAAGTAGACACTAATCATGACAATATACAATATGTCAAAAATGAATGTCTTTAAATCCTAATATAGCAATTTTCTAAATATATTTCTAAATTTTCTAACTCATGCTATACAAAATAGGTAAATGAGGTACGTGTATGCAATGATCCACTCAAATTAACAGTCGACCCAAAACTATTTGCAAATTAAACCATTTCACTGCAGTCTTCTTCGGGATATTCCTCGGGGTTGATTATCTAGCAAATAAGTATTGGTATGTACTGCAAGGTTTTAATAGATCATGCTGCAATGATAATTATAAACATTTGGGTCATTCAGGAGCCCCCTTGACTTTTACAAGCCGATCGCCTGTCTAGTTATCAAGATATTTATGATTGGAAATCGAAACCAAATTGTGCGTTTTCCTAACGGTTTTATAACACTACAGTCTATTGGGGGAAACCTATATGGTAAAAACGGTCACTCAAAGATTTTTACTTTCTTGAGGCACTTCTTGATCATTTTGAAGCGCAATTTGTGTAGGGCTTCAATATTATACCATATCACAGACATGGCCGTGCATCTCAGATTTAACATTGTTAAACGATGCCTTTAAAAGTGGGTATTTCTAAATCTCTCGCACGTGCATAAAGAGCTCATCCGCCTGAGAAAATGAATATTATAGACATTTTGTTTGTTTGCCCGCTTCCCACAGACTGAGTAACTTTGTATGACATGGATAGCTCGGGGAGTCATACAATTTATTCGGGTTAAACATACAATGTATTCAAAAATTATTAAATCAAATCATCGTCAGGATCTTGTTGATAAATGCAACAAGTACAGAAATGTACAGACCACTTTACTAAACAAAATAAAAAAGGAATTACTCTTGCAATTTCCTATATTTTAATATTAATCAACGATTTATATTCGTGTTTCCATATGAATATGTCATTGTACATTTGCTACTTTGTATTATGTATTTGTGTATAATATTTCGATTGTATATTGTTCATGTGCTTCATGTAATGCCAACAGCTGAATTTCCAAATGGACCAATAAAATTAATCTGAATCTGAATCATAATAATTAAAATGACATAAACATCGACCATTAACAATGAACTAAAAGCTGGCCAAAATATGACAAATTTCGTAGGGATCTATAAAATAAATGAGCTAGTATATCTTATTCTTCATGAATCTTATGTCTAAATTCACCTACTTCAGTTACTATTCCGTTTATTTTTTACATTCTTAAAATTAATTCGATGTTATGCTGGGCTACACCTTTAAAAGTGGTTATTCCCAGATCTCCCGCACATGGGCAAAGAGAGCAAATATATTGTAGACATTTTTTTGTCGTTGGTTTTTTGTCCGCTTCCACAGACTAAGTTAATTCGTTTGACATGCATAACTCGAGGAATCATAACATCTATTTGTGTAAAAATACAATGTATTCAAAAGTTATTAAATCAAATCATCATGAGGATCTTATTGATAAGTACAACAAGTACAGAAATGCACTGACCACTATACTGAACAAAATCAACAACAAAAAATACTCTTCCAATTTGCTATACTAATGAAAAGGACACAACTTAACATCGGCTATTAACAATAAATTAAAAGTTTGCCAAGGTATGACAAATTTCGTAATATAAAATAAATGAGCTAGTATATTTTATTCTTCATGAATCTTATGTCTCAATTCATCTACTACGGTTACTATTCCATTTTTTTCTTCTACATTTCGTTGAAATTAATTCGATGTTTAGGCTGGGCTCCCCCTTTAAAAGTCAGTATTCCCAGATCCCCCGCACATGGATAAATAGCGCATGCGCTCGATAACATTCTTGTACAGCAAGCAATAATCTGTTTCATTCTTGGAGCTTTCTTGTGTAAAGCATTATTCAATCTCCTTTCAAGTAATGATAGTCTTCAGCTATTTTTTAACAAGAGGTACCTACTTCAAAAGAAATCCGGCATAAAATTCAATAGACTCGAGGTAAGACGTACTCAATGGGAATTTTGTTGCATGCCTTCACCTTTTTATTTGTAAATAATAATAATAATGATAATAGTGGGTTCTTAATTCTTAATTTAGACTATTTAATGGGAAATTTTCTTCCATACTCTCGTCATTTCATGTGTAAATTCTCAATTAGGACTACTCAATGTGAAATTGTCCTGCATCATTCACCCTTTCATATTATGGTTTCCAATTCAGCCGAACGTCCTCGATGTTAAAATGTCTTGCGTGCATTATGAAAGGGTAAATTTACCCTTTCATAATTTTATTCTCGATCAAGCCGAACGTACTCGACGTTATATTAGGCAGCAGTGCCTTAAAACACGGATGGCGCTATGGCCAACCTTTTAAAGCTCGCGGGTCACAGCTAACGATTGGCATAACTTGGCGGGCCGTAGCTAGTCTCCCCCCTCCCCCACACACACACTCATGCGATACGTGTACACACCTGAAATTCTGCAAAAACAAACAAGCAAACAACAAGATCAGTGAGAAAAACAAATCAGGCTTATATTTAGTGTGATTTCTCTGGCTTGCACTTTTCTACTATGTTGTTAACCTCCATTACATACTCTGGTGAAAATGAGGTAAAGTGGTCCACCTTTCTCTTCTATGAAGAAATACTTTAGAGACCAATCTGATTTAAAGTTTCTGCCTTCATCAGAAACTCTCCTTTTCTTCGCAGGTCTCGAGGTCGTTGCCATGTTGGTTGTTATTTCAATCAAAATCAAGGACACAGCAGAAAGAATATCCTAAATGTATTACTTGTACACTGTACATCTAATTGAACGCAGTGTAGAGGGAAGGGGACTGACTATAAAGTTTACGATTAAGATTCATGAGAAAATTGTACGGCGGGAGAAAAGAGTTGTAAGTTTGAAAACAAGTATGGCATTTCAAACATTATTTCTCGATTCACAACGGTAATTGTTACTGCGTGCAGAAATTACAAACTGAAATCTACACGGCGAGTGATATTAATGCGGGTATTAAAGGTATTGCAAAGTTTTGGTATGGGGTCATGAATTTGGTTCCAATTAACATATTGGAAGCATATGCGTTCCTACAATATTCAGTGATCGTTGTCGCGGTTGAAATCGAGTCTAAAGTTATGAAATTATAAATAATAAACTCTTTATGTTGTATAGCTCCCTCTCAAGGTCAAGATATTAATTTAGCTATGAAACAATATTTCTTGACTTAAATCGACCGATTAGCTATTCCCGTTTGGAAATTATATATCACAACTACATATTCTGAGATTTTCATGGTCGCAGCTACCATTGTACGGCCATAGGCGCTATTTGAAATTTATCAGAATTTACCGGGAGCACCGGTAAATTTTTATATTCAATTTTTCTCGAAAACAGAAGTGTTTTAGGGGATAATTTTTTTTAGTGCTTATAATACATCCACAGGGGCATCCAAATATATCAAAATTGTAAAGATTCACTATCCACCCAATTTTCAAAATTTCCCAAAACTTTGTATTACCTTTAATGTCATTAATATAATATAATGTGAGGGAATTTGAGGAGTCAGTGTATCACAACAGTTGTTACTGCGTGCGGAAATTAGAAACTGAAATTTACACGGCGAGTGATATTAATGCGGGTATTAATGTCGTTAATATAATGTAATGAAGTATTTTTTCACTGCTCCGCGGGCCAGAAGAGCTCGCGGGCCGCGGGTTGGCCACCCGCGCCTTAAAAGAACGTGGCAGTCCACGTTCTTGTTGTGCAAATCTTAAAGTCCTTATTATCTTGTATGCATTAATCCTTTCATTTTAAATCTTCCAGAGGGTTTTAACGGGTAATTATATTGCTTTCATTCTGTTTTATTTGAATTCTCAATAAGTTTAACCCTTTATTATCGTGCAGTAACTGAGAAACATATTTCGCGTTGTCTCGTTTATACTTTTCTCAATTCCCCTTTTCTTTAGTCAATATTTCTTACTTCATTGTTCTTATTCATTGCATGTTTAATCAAAAGAAAAAGAAACAATTGTGACACAGGTATTACCCACCTGTATTCAATTTCCCCATGTGTTTTGAATCGGTACTAAAAGCAGTGAATTAACTGATGGTCTTTAATATTGTTATGTCTCAAAATATTAGTAATATCATGCTTTCCATACTGTAGCTTGTTTACTTGAGAAGGCGCGATAGCTCAGTCGGTAGAGCAGTGATCTCGTAATCCGGTGACCCGGGTTCAAAGCCAAGGTGATGCGCTAGTGCCCTTTGGTAAGGCATTAATCCTTATTACCAGGTCCCTCGGAGAGGACCTAAAGCCGTTGGCCGTCTGGTTGCTTTCTTAAAAGCATTTATGCTGACTTAGCAGTCAGGTATAATAACAACCACCAGCAATACTTTCACATATTGGTATGAGCGCATCTAATTACATTGCGTGTATTTCCTCCTTGATATCATGCACCATCATATTTATTGGGCATCTCGCCAGGAACATGCTCATGCTCAGATATATGCTCCACTATTGCCATTGTTCATTGGCTCGTTCGCTCGCCCTGCCTACGAATACTTCCGTGTACATGTACTTTTTCTTTCTTTAATCGTGTCAATTAGTTCTTCTTTCAATCCCTCTTCTGGTGTATGGTGTCAGCTTCCTGTTCTTTGTATTCAGGTGTTTTTGTATCTGTACTGGTTTCACTTGTAAAACTGTTGTTAATGTGTCTCCATGCAAGACTGTACTATCACCCAATTGCTTGCTTATTGCTACAAACCCAAAGCCGGAAATGCAATATCATATTGAGATTTACATGTACTTCTATTGCCCACTTAGCTGACATGCCGTTCTATTCTGTAGATGGTGATGAACTTTTTGATTTATTTACCCTTCATCAATAAATCACTCGAATTATTATTCTTCAAGTTTCAAGTTTATTTGTTTCACATTTCACAAAAAAGAATTCACATAGTTGACAAGATTAGAACATTATATGAAATAAACTAAAAGTGTCACATTATATAATTAATTCTTTGAAAAGACGTCGACAATAATTGTATTGAATAGAAGGTTTATATACAGGGTGAAATGTAAGGAACCTATTAAAAAGCTCAGCTTGTAGATTATAGGTTCCCTTAAAGCTTATCTGCCATAGTTTACAGGAGGGATTAGAGCGCTCTGCAAGGTCACTGGACAGGTGGTTATCTCATCAACTCAGCTCTCAGTTAACATAAGAAAAAGAGGATCATGGGGGACCAATGGTCACCGATTAGGCTTTGGTTGTTATATAGAGGGCGCAAGTAGCTACAAGTAGTGCAGTGGGCCTTTAAAAATAAAACTAACATTTGATTGGAGTGGTTGTAATGGTGAAGTACGTAACAATAATAATAGGTGGGCAAGAAGCCTTGACATAAGATGATATACAACGTGAAACAAGCAAACATAGCAAATAAAGCAAACAAATTAATTTGTTACCACAGAAATGACACGATAATCACTTTAAAATATTGAGGTCATTAAACAAGGTTATTGAATATGCAGTAATGTATACAATAATATGTAGGCCGCAGCCAAGGACACAATCCAGTTTCCAACATGCATTCAAACCCATGCACGCCTGCTCCCAGCTAGAGAGCCCCAAGGCACGCAAACGCATTCACCTGCGTCACGCCCCACGCCTCCCCCGCAGTGTCATCTGCATGAACCAGTTTACATGTAGTAAAACATTTACCATTAACAAAGATTTAGAAGATGGCCAAGATATGACAAATTTCGTATGGATCTATAAAATAAATGAGCTACTTATTTTATACTTCATGAATCTTTTGTCTAAATTCTCCTACTTCAATTACTATTCCGTTAGTTTTTTCTACATTTGTCAAAATTAATTCGACGTTATGCTGGGCTACACCTTTAAAAGTGGTTATTCCCAGATCTCCCGCACATGGATAAAGAGCGCATGCGCCTGAAAACATGGATATTGTAGACATTTTCGTTGATGGTTTTTTTGCTATAAAATAATAGAAAGGACACAAATAAAACATGGGCCATTGTAAATTAATTGGAAGATGGCCAAGAAATAACAAATTGTAGAGGGATCTATAAACATAAATGAACTGACTTGTATTGTTTTTTTTAGAACAATATTAGTGGAAAGTATAACAATCTACATACTATGTGCATTAGCTATTGTCATGTTAGACATTTTATATTAATGTTCCCAAATAAATGTGCATATATTGTGGCAACTCTAAAGGGTCTTTGTGTATAAAGTGATGTCTTAATGGGTCAGTGAATGAAATTATATTTTCAGATCCACATAATAAACATAATTCGCAAAATAGGCAAATGAACATTGGTTATGATAGAAAATTCAAATGTTAATAAGTACCCGATTGTTATAACTCAAATGCCCCACACTATATATGTTGTTAATGCTACTAAACAAGGTGCATACATTTTGATGTCCAAAGTTTCAGCCCAGTTTGCCTGATATGCAGCCAAATCCATATTGATTTTTGGATTTGATGATATCAATTTTTTAACATTTTGTTTGAGCTTTTATTAAAAAATGTAAATATTCATTTTTATTTCCTAATTTGCCAGCTAAGAACCCGGTTGGGTCAATTCGAATTGATTGATAATAATGGAATTATCACTGAACATGTAATCCATCTCTTTCTTATTATGTATTGCCTATTTTTATTTTCACTATCATCTTCTTCTCTTCTCTTCTTTTCTCTTTTTTCACTTCCTTCCTTTCTATTCCCTTCTCTTTCTTCTTTTCTCTTCCTTCCCTGCACTTCCCTTCCCTTCTCTTATTTTATCTTCTCTTCTCTTTTCTTCCTTCCCTTCCTTTCTCTTCTCTTTTTTCTCTAATCTACTCTTCTATTCTCCCCTCTCTCCTGCTTGCACTCATTGTGCAGACAGAGTCGAAGGTCGCGAGACCGATAACAGTAGATGGTGACGTCAGAAACGTATGGATATTCCCTTTGTGTTGGTCCTTCAAATTTGTACATTTCATTCTCATATTTGATTGAGGTATGCGGTTACATCACATATTCTTTCGACAGGGTTATTTATCTCTGTTAAAATGCCCACTCATGCTCTATATCGACGTTTCGAATGGTTGTACCTATCGTCTTCCGGAATCGACTGCACAAGTCAAGGGGTTGCGTATTTCTCAAATTGTCATTCTTCTTTCTTCTCTATTCAATTTTTATTACTTCAGTTTTTGTCCACATGTTATCTCATCTACTAATTTTCCCATTGCATCTCTCTCTCTCTCTTTATCCTCAATCTCTTCCCTATCTCTATCTATCTCTCTCACTCTCTTTCTCCCTATCTGTCTCCTTCCCCCTTTCTTACTCTTGATCTCTCTCCCTCTTTTTCTTCTCTGATATAATCTATATTTCTTAATTTTCCTTACGATGGTTCAATATCCTCCTTTCCGTTTTTCTCTCTTCCTTTTAAATTGCGGTTCTTAAGGATTCTTAACAGAATTTACATTTTTGATAATTCATTATTGAAGGAATATGTAATATCTAAAGATCATAATGGTGAGAGCAAACAGTGGCATGAACTGCCTGTCATAGTTAAGTCCAACTTAAAGTTAATCTTAGTCTATGTGAAACACCCCTCCCCCCTGTTCTGTATCTATATTACATGACCATGATCTGACATTGGCCCGATACCCGATGCTGGGTGTATGCTTTTAAACAAAATCGGATTTAAAGGGATCCGGTAACTTTGTCTCAGATTCTAAAAAAAATCCTGTATTTAGCTCATGCTGCAATGATAATCATAAACCTTTATGTCAGTCAGGAACCCCATGATTTTTACAAGCTGATCGCCTGTCTGATTATCAAGATATTTATGATTGGAATTACAAATACAGTCTATTGGGGAAAACAAGTATGGTAAAAACCGGTTACTCAAAGATTTTTACTTTTTTGAGGCACTTCTTGATCATTTTGAAGCGCGATTTTTTTTAGGGCTTCAATATTACACCATATCACAGACACTGATTACACGTAGTGCCGTGCATCTCAGATTTAACATTGTTAAACGATGCCTCCAAAAAAGGAAGTCTTTCTGACGTCTAAAGTTTAAATTTGTTAATCGTGATTTAGATAGACCTAGGCCCATTTTTATTCGAGTTAGGATAGCATACGGGCCTATGGGTTTTGTAAAGGTTAGTATCTAAGGGTACTATGCCCCATTTGCAGGCCAAACATATGAAAAGGTTTAATTCCAACGGCATTTGAAAGATAATACTAATGTTGAACTGGAATTAGTTTTCGAATCGACTTAAGAGCTATAGAGCCAGTATAGTCTGATTTTCAGACCATTGTACCGAATGGTCGTACGTTTTACGCTGCGCAAGGATTAAATCAGTTTAATTTTGGCCATTACAAAATTTTGGCCATTACAAGATGTTGGTTATTGATGTAGACAAATGCTCATGTACCCTTGACAGCTCATTTTATGTATGTTATTACCAAAGAAGAAGAAAGCCAGTCTGTCACTCAATAGTGTCTAACAGTAAAGTCTAGCAATTAAACGGTTTTCCCTGCATAATTTGAATATTAGGACACTGCTTACGTTTAAATTTCACAGATAGGACATACATGACATATTCATAATTCCTGCAAAGTTCTACAGAATTTGATGTTGGCTGCAAAAGGGACATAGTATATTTAATGCTGTGGTAAGTCTGAGCATAACTTGATTTCTCGCAATTCATTTCTATATATTTATGTACTTACAGGACTTGAAACGTTGAACTATCTCGATTTCGACTGGTGCGATCGACCTTATATTAGGCCAGCTGTTAAACGATCCAACAATGAGGTCGTTTGCTTTTTTCGCAATCTCAATACTTGTTGCCATGGCTTCAGGGTATGACGAGCCATTCCAGCCATTCCAGAACCCGGGAGAGATCTTTCCTGGTTTGACCATCAAATTCATGATCAACGCTGCTGGTGGTATCTTGCAGCAGGATCGTGTCATTGATTCAATGGCCTATGCTTGCAGAGGTGTCCTACCGGTAGTCGGTTCGGCGGTACCGGAAGTGGACCAGTCAAGTCTGTATTGGGGTTTCGTCTGTGATAAAGTCATCGAAGCGTCTGAAGATCTGGATGCCTTTGACGCAACGGGATTCTGTAATGACATAATTACTGTGGTCAATGGCATTATATCTCAGGACAGTGGCGGAAGATATCGCAGACAAGCAGAAAATATGGATGATCCGCTGGGTATCATTGAAATCCTGACCAAAATCACCAAAGACCTCTATGGAATCGACATCAAAATGATCATCGATGACCTATCTACAATCAACACCATCTGCACCAACGTCAAGGAGAATTTCTTGAGGCCATCTCTTCAAGATCTCCTCTCTGAGCTCGGGGAGGAACTGATGAGTGCCCTTCTACCCCAGGCAGCCCCGATCTGTCAAGACTGGCAAGGCTTCCTTGCAGATGAAGGCATCGATTCCTCGTCGCCTTACTACAACATTATCCAAGAGGGCGCTCGTATCGGATCTCAGGCGGTCGGATATGACGACAGAGAGGATCTTTGTCGAAATCTTGAGCAAGCACTATCGGTGCAAGGTAAGATATTGATTTTACTTTTTTTTTTAATGTTTGCTAAAATATCGACTTCTTATTTTCTTTTTATTTCATCTTGCCTACCGGTGTCTATTCAGTTATCCGTCTTGGTTACTCCTGAAGGATATTAAAACTGTGTCTGAGGACATGTGTTAAGGCCCTCCTTGCTCCATACAAACGATATGTCAGTTGATCGCGACTGTATAATTGTTGGGTAATGAACGACTAAAGAACATATAAAAACCTAGTTTGTTATTAAGGCCCATATGATAGTTAACTAGTCTTATAATTAAATATGATGCTGGCCAATTATTCTCCGCTTCGACTAAGCCATTCACAAGTCGCTTTTTCCTAAATGTGTAGTGTAATGTCGATTTAAACCCGCATTGGTCTTTGACAGTAGTGAATGTATGATATTGATGGTTTAGCTATATATATAATACCGACATGGAAGCCAAGGGTACAAAACAAGCAAACGATTGGTCTCTTTTTAATAAACCACTCAGATACACAGTGTGCCGCTACAGCGTGACGTCACCATGTTTTACTGATCGACCGATGTCGTCCTGTCAAGGACGATAAAACATAGAGTCGTCCTCGATTTCTAATAGTTTTCACGAAGTACAGTATATAGGCTTAATCCTACAGTGATCCGATCTCAACGTGATACCAAAGACTTCCCAAAAGACAAGATACTTTCCAATAGCCACGTTCACCATCATGTAAAATATGCGAACATTATAATGATAGCAAAAGGATGTTATCCGAACTTGATTATTTGAGCCAAACTTATGTGGTATTCAAATGTCCTTACGTTGATTTCTCGAAAGTCTTTGAGATATTATGGTGCTCATAATTTGTATTGCTTCTTTTTTGTTTTGCAGGAGATAACAACGCCGCAAGGAGAACGTTCTCCATGGACATCATCTCCGAAATCTTCGCTACCGTGGAGGAGGCTGACAAATGTACTCCATTGGCTAATGACGTCATTCACCAGGTCATCGAGCCCCTCATACGTATGGACATACACGCCTTTGTGATTTCGGAGGATGAGATTTTTGCTTATACCGGTATTGATGGTGGAGTGACAGCTGTCTGCACAGCAATGGAGAACGCTGTCTCGTGTAAGTTCATAAACTGTAATAATATTAAACATATAATGTTATAAAACAAAGAGAAGAAGAGAGAATAAAGAAAACATGTTTTGTGTTCGTTTCATTAAAACAACGCTCACAGAACAAATTTCGATCAGATCGTCGGCTGCCTGCAATAAGGCCGTAAATTCCAATACCATTACGTACCTGTAATACCCTTCTTGTAGTACACATTGTATTGTTCTGTACTTTCTTTGGTATTCTTTGCTCAATTTTTAGTAGATAATTTGCTTACAAAAATGAAACATGAGTGTTAGCCTGTAGTATATCAGAAAAACGCTTAGAGTCATCGTGGATAGGTTAATTGCAATACAAATGAAGATGTATTTATTACTGAATCAACGACAGGCGCAGTTTGGGGGCGCCATCATTAAGTGAGGTTGTTCAAAAGGTTTGCGTAAAATAAACAGAACATACGATGCGTTTGGTCAAATGATGATACAAAATAACTTGACACTTCATGAGCAATGTGGATTAGAATTTATTGAAACTTACTTGCCTCTGGTTGCTCATTTATATCGATTGATCTGTTTGGCGATAAGTAAAATGGCATGTATATCATTTCTAATCTCAGATGAAATAGACCTCCCAGACCCTGTTCCAGTTCACCTCATCTATGGGACCACATTGACCGTTGAGTTCTTCCTGAGTGCTGCTGGTGGCATCTGGCAACAAGACCGACTCATCGACTCCCTTGCCTTTGTATGCACAGACGTCTTACCTGAGCTCGAATCGATGGTACCCGAGTTTAAGTCTTATGTTCAAGATTCCTGGGATTATAAGCCAGTCTGCGGGAGGATCCGCGAAGCAGCTAGTAACTTGGAGGCATTTGACGCGACGGAATTCTGTAAAGACGTAACCAAGATGATCGACGACTTGATCTACGGCCCGGGAACTGGTGAAAGGGTTCGCAGACAGGAAGACCCATACATGTATATCCTAGATATCATTGCGAATATCACCAAAGACCTCTACAACATCGACATCAATGATCCGTCTACCATCTGTCCAAACATCGCCCAGTTCCTGGACAGGTCCATACCTGATATCATATCGGAATTTGGTGCTAAGCTGTTGGTTGTCGATCTACACGAGACAGCTCTACTCTGTGAAGATTGGGACCAGACACTCGAGTCGTTTGGGATAGATTCTACTTCGCAATGGTACCACGTTGTGCAGAATGCTGCTCGTATTGCATCCCAGGCTGTAGGATATGACAGCAGACGAGCGCTCTGCCAAGAAATCGACAGGGTACTAGCCATAACAGGTGACGGATTAAGGGGAAAAATAATATTATGAAGAAAAAACAAAAATAAAAGCCAAACGAACTTACATGAGCTTATGCGGTAAATTATTTCAAAAATAAAAAAGAACACTGGACAAAATATCCTTATACTGTATAGTGTTTCTGCAGGGTTATATCCCTATCTCCCTATCAACCTTGTCAGCCTGATTGTATCTTTACGCATTTCTTATATTGAGCTGAAACTACAATTGTTTGTCTTTGCTGGTTTGCAAAAACCAATCAGGTTTGAGTCAAGAAATTCATTGTGACTCTGCCTTCTAATTATATGAACATGGGGGTTAAAAAGACTGACAATTGCTTCCTGAATATCAAAAGGCTTTGAAGGCGTTAATTTTTAGAGTTTTCTGATATTCCAACTAAAGAACAAGCTTCAACTAAAATTAAACTGGTGTCTTTAATTCGGGCATCATTTATAGTATATACATGTTGTAATCATTTATTTAATTAAAGAGTCGAAGTGAAGAATGGATAATAGAAGGCGTTGGTATGGAGGTTTCTTTCAACAATTCGTTGTTCGTTTGTTTGTGTATCTATTTGTAATACTTTATCATTTCGTCATACATCTAATATAGTTATACATTTTCTTAAACGCATATTTTTATCTTGAAATCGTATATATTTGTATATCTATACAGGAGATGATAACGAAGAGCGTCAGACTTTTGCCAGGAATATCATCGAAAGCAGTTTTGAGATTTTTACAAACAACGACAGGTGTTCAATGTACTTCAATGACGCCATCGATGACATCATCGAACCAATCTTTGAGATTGAAAACCTTCAGATTAAAATCAGCAATTATACCATTTATCGTTACACCGGATACATGGGCGTGGAAGGGGTCTGCGAGGCACTGGAGACAGATTTTACGAGTGAGTCTAAATTATTGTTGAGATGTCGAAGTATATTAGTTTATTCACCTGTCTCTCGGTAGACCGGATTACTAATGTATTTCAATTTATACATGAAAGTTCCCCTCAACACAGGTCACCAGTCAGTCCCTATGGATTGAATTCACTGTGCATACATCAATTATTGCTAAGGCGGAGAAAAAAAACTTCCTTTTTGTTTTAGTTATCAAGAGAGTATTTTGTTCAAAAGGTATGCGTAAAATAAGTAAAAAGGTCTATTCAAGGGTTGAGGGTTCGAATCTCAGCCAGCTGACATTAATCCACATTTGCCAATCCAATCCAGGTGTAGCAAGCATTTATCATTATTATTATTATTATTGTTGATATTATCATTATAATTATTATCATTATTATTCATCCTTTTCTTCTTAATATTATCATATCATTTCCTCGAGCCTCGAGGATTGGTTTTTATATGAGGGGTCCCGGGTTCGAGCCTTTCTCGGTGCTTACATATATATTTAGACACGTTAGACAATATGTTTTACCCACTTTTTTCAACTCTCTACCCTTGTTTATTAGGATACACATGTCCTTTGGCAAGACATTAATCTACATTTGCCAGTCTCTCCCCAGGTGTTCTAAATGGGTACCTGGTAGGAATTTATTCCCTGAATGTTTGTAGCGCCTCGGGGCAGCTTCGCTAACACTTCGTAGGCGCCCTGAGGAGCGCATGGGATAGATGCGAGCGCGAATGTAGCTATTATTACTATTATTATCACTTTTTTTAGTAGATAGGCCTATAATAATGAAAGGACCCTGACGGAGAACAGTATTATCTGTTGCTGATGAGGCTTTCCTAGGTTGATTAGACTATCATTATTAAATTTTAACCAAATTTGATGCAAGAGTGAATTTTTAAAATATTTTGTTTCCGATTCCCAGAGCTTTCTACTAGCACTGTAACGATGACGCTTACGGGCGAGAGTCTAAACGGAGAGATTCTTGTGTTCACTGATGATCTGAAGAACCAGGCTTCTCCTCGCTTCAAGGAGCTTGAAACGTTGTACTGTGGAGTGGTAAGTTTGAAACAATGTGAAAACAACAGCAACAACGACGACAAAACATTGATAATAACATATTAAAGTAATAATTCTAACTCTACAGGCGCACAGTTTTCTGAACGACATATTATTTGCCGGTCATAGACAGCAGTAGGCCAGGGGGTGTTTCATAAAGAGTTCGTAAAGTTACGCATGACTTTACGAAGGAGTTGTATATGAAGCGCCAGAGAGGGTGCCCAAAGTTTTTTCTAATATTTCCAATAACCTCAATTAAATTATTGCAAAAATTATATTTTGCATTAAAAATGTTTGTTATAACAAGAATGTTATTCTATATCTGCACAGTTCAACTTAATAAATAGTAATCAAGAATGATTGAGCATCCCATTTGGCTTTTCATAATATACAAGTCGTTCGTAAAGTCATGCGTAACTTTACGAACAGCTTTATGAAACACCCCCGGTTGCATAACACTTACCATTGATGGAAACGTTGCCATCAATGGCAACTACCATGGTAACAGGGCTCAAAAGCCAATCAAAATCAATGTTCCCATGGTAGTTACCATTGATGGCAAAGTACCAATGGTAAGTTTTGTGCAACGGGGCCCTAATATACTACTAAACAAACAATTTTGACTGAACGCCTAAAATACAAACAACAGCAACAACACAAAAACCTACTGTTTTGAATATCATTAATCAGCAGGGAATCCAACATATATGGAGCAAAACATTTGGGTCACCTACAAAAGGCCAAGGCTATAATTATGATAAGGTTTGCAGTGTAGAGCTGTCATATCATGTTGTCACCGGATTGTCGATCGCAAGGTCTATGGTTCGAGACCCGCCGCGGCACTAATGTCCTTTAGCAAGACATTGATCTACATTTGCCACACTCAACCCAGGTGATGTAAGAGGATACCTGGCTCTATACGAATCCACCATTATTATTATTATTATTATTTGATTTTTATTTCCTAATAGATTGGGAATCAACTTAGGCGGGAGTTAGGATCGGACCTTCGAGGTATGGACTGTGAAGCCACGTCTTTCAGCCCTGGCAGCATTATCGCTGAGTTGGAGATTGAGATTCATGCCTACACTCAAGATGTTGCTGATTCTCTGGCCGAGGATGCGGCCGACCTGTCTACCAGCGGCACTCTCATCCTCTCCTCCGAAGGTGATACCTTGACAGTGTCCTCACTTCAAGGTTCAGGATCAGGTAATATACGTGTCATAGCGGTTTGATTAAAGCCCCACTGCACTACATGCAGCTACCTGTGCCCTCTACATATAGCAAACAGTGCCTAATCGGTGCCCGTTGGTCCCCCCATGATCCTCTTTTCCTGTTAATTGAGAGTTGATTTGATGAGATAATCACCTGTTAGTGACCTTGCAGGGGCTTATTAAGAGACGTCGCTGCGGATTAGGAGCCCCAAATCCCTCCATCCATTACAACATTTTGTGGGTGTTTTTATTTATGTTTTGCTGTTTTTTTTCTTTTGAGATGGATAATTTAGGGAATTTTCTCACCAGTTTAAAAATCGATGAATTGGTGACACCATGTCGTTATTTTGTTTTCCTTCACTGGACAGGTGGTTATCTCATCAACTCAGCTCTCAGTTAACATAAGAAAAAGAGGATCATGGGGGAGCTATGGTCACCGATTAGGCATTGTTTGTTATATAGAGGGCGCAAGTAGCTGCAAGTAGTGCAGTGGGCCTTTAAGAATCACATTAGAGGGTCACTTCCTAATATGAAGGAATATTCACCAAAAATTAAATGATCGAATTACTCTCTTTTGGAGACGATCTATTAGTCAATTCTTTAAGTTGAATTCCACTCCCCAAATAAAAAGATTCCTACCAAGGCATTTTAAATTAGACGAGGCTCTACGAGTTGATTCATAATATGATTTTTAAAAGACCCGATTCAAAGATATCAACCATGACTTCAAACATGTACATTACTTTGCATATAGAGACTATACGTATAACTCTTTTGAAATACATTTCAGTTCAGTTCATTTTATTCAAAACCACACAAAACATGATATAATCTGTTACTTAAAAAAGAAACTGGTAATAGTACATCAATCGACATATTTTAACTTGATTACATCATAAACTGAACATCTTCTGACCTGTTCCCTTCTTATACTTTCCCTGTCTGCCGGCCAAGTAGGTGGTGGCTTGGCCAAGGGAGCCATCATAGGCATGGCCGTAGCTGCGGTCATCGTGGTCATGCTGGTCGTCTTCATCGCCATCGCCGTCGTCGTGCACTCGAGGGGAAAAGGCACAAGGGATACGTGAGTAGTACCAATAAATTGCAAGGTAAAGGGTTCGATTCCCTGTGCTTGTAAGATGAATTGGGTGCAGGGTTCTGAACCCTGTAACACTGCTTAGCACTACACACTAAGGAGAAATGGTGCAACTATGCACCTTTATGGGTTCAAACCGATGCAACAATAGCAGCACCTTTAGGGGTTAAATCCTGCACCCGTTTTAAAGGTGCAATCCTGCTCCCTTTAAAAGGGTGCCAGATTGAACCTTTTAGGGGACATGTTAGTACCCTTTATGGCACGGATGGCCAACCTTTTAAAGCTCGCGGGCCACAGCTAACGATTGGCATAACTTGGCGGGCCGTAGCTAGTCTCCCCCCTCCCCCACACACACACTCATGCAATACGTGTACACACCTGAAATTCTGCAAAAACAAACAAGCAAACAACAAGATCAGTGAGAAAAACAAATCAGGCTTATATTTAGTGTGATTTCTGTGGCTTGCACTTTTCTACTATGTTGTTAACCTCCATTACATACTCTGGTGAAAATGAGGTAAAGTGGTCCACCTTTCTCTTCTATGAAGAAATACTTTAGAGACCAATCTGATTTAAAGTTTCTGCCTTCATCAGAAACTCTCCTTTTCTTCGCAGGTCTCGAGGTCGTTGCCATGTTGGTTGTTATTTCAATCAAAATCAAGGACACAGCAGAAAGAATATCCTAAATGTATTACTTGTACACTGTACATCTAATTGAACGCGGTGTAGAGGGAAGGGGACTGACTATAAAGTTTACGATTAAGATTCATGAGAAAATTGTACGGCGGGAGAAAAGAGTTGTAAGTTTGAAAACAAGTATGGCATTTGATGCGAGTGATATTAATGCGGGTATTAATGTCATTAATATAATATAATGAGAGGGAATCTGAGGAGTCAGTGTATTACAACAGTTGTTACTGCGTGCGGAAATTAGAAACTGAAATTTACACGGCGAGTGATATTAATGCGGGTATTAATGTCGTTAATATAATGTAATGAGAGGGAATTTGAGGAGTCAGTGTATCACCAAGTAACGAGTCAATGCGTTGTGAAAGATGAAATCAAATTATGGAAATATTAGAGATAGCAGCGTGTAAATGTTTTACCCTACTTCATCGCTGCTATATGTGGCTGCATTTCATTTATGAAGTAGGGGTACAAACCGATGCAACAATAGCAGCACCTTTAGGGGCTAAATCCTGCACCCTTTAAGGAGGGTGCCAGATCGCACCTTTTAGGAGACATGTTAGTACCCTTAACGGTTCAATCCTGCTCCATTAGGGGTGCAATTTGCTCGTACACAAATACATATTACACATGCATGTTGTTTTTTGGTTAGTAATCATATAATCAATATATCTATTGCTAAAATGTGAATGTAATTGTAACATGATCAGACAAAATAATCTATTGGTTAATGATAATGCCGAAGGAAAATACAAATCACAAAATTGATGTGCATTGTCAAAATTTGCTTAACAAATCATGATAAATGTATTTGTATGCGTGAAAAGTGATCATGAATATGCATGCAATATGCAAACTTTTAATTTGCACTCTTTTTTGGTCGATAATAATAATAATAATAATAATCAGTTTTTTTATAGCGCAAATTACAATCAAGTCTCTAAGCGCTGTGGAAATAGAAAAAAAAATCAAGAAGTGAGTACAGAAGAAATGAAATGATAAGAACATAATAGCATGATGAATATCCAAACTGAAACTACGATACGGTTCATTTTTGTGGGAAGGGTGCAAAATCTTATATCGCACCCTTTCTTGAACCCCTTTTCCTTCAATAGGGTTAATTTTTATGTCAAGGGTGCAAACTCTTTTTTTGCACCCTTTTTTCTTAGAATGTAGATGGCATGATTGATTTGGTGTGATTGATTGCACATATGAATCAATGCAATTAATCGCGAAAATTAATCGTACGAACAATTGCTATGTTTGTATTACAGGACTAAGTTCCCTGTATGTTCTCGCTACGCATAATACCGGGATCACGGGGTATAGAGTGACTGGCCTCTGTACTTGTCTGGTTGATGCCAAACAATAACAATGTATAGGGTTCGATTCCCTGTACTTGCTAATACGTTAATCCTTCAACTCGTAAAAATATTCGCACTATTAAACTCGTAAACAAATAAATTATATGTATGCTATTCCACTCTGTTTTCTTGTTTGTATTATCTGTGCAGTGAGCAAGGAGTAGGAATGCAGAACCCGGGTTTCTCCCCCAATGATGAGCACCGATATAGTAAGTGATGCTTTCCCGAATAATAGGGACTTTTAGATTTGCGTGGACTGATACGTGTGACGTCCATTCAAGGGAGTGCATTAAAAGGACGTCGACCGTAGCAATCCCCATTGTCTTCGTGCGAATCTAAAAGTCCCTACTATTAAGCCATTGACTACTGGATTATCCAATCCCCATTGGCTTAATACAGGGACCACCAGGTTCCAGTAGGTTATAGGTCAATACTGCAGATTTTAACCTCCCCTATCGAGAACTTGAATAATGAATAATCATCATACAAATTTTTAATTGTGCTTAAATTGTGTATTCGGACAGTTCATTTAAAACAGAAATTTGAAGAAGTTTACAAGCAATATTTCATAAATCTTTTAAGACTAATGCCGGACAAATATTCATGGTGGTGACTGGTGAGTGCTATTTGATTAATATGTGCCGTAAATCTAAAGGCAAAAGAGAAATCTCCTTGTCCAGACACCTAACTCACCATCATACATATAATACTTCTGCTCTCTTTAAACGCATACGGATGTAATTATTCAATATTCAAGAACAACACTATATTGCAATCATTACAAGTGTTTTCGTTCTTAATAATCAGGAAAAGTCATTATTATCATTCTTCATCATCTTCTTCTTCTCCTCCTTCTTCTTCCCCTTCTTTTTCTATTTCCATTTCTACTTTCTTCTTCTTCTTCTTCTTCTTCTTCTTCTTCTTCTTCGTCTTCATCTTCTCTTCTCATTCTTCTTCTCCTTCTTCTTCTCTTCTTCTTCTTCTTCCTCGTCTTCTTCTTTATCCTTCTTCTTCTTCCTTCTCTTCTTCTCTTCTTCTCCTTATTCCATTTAATTTCTTCGTCTTCCTCTTTTTTCTTCCCTTCTTCTTCATCATCATCTTCTTCTTCTTCCAACTCTTCTTCAGCCTTCCTTTTCTTCTACTTTCTCTTATTCCTCTTCTTTTCCTTTTCTTCTTCTTCTTCTTCTTCTTCTTCTTCTTCTTCTTCTTCTTTTTCTTTTTCTTCTTCTTCTTCGTCTTCTTCCTCTTATTGTTCCTCCTTTTCTCCTTCTTCTTCTTCATCTTCTTCATCTTCTACCTATTCTTCTTCTTTTCATCTTCTCAGTACTTCTCCTTCTTCTTCTTTCTCTCCTTATTAGTAGTATTAGTAGTAGTACCATGTAGTAGGTAAAGAAATACATAATGGAGATAGTAGAAGTAGCAGTAGTTGTATTAGTTGTAGAAGTAGTAGTTTTCCAAGAAGTAGCTGCATCATCACCATTATAATCATCACTTAATTTGTTTTCTTCTGTATCCAGAGATATAACTGTCTTGGAGTGATCTTGGCTGCAGCACAACACCCCTGGGGTCCGTTTTTATAAAACTTGTTATCAATAACAACTGCTAAATTTCTATGACAAATTTGCTCTCAGCCAATTAGATGCCATGTTTTCAGTTGCTTTTAACAGTAGCTTGTAACTTGTTATTGATAACAAGTTTTATGAAACTGGGCCCTGAAAGAAATTCATGGATGGATCGTAATACGCACAATTGCACCCTCAAGGGCTTTCACCATTGAATGTTAATTCAAAGCTCTTCATTTATTTGGCTGAACATAATGGTACGTTCTGCATAACGTAAAATATATTACTCAGATTACACGTTTATTCAGTTTGCGTTTGAACTCAGATAATGCTTTTATTTTATTTGAGAGGCCTTTGATATGAACTGGAATTATAATTCGCTGAAATGAAATTTAAAATACATCATTAACAAAATTATTGATTTGCATTTTTTTTAAAGTTAATAAAAACACATACAAACGCATTTTCCATGTTTATTAATGGTGTCGTGGTATAGTGGATACATGACCACTGTCCGGACTGTGAATCGCATGGTCCGTGGTTTATTCCCGCCGCGGCACTTGTGCTTTTTGCCACTCTCAATCCAGGTGAAGTAAGTGGTTAGCTGGAAGAAATAAATTCCTTGAATGCTTTGGCGCCTTATCATGGCGGTTAGCTCGTGCAGGGGTAGTAATGTGATGCTTTGTATTAAGCACAGTAGAGTATATTCATATAGAAGCTACACTCTCTAAATAGAAGTAATTCTTATCATTACATTTTTTAAGGAAAAACTGGAATGTCGTTAAGGAAGTGGCTTAAAGTGCTCAACTGGAACTTATAAAAAATTCTTCCCTTGTTCCATTACCATTAATTTTAAGCTGTGTGAGCTTTTAAGTACTATCTGGATAATTTGTTGTGGTGTGTATAGTTGTTATAGAACATTGATGTTGATTAATAGATCCATTTGATTTCTTCTTTGATTTATCGTTGTTACAGGGATATAAATGTCTGTATAGTTGTATCATGTTTATCTTGAATGTAAAAATGGTATTGGATCAATACAAAAACAAAAACAAATAGAACATTTTTGTTCAGCGTAGATGTAAATCAGTGAAGTTTTTTTTTTTTTATTATACGTAGAATATGCAATACACAGATATTAGTATGGAGTATAATTCCAACAATACAAATTTCTACTTGTATCAGTGAAAATGGTAGTATTTCGCTTAGAGATAAATAAATGCCCTTCTTGTCTACGTAGCTGTTAGTCCATTATAATACTATAATAATAATATTATTATTAATAATACGATGCCTCTGAAAATTCATTAGAGTAATGTTGCTACACCTTTTCTATGGCCAATTTTATCAGAGGACATTAGGCTAAATTTTGAAAATTGACAGTTTTTGTAAAAACTCTGATGATTGTTTCGTTTTTCGTATTATTAGGTATTCTGATGAACATGATTTTAAGGTTTTCAGAAATATAACATGGTCAAACAAGTGGCTTGAATTCTTTAACATTGTATATTTGCGATTTTTTTATAAAAAACTCGAGTAATGAATTAAATTCATTAAGAGTGTATATATCTCCCTCTAAGTGTTCAGTACTATTCAATGTAATATCTGAATTCTTCAAGTTCATGCCTAGAAGTAAAAGATAATTATATAAACAAAAGTCATGAATATTCGTGTTTTCATTGGGATGTTGCCTTCCTGTTGGGTAGTGTAAATGAGTATCCGGATACCTACCCCCAGGATAACAACAAATAGGATAACCATCCTCTAGGACAACTAACACCTAGGACAACTTCCCCCGGTCAACTTCCCCTGGACAACTATTCCCCGGACAACTACCTCCAGACAAATACCACCTAGGATAGTTGTTCGGGGGTAGTTGTCCTAGAGGATTGTTTCCGTAGGGAGTGGTTGTTTGGGGATAGTTGTCCGGGGGTAGTTGTCCTGAGAAAGTTGTCCTAGGGGTCAATTGTCCGGGGTAGTTATCTGGGGGTAGTTGTCCAATGGGGATATACGTCCTAGAGGGTGTTTGCCCTAGGGTGTAGTTGTCCTAGAGGGTGGTTATCCTAGGGGTGGTTGTCCAGAGGGTAGGTGTCCCATGGGGATATTCGTCCTAGAGGGTGTTTGCCCTAGGGTGTAGTTGTCCTAGAGGGTGGTTATCCTAGGGGTGGTTGTCCAGGGGGTTGGTGTCCTAGTACATTGTAAATGTTCAGAGCTAATCGGAAGTGTCGTAGTATAGTGGTTCATCCACTTGCCTTTCAATAAAAGAGTCGAGGGTTCTAATCCCAGCTAGGCACTAATTTCCCTTTGAAATTTGTCTCCAAACAGGTGTAAATGAGTACCTGGCAATTGCAGGGGTAATAATAAATACACGGCCCTCTGTAAGAACAGCACTGATACTGATGATGCTTGAAGGGAGGTGTAATCCACCTGGCCAAACTAGTGCAGACGGGCTTTAAAAAAATGAAACAGAAGTAAAATACAGTGAAATGCACTGAATTAGAAGAAAAGGCATTTTAAGTTCTCATCTTTGCTATTTACTCATGACGAGTTTTGTTCAGCTAAATTCAAAACAGGATTTTACACGGTCTAATTGTCTTCAGCACAGTCCCTCCTTTTCTTCACTGGATAATGACGTGACAAATGTAATAATGCATCTAAAAATAAACATGACATCCTAGAGTGCAATCTTTATAGTAATAATCTCCCTCTGCGCCTCAGAATAGTTTACTAGATCGATGCCGCAATACAAATGCTGTAAAGGATACCGTTTCGCGTGCTTGGTTTTCAACAAAAGGTGAGATATTCGTTTTTTTTTTTTTAACGGAACTCACTGGTATATCTTGCTCCCCGCCTCTCCCATCATTATCTCCGTATCTCTATCTCCCCCTCTCTCTCTCCCTCTCTTTCTGTTCCCCTCTCTCTCTCTCTCTCTCTCCCCCCTCTCTTCATATATCTATAGTTCTTTCTCCCTCCCCCTCTCGATTCGCTCCCCCGCTCTCTCTCTCTCTCTCTCCCTCACTATATATTTCTCTTTCTCTCTCTCTTTCTCTCTGTCATCTCTCTCTTCCTCTCCTCATCTATATCCATAACTCTCTCTCCCTCCCTCTCGACTCGCTCTCTCTCTCTTTCTCTCTGTCTCTCTCTCCTCATCTATATCCTTCACTCTCAGAAACAGAAGAAGAAGAAGAAGAAGAAGAAGAAGACTATTAGGCTATTTTTATTATTATTATTATTATTATTATTATTATATATTATTATATATTAAAAAAAGAAGAAGAAGAAGAAGAAGAAGACTTTTGACTTTTGAAAGTAAAACTTTATTTACAATACATATAATAATTAAAACAGATAAAAAAAATAACAGTGATGCACTTAATATAATAAGTGTTTGTGAATCATATACCAATAATCAACAACAAGTAGTACGTAATACATGAGAAAGTAACCATTAAACAATTCATAAAAAAACAATAATTTCGACGGTAGAAATTGAGAAAAAACATAAATTGTACTAAACACTGATTACAAATGATTACACATCCATAGAGTGTTTCAAAACGATTAAATTATGGGAATTCATAACTTCCAACTATGAGCTTCTTCTCAAGACAAACTTATCACAAACAACAATTAAATCAACCATGTGAGATCAATATCATCTGAAAGAAAGAGTACATTATTGTACGACCATATCTTATGAAATAACACCAAATTGTTTTGTAATTTGTGAAATTCATAATCAAGAATGACTCTGTTCTTGATTCTAAGTTTCCAAAAAGGAAGTGGATCAAGAAAACGAGAGGTACGATAAAGCCAATATAATGTGCTTTTAAGAATGACAATAAAAAAGTTGGATAGGCGCACGGCCTCCCTGTTACGACCTCTTGCATGTGGAACCAGAGTCCAGTAGAGGTCAAAGTCAATGTTTACTTCGGGTAGAAGACTTGACAGAAGATGATGAAGAAGATCCAAGGCCGGTTGTATAGAAGTACACTCGATAAAGAGGTGTAGAAGAAGAAGAAGAAGAAGAAGAAGAAGAAGAAGAAGAAAAAGAGGAAGAAGAAGAAGAAGAAGAAGAAGAAGAAGAAGAAGAAGAAGAAGAAGAAGAAGAGAAGAAGAAATAGAAGAAAACAGAAGAAGAAAAAGAAGGAGAAGAAGAAAAAGAAGGAGAAGAAGAAGAAGAAGAAGAAGAAGAAGAAGAAGAAGAAGAAGAAGAAGAAGAAGGAGAGGAAGAAGAAGAAGAATTTACCCTGGGTAACCACCTCAGTATCTGTACTTCTTATATTGCAGACCCCGCTATCATCAGGATTATTACTATCCCTGAACTCTATAGCTCTGCTTCGTGGAGTAGCTCTAGAAGAGGCCTCAGTACCTGGCAAGTTTACCCCTCTGTGTCGAGCATTCCTAAGGAAAGAGATTGGAAAGCACGATGGTTTAACACAGGTACTGATGATGATCTTGTCTTACCTTAGGAACTCATATTCTACAACTATTACTGATCATCCTACTACTACTACTACTACTACTACTTTTACTTCTACTACTACTACTACTACTACTACTACTACTACTACTATTAATACTATTAAAATGTACTACTACTACTACTGCTACTACTGCTACTACTGCTTCTACTACTTATACAAATAATGATGATGATAATGGCTTTTTTATATAGCGCTCACATCCGTCACGCTGTGACACTAATGGCGATTAATTAGCCACCGACACATTGTTGCCCTTGTTATGGAGAGTGGGTAATGTTTTGTTGGTTTGTTTTTATTTCAAATTTCAAATGATAAGAAGGTAAATAAATGTGTAAAATATAGACAAACGGTTGGATAGCTCTTCCATGGGGTCCAATGTATATTACGACTTGGCAACGGATATCTAATAGTTATGGTCTGGAATTGGAACCCTGTCCCTTGTGAGGATTGATATATAGTCCCGTGACTTAAATCCACAAGACTACAACCTCTCTGCAGTTGTTTCTAGTTCGTCAGGTTCAGGTAGTTGTGTGACACGGGGGTGATCAAATTCATATAATCTTTCATTCATTTCATTAACTAAAATCATGTCAAGTTATAAGGCAAATTTAAAGGGGAAAGCTATACCCTAAAATTTACAAATGATAAAAGCTAAGAAATTGCGGCCCTATAACAATTATAGCAAAGTTTATGAAGTTACCACTCGAACCTTTCGGTAGAGTCATTACCGACTGGAGCCCTGACCATCTGTTTCTGGAGCAGCCTGTCTATGAGCTCAGGAACGATGTACTTCCAGAAGAATTGCTCCGCTTGGATCGCATCGAAATTCCACTGTCGGGGACGTGGTCTAATTCTTTGAATGAAGCTCTTGCCGTAATGATTATAGACGAAGAAATCGCACCAAGAAAGTCCAGTCACTGCTAGTTGGGTTTGGACCTGATAATAGTATGTATGTTGGTTGCCGAGTACATTGCGATCACGTGCAGATTCTTTAATGTATCCAGTATTACGAGGTCCAGGTGTCTCACCAGGCTTTAGACTTACAGGACATTTGATTTCTAAAATGCCACATCTATCATCTTCTCTTTTGCAAGCCTTGCAACCAGACTTACAACTTACAAGACCATCTGGGGATGCACCGATAAAAGTCTTCTCTGGGTGGAAAAAGATCCCGCATTCTATAACCTTAATGTCTTCGTGGCCCTTGCTTTTCATAACCTGTAAGTATACGTATCTTGCAACTGGCTCCATGGTCCGACCCCAGACGAGGTTTGGTAGATCTGGGTTTAGAACATCATACTTCATTATTGTTTTTACAAGTATCTTTGGATCATTACGTCTTGATCCTTTCCATGACGCTACCTCCTTAAAGCGCGAAGCACTGATGCAACCGATGCGATAATCAAACCACAGCTGATTATCACTCTGGCCTCTCGTCTTTGCTTCGATTGTGTCGATATCTTCTTGATCATACCTTGGTAACGAAAAAGCCTCATCAGTAGATTTGCATCGTCTCGCTCTCTCACTCAGACTGTCAGGTAGTACCTCACCATTCGACTTATCCTCAAAGGCTACATGTGGCTCTGCTGTACTTGTGCTTGTGAAACAAGCTGATGGCTGTACTGAACTGTCTGTGCCCGAACTATAATTGTTTGGCACACACTCAAACGTTGAACACGTCGCAGCTGAAGAAACAGGTAGCGGGTAACTTGTTGAAGACGTCGGATTGCTATTAAGAATGCTTTGGGCAATACCTCCTGTTACTAGTTCTGGGACTACATGTGTGAGGAAAAAATCCTTGACATTTGCTGCAAATCCCTCAATATTACTCTCTGTCGGAAATGACCAGCTTTAGTACAGCTGAAGAAATCACACCAAGGTCGTCCCGTCACAACCAGTTGTGTCTGGATTTGAGTGTAGACAGCATGGGTCATCTTGAGCTCGTCCTTACCACGTCTTGCTTTAATAAGGTATTCAGTGTTCTGATGCGTTGGTTTCTTCCAAACTTTAGAACAATTGATTTGAAGAAGACCATCGCCACACTCCTTGCAGCTCACCTGCGCACTTGGCGAAGCCCCGATGAAAATCATTTCTGGATGAATGTATAAACCACATTCACTGACGTCCAGAGGACTGTGGCATCGGCGTTCGTGATCTTTGATGTACAATTGCTTTGCTATGTGTATCATCTCATAGTCTGCCGCATCATTACGGGACGAGGTAGGCTTCTTGGTGTAATTCATAACATCATTGATGAGTTCCCTCGTTGCTCCATCGCACCGTATAGGATTCCCATGGAAAGTCTGGTTTTTCCTCGTAGCTACAGCTTTGAAATTCTCCGCCTCGATACATCCGAATCCGGGCTAACTCGGCCCACGGGACTACTCGGCCCAGCTGGAAAAACTGGGCCGAGATGTCCCGACCTTACCCTGATAGCAGAGACTGGTAAATATCACGTCATATTTACGTCTTGTACTACGTCTTTAAGACGACATAACACGACGTCAAAAAGACATGATTTTGCACCCGCGCACGTCGTCATGAGGACGTCATATTTTGACGTGATTTTTACGTCTTATTAGTCAAAGAAAGACGTCTTTAAGACGTCAACTTGTACCTTAGGAAGACGTCGTATGGACGTCATATTTACGTCTTACTAGTCAAAGAAAGACGTCTTTAAGACGTCAACTTGTACCATAGGAAGACGTCATATGAACGTCATATTTACGTCTTTTAGTTAAAGAAAGACGTCTTTAAGACGACATAACACGACGTCAAATAGACATGATTTTGCACCCGCGCACGTCGTCATGAGGACGTCATATTTTGACGTGATTTTTACGTCTTATTAGTCAAAGAAAGACGTCTTTAAGACGTCAACTTGTACCATAGGAAGACGTCATATGAACGTCATATTTACGTCTTTTAGTTAAAGAAAGACGTCCTTAAGACGACATAACACGACGTCAAAAAGACATGATTTTGCACCCGCGCACGTCGTCATGAGGACGTCATATTTTGACGTGATTTTTACGTCTTATAAGTTAAAGAAAGACGTCTTTAAGACGTCAACTTGTGCCATAGAAAGACGTCGTATGGACGTCATATTTACATCTTTTGGTCAAAGAAAGACGTCTTTAAGACGTCACCTTGTACTACAGAAAGACATCGTATGGACGTCATATTTTGTCGTGATTTTAACGTCTTATTAGTCAAAGAAAGACATCTTTAAGACGTCAACTTGTACCATGGAAGACGTCGTATGGACGTCATATTTTTTTCTGGTCTTATTGGTCCAAGAAAGACGTCTTTAAGACGTCAACTTTTACCCAAGAAAGATGTATACGTTGTATGGACATCAAATTTTGACGTGATATTTACATCTTACTGGTCATTTCGATGTACCTTTTATCCTTACATGATCTTTACGTCTTTTGTGTCCTCTAAATGACATCTATATGACCACCTGATGAAGGAAGAAAGTGTAAAAGTCACTTCATGAATACATTCTGAACATTCACACAGTAAAAATAGAGCAACAGATATTGCATCACATAATATATACACATGCCAGACAGAAAGTAATTTTCATATTTTTAATGTTCATTTATATGGTATGAAAATGGATAATAAAAATATAGAATACTTATGTTTATACCTTCTTCTATCTAACTTGTCTTCTATAAATACAAAATCTTTCCATCACCATCCTGAAACTTCTTCCAAAACATGCTGTATAAATACCTAGTGTATTTCTGTCAGTCTCATAATTGATTTTAAGAAAGTTAACAGGCCATCACAAAGATATTTGTTTCGTTATAAATTGTGCTATTTCATTTCAAATTTAATTCAGTTACAAGAAACTATGATATATATTGGCTTAACTTATAAGTCTTGCGGTTGTGAGAAGCAGGTTAGCAGCATAGAGACTAGGTAAAGCTACACTGATACCCGCAGTTGTTTAGTAGACAAGAAAACATCAGACTGGGGAAGTTCCTCATATTCAGCAAAACAGCATAGTGGAAAGCTGGGCATTCATCAGTGCAGCTCTATTTCGTCTCCATGCTGCAACACTGCTCCTCACAACCCCAATACTTTAATGCAGATAAAGACTATAACATAAAACAAAAGGTTGTTGGAAACAATTCCTGAGCATGAAAGATCAATACTTGTTACATACAAGGGGAATATCTAAGTTTATGGCAAGAATTCAGTATAAAGTATAAAACTATACAATCTAAATCACACACAAGAGAAAAATGGCACAAATGATAAACACATGGCTTAGCTAAGTTATTTCTTACACTCAAAAGAAACAAGTTGGCAGCAAGGGGAACAGGGACAGCTTCACTGATACCTGCAGAGTTTTCTGATGATGGTTGCTTGCCCGTTGAAACCACGATGTTCACATTTGGCGATACAGCATATTGGAAAACTGTGCAGATATCAGCTCAACTGTACCTATTTTCTGTGCTAGAAACCTGCTTCTTACTGGCACATGACTTAAATACAAGAAAAGGCATTAGTGGCAACATTCATATTTTATAAATATCATCCAAAAAAAAATTGTTGTAAATACAGAAGCTGAAGTTCAAGTATAAAAATACAATTTCTATCAGATAACATTCCCGCCAGTACGAGTGGCTTTGTTGGGCAATTCCAAGGTGACTGTGCAATAATTATTCAGAAGATATTTCCAAGTTTAAGATAAAATAGCAAACATGCTGAACAAGTTTAGCACAAAGAGATACATTCTATTGCTAATGTCACAACATTCATTTGGCACGTTTGAAACTCCTGGGGGGAGTTTCACAAAATATTAATTTAACTTAAATTTTAACAGCGAATTCAATAAAGGTAAGCCATATAGTGCTCTCAAAATCACAGATACAATCCAAGAATTTTATACTTTTAACTACCAAAAAATTCTCAAACCACAAAGATATTTATGGTTTTCTTTGAAGGTGCCACTGTGTGTCACTCTTTAACACTTCATTCTCCCAATAAATTTTTGAATTTTCCCCCAACCGTTTTTCCATGAAAATAAGATATAAAACAGGCTTTAAAAATCTAAGGTATTATTAGAGCCAATTCTTTTCTTTGTGATGATTTACATTCACCTAAAATTTAATTAAATTATAATAATATAGTTGGAAGAATTAAGGAATCGATCAGATCAGTTGTTCCCAAGTTTTTATCATCAATAATGGTCTTTTTTCACTCAAACTTTCAGATTATCTTTAAGTGTACATATAGCATGAAGTCAATACCTTAGCACAATTGTCTCTCATCTGAACAATTTTACCACGTCCCGTTAAGGCTTGCTCAGATATGATGCTGCAAAACAGTCAAAATCGCAGAGTTTTTTAAATGCTGACATAGAGTTCAATACGCTTTACATAGTGTATATTATTAAAAAGAGCTCACTGAATTTGCGCAGTCCAAAACATACAAAGACACGCACCGGTAGGTCCTTTGTTGCCATTCACTTTACACATAAAACCAAACTGCATCATTTTTGAAATTTGTTGGAGGTTCACGTGCCGTACCTGAACAAGTCTTAATTGCTTAATAATGGATTCGATTTGTATTGCATTTACCTCACTCAATTTTTCTCTATTACCAACAATGTATATATAATTTGCAACATGTTTTAAGAACTGATATGAAGTGGATGGGGTGGGGGGGGGGGGGGGGGGGGGGGGGGGGGGGGGGGGGGAGGGGGGTGAGCATGAGACATTATGAAACAGGTCAACTTCATGAATAGTAATTACAAATATCCTCAAAATACTGGAATCTTTTAGACTTTTACCCAAATCGTTATTATGTCAGTTCGTAAATCCTTTAATTCATTACAATTGCAAGTAACATGACTGGAAATTTCAGTTCTACAGCTTATCCATTCAGATTTGTGGCTACACCTCACCCCTCCCCCTCCCCCTCCCCCAATCTCTCTCTATAAAGTATAATGAAGTGAAAAAATAACCTTTCTCTAGCAGTAAAGCTATCGGGTGAAGGTAGATCAAGTTTTGCAAAATATTCCACTTCAGCTTGGACTTGTGGGTTAGCTTTTGGGTGGAATCTCCTGCATTATGCACTGTTTTCAGATCCAAGGAACATAGACGCAAGGAATTCTAATGCATGAATAAAGCAAAAAGAAAGGAATACAATTTAAGAAAAACTTTCATATATTTTAAAACTGGAACGTAAATAATTAATTCTGTCAGAAAAGTACTGCTTGGTAAGATTTATCAGAAATAATTTCTTATTGCTCACAAACATAAAGTCAACACACCTTTGGGTTTTAAACATTTGTGGGCAATGCAAAACGTGATTCAGGATTTTGTTTGGTTAATTATCAATACAATTCTAGTTTCAGGGATGCCAGTTAGAATTGATCAGAGGACCTGAAAAATCACCTAGAATGAGCTAGCTTGTACACAAAAAACCTAAACTATGGTATGAAAATAACTCCTCAGGGCCTGAATTCAGGCTATTGCCTGAAAACTGGCATTCCTGTAGTTTGCTGATGAGGGTAGAATGAAAGCTCCTTGACCTATGCTGAAGGGTAAAAAAACACTGTTTGAAACTCACATAATATTGTCGGTTATTGCAACATACCTGCAGGTTTTAGTGATCTAAAATTAATTGAATTATAAATATATTTGAAACTTAGGACAAATAACTGAAATAAGCCTTTCAAATGAAATGAACCATTATGTAGTGTCTAATTCGTCAGTGTCTCAGTGATCATGCACAATATGACAAATAAATGTACAGAAATAATACAAGTACATGTACACATTTACCGATAATGGCTTCACCTGTTTCAAGAGGCTGCTGATCCTTAGGAAGTAGGGAACATCCACAAGGTTGAGAGAAAGTAGCATTTTCTGCATGGTTTCACATCAATATACTGAGGCCACAATGTGCTTTGAATCCACTTCTTTGACGAAAGATGTTAAAAGAAGATGCCTACAAATAAATGAGAAAATGAATAAAGTTAAAACAAAATGAAAGGTTGATAATGTATGCATGTGCAACACAAATACTACAGGCTTCTTTGAACAGCCTGTGGGGAAAGAATTTTGTTTACCATTTACAGGTCTAACCGATTATTTCCAGATAAGATTTCTGTATACGGTAGCCTATAAGCTAAATTTGCTGTCTAAAGACTGTAGAAACAAATTGTTTAAGGTTACATGTTTGTGACACAAGTCACTGCTTTATTCCTCTACGTATCGACACGCAATGTTCAATTTTCAAACATCTGGGCCTGGGCCGGTACTATAGTACACTTTCTCACAGGTTTCACTGTAAACCGCTGCACATTACAAGTGCATACCGATGGTGGTTGCGGGCGGGTGCACGCCTGTGTGAAGTTATCTACCGTACAATGAGGAGGTAGATCACTTCACGCAGACTTACGTGCCCCCGCAACCCTCCATCTGTATGCACTTGTATTGTGCAGCGGTTTGCCGTGCAACCTGTCAGAAAGTGTATACTACAATCAACGTTTTTCCCGAAAAATACTCCCCCCAAAATAAGAAAAATTGACCAGAAACAGGTTAGAAACATAACGACTTTTAAATCATGATTGGCATTATTTGAACATTTCATGAATATTTGCTTGATTTGGGGTAGTCTAGGCCGATCTAGACCTATGTTTTAGATTTTTAGGACTCTCACCGGCCACGCCATGGGTCACTGGTCAAAAAGTCTGGATATGATTCTGAACTAGTAGTAGATCGTATTGCTTGGAATAAAGGAGTGACTGCATGTATTATCCATCTTAGGTGTGACTTAGCAGTAGACCTACCTAGTGCCAAAACTTTCATCTGTTTGCTTCTCTTATTTTTCTGCTTTCTTTCAGTTTTAGAGCAGTTGTATATTCGAGTTAGATTTCCCTTTAAAGCCATGCAGCCCATGTGTAGGCAAATGAGTAAACTTTTTTGCTTTAAATGATGCCCCATGCCATGCATCCCGTCAATCAAAACCCTACATAAAAATACATATATGGGATCATACATTTCGAATCTAGTCAGCAAATGTTCAAAGTCCGAGCTCACTATCACTGACATAAGATCATGCATTACAGTAACAAAGAGTCTAACTTACATATCAACTTTTCAGAATAAAAAATAGTAACTATAGATTTATGTACTTTTCGTAAATAAATTAGGTAATTCTAGGACTTACCCATACTGTAAATTTGCAGGAGAAAACGAGAGTATTCAAGAGAATGATACTTCTTGCAACGGCTTTTTCACTCTAAATTCAAATACATTACATACACATGGTATAGTGCAATGCAATGCATTGTAGTCCTACGCATTGCCTTGAGTGCTGAATGTACCTGTACACACACGTACGTACACATTCCCGTTTGAAATAGCAAACTAGATGCGAGCATGTATAGTCTTGATCGATATTGCAGACCTTGGTGTGAAATTGGTCCACTATTAATGACTAATGACATTTGAGGGGGGGGGGGGGGGAGGCGCTGGGGGGGGGGGGGGTTGTTCCCTATTTTTAATTCTGATAATTGCCCTATTTACTTTGACTTATGCTCATATTAGATGTTGTAGTCTTAACCCAATTATTATCTTGAAAAAAAAAGTTATTAGATACGTCACAATGACGTCGTTATAACGTCGTCCTTACGACAATAAAATATCTTGGAAAAATAGTCTTTAAAAGAGGTCATAATGACGTCGTAATGACATTGTCAATACGACAAAAAATATATTGGAAAAAATAGTCTTTTAAAGACGTCGTAATGACGTCGTCGATACGACAACAATTATCTTGGAATAAATAGTCTTTAAAAGAAGTCATAATGACGTCGTAATGACGTCGTCAATACGACGACATTACATTGAAAAAATTAGTCTTTTAAAGACGTCGTAATGACGTCGTCGATACGATCGACAACAATTATCTTGGAATAAATAGTCTTTTAAAGACGTCATAATGACGTCGTTATCACGTCGTCAATACGACGACATTACATTGAAAAAATTAGTCTTTTAAAGACGTCATAATGACGTCGTCGATACGACAAAAATTAGCTTGGAAAAAATAGTCTTTTAAAGACGTCATAATGACGTCGTTATCACGTCGTCAATACGACGACATTACATTGAAAAAATTAGTCTTTTAAAGACGTCATAATGACGTCGTCGATACGACAAAAATTAGCTTGGAAAAAATAGTATTTTAAAGACGTCATAATGACGTCGATATCACGTCGTCAATACGACAACATTACATTGAAAAAAATAGTCTTTTAAAGACGTCATAATGACGTCGTTATCACGTCGTCAATACGACAAAAATAAGCTTGGGAAAAAAAGTCTTTTAAAGATGAGAAAATGACGTCTTTATGACATCGTTAATACGACAAAAATTATCTTGGAAAAAATAGTCTTTTAAAGACGTCATAATGACGTCATTATCACGTCGTCAATATGACAAAAATTAGCTTGGAAAAAATAGTCTTTTAAAGACGTCAAAATGACGTCTTTATGACGTCGTTAATACGACAAAAATTATCTTGGAAAAAATAGTCTTATAAAGACGTCATAATGACGTCGTAATTACGTCGTCCATACGACGTACGACGTGTTTACCACTTTACGACCAATTTATGACGTCTTTAAGACGTCAGTCTGCTATCAGGGTATTAATCGATCGAGAGATACCAATGTGTATATGTTTGTGCTCTTTGTGACTTAATAATGCCCTTTCCAACCAAAATCTTTAATGGAATTGTGTTAAATGATACCATTGAAGACAATCTATAACTTATCTTTAGGTAAAATGACCACACAAAAAAAAATGACATTTCGGACAATTTACTCACATCTCGCAATCCGCACGTACATTAAATGTGCGTTGTATCTACTCGGACCACCGAAAGTCGAGCAGTGTTTTTGTCAGTAAATCACTGCAAAAGTATCATTTTTATCTCGTATGAAGGTCTATTTTTTTATTCCTGACACAAATTTCATTATTGAGAGGTCGAATATAGTCCATTATAGACGAGATGGTTGATGTTTGTTCACATTCTTTCGTCCTGGCCGTAAATTAGCAGACTACTGCCTAGTGCTACCGCAGCAGCTCAGCTCAGTGTGCAGCTAGCCGTACAGCGCCGCCGGCCGGGTCGGCGGGGGAATTCACTGACTCGGCGCCCGTACCGGGCCGCTGCACTGCATTGCATGATTGTACTGCCCAATCTGATCGAGTGATGTGAGTATTACTAATCAAACTAGATCTGTATCTACTGTATTATCATTATTCATTCCGAGTAGAATATCCAATTTGATTTAGTGAGTAAACTAGACCTACATGTAGATCTATATCTACTGTAGCTAGATCTACATCATTATCATATAGGCCTAGATCTAGACCTACTTATACTTATCATAATCAAATAATCATATTTTACTTCTAAAAGTTAAAGACTTGATAAATAGCTAGATCTAAGGTAAGGGCCTAGCCTTGTAGAAGTGAGCTGAAGAATCGCCTTCCTTTTTTTATTGTTGGAGGGGGCCTGCATCCGGGTAATTCCTGCATGCGTATGCTGCCTCAAAAAAAGGTGTTGATTTCAAGTTTTGTTATAAATAATGCAGCCCCCCACCCCCCCCCTTCCACCAAAAAAAAAAATTGGCTCGATACCCCTCACTGCCTCGGCTTGACGACAATTACTCAACACTGGATCTGCAAATACTTGGTTTACTTATATTCTTATATAAGTTACATGTATAGTACTTAGACTGCTGTATTTGGGTGAGGGCAGGCTTGTTACCTTGGTGCCCCCCCCCCCCCCACTCAGTGATATTTTGTTCCTTCTTTTTTAAAGCACCCCCTGCCTTTTCCTGCCTTGGAGACCTCCTTTAATCTGGAACACTGCTCAATGATATGAAAGATATTTTATGACTCCCTTTTTAAATTTATAAGGAATCCAAAGAGAAAAACAAATAAAAACGCCCCCTTTTTAAAGAAATCTCTGGGTGAAAAGTCAAATACTTTTTTACAATTTTCTGGCCGGACTTTTTCACACGAAAAGTACCCCTTGACTGGACATTTTGGTAACATGCACGGTATCCTTCCGTTCTCTGAGTGGGGGGGGGGGGGGTGGGGGGGGGGTGCGGGCCACGGTGTCAAATCCATGATCCACGAGACTGAATTGCCTGCAAAACCAATTTTCTCCTTTTTGTTCCCCTTTTTCTGGGAATCAAAGAATCAAAGAGATATATTAAGCAAAACAATTAAGACAAGATATTGCAATGACGTGCCGGTGCATGGGCGGGCATGGGGATCTTCGGGCTCGCAAGCCTTCAGTCTCCCGGACCTTTGGTCAACTGGTCAATATCCGTTCCTCAAATTTCTATGAAGAATATTTTGAAAAAAATAATTGTGATGTAAGTTTCGATTTAAAAAAAAATATATAATGCAGCTCCTCCCATTCCATCTTGGGGTATGTAATCAGCAACAGAAGCAAAGATGTATGAGCAAAATCAATTTTTATATATATACATTTTTTGTTTAAATATCTGATCTTGTGTACCTGTATAAATATGTACAGTATAAATAATTAATAAATAAAAAAAACAAAGTTGCATTAAACCACTGCGTGGCATAATACACGATTGTCTTTAGGGGCGGTGTGTGAATAACTGATATTGATGATGAATGTCAAGGTGTAGGCCTATATGCCTTATTTTTGTTCTGAAAAAATACAGAAATAGATCTAAGTATCACTACAAAAAAATTAGGAAAAACAGCAAATTTTGTAGATCGTTTTTTTTTTTTTTTTTGGGGGGGGGGATTGTGAATATTGATGATTGTTGTGACAATGCACTTGGAATTACTTTATCACCCAAGTCATTCGTTTCTTGTACTGTCGTCTTGGTGCCTGACATGAATACATATATATTTGTAATAGCACTTCCTTAAGCAATGTGCCTAGTATAGCGCCATCTATTGCTGTTCACTTGATATTAAACATTGGTGAGGGATGGAGATGATGAGAGGGATGGAGACAATGGGAGAGATGATGAGAGGGATGGAGACAATGTGAGGGATGGAGATGATGAGAGGGATGGAGACGATGAGAGGGATGGAGACAATGGGAGGGATGGAGATGATGAGAGGGATGGAGACAATGTGAGGGATGGAGATGATGAGAGGGATGGAGACGATGAGAGGGATGGAGACAATGGGAGGGATGGAGATGATGAGAGGGATTGGTGAGGGATGGAGATGATGAGCGGGATAGAGACAATGGGAGAGATGGAGACGATGGGAGGGATTGGTGAGGAATGAAGATGATGAGAGGGATGGAAATGAGAGGGATGATGAGAGGGATGGAGACAATGTGAGGGATGGAGACGATGAGAGGAATAGGGATGGAGACGGTGTGAGGGGTGGAGATGATGGGAGAGATGGAGACGATAGAGGGATTGGTGAGGAATAAAGATGATGAGAGGGATGGAGACAATGTGAGGGATGGAGATGAGAGGAATAAGTGAGGGATGGAGATGATGAGAGGAATAAGTGAGGGATGTTGATGTAAAGGATGGATATGATCAGAGGGATGAAGACACTGTTGATGAGAGGGGTGGAGATGATGGGAGGGATTGAGATGGTGTGAAGTATGGAGATGATGAGAGGGATGAAGACGCTGTTGATTAAAGGGGTGGAGATGATGAGAGGGATGGAGACGGTGTGAGGGATGGAGACGATGGGAGGGATGGAGACGATGGAAGGGATGGAGACGGGAGAGACATCAATATCGTCGTCATCCCTTACATCATCAACATTGTCTCCATCCCTTTCATTATCAATATCGTCTCCATTCCTCTCATCATATCCATCCCTCACCAATCCCTCTCATCATCTCCATCCCTTACATCATCAACGTTGTCTCCATCATGTATTATGCCACGTTGTGGAAATGCAATTTTTTTTTTTTATTTATTATTTATTTATAGTATGTACATATTTACAAGTACACAAGATCAGATATAAATCTGTTAACCCCCAGCCCCCCCCCCCAAAAAAAACCCCACTCTTTTGCAGACATATATTATTTTTAATCTCCGGAATCTAAATTAGACATCCATATACCTTTAAGTTTACAGACGAAGAGAGTACCTGCGCCGTCATGTTTTACAAGTGCTGATGTAAAGACGTTTCTTGCTTTTATTCTGTTTTGTTTTATCTCGTTGTTGTATCTCTCTTTCAATACTCTCTCTCAGAATCATTTGGGCCTTACCTTCAAAGACGAATACGACGTCATCTGTACAGTCTTCTTCGGACGTGATGATGTCAGAGTGATTAGAATCCCCTCCTTCAGCTGCATCACAATCTACAAGATGAGAACTTATTTGGGCTAATGAATTGTCAGTAGTGATTTCATTGACGTGTAGCTTCAAAGCGGATTTGGAGAAAGAACTGCTCGGCTGTGCATACCGACTTGATACAGTGTTGTCTGTGGCTACAGCTCTATCAGCGTCAGTAATGGTGTGACAGGAAAATGCATATGTAGTGATCTTACGCAGAGATGTGTGTCCCATCCTGGAGTTGGTACTTGATGATTCTATCAGATTTAGTTCATTAGTTGAGCCAGCATTGCTCCCCTGTTGAACATTGGTTACACCACCAACTGGACTCCGATCCGATTCCAAACCAACACATTATTGGTCATTCGAACCAATGTAATATTCTGTTCCTTCAGTTGTCGGTCTGATGTTGGTCTTGTTGATGTGAAAGTTGTACGATGTAGTGCAATTTGTGGCCAATTTGATATGATGACGTTCAGAATTCTCATGATAAGCAACAGCGATATCATCATTTTGTTCTCCAGATATGTGTCCCTCTCGGAGGCTAATTCCACCAGAAACATTTAACTTGCAGTGCGCATTGGAGTAAAACTTTCTTCTTCCCGTTTGCATGCTTGGTGGGGGTACTGCCGTTTTCATCCCTTCCAAAATTCTCTTTCCTAGAAACACTCTCCTCCTCATCTATTTTCAACGTCCTTCTCAAGCAGAGTTAGAAGAATCAGATAAATCCTGCGTTCGACCAAGTCCGAATTGACGGCAGATTCGGCAATTCCTCCTCTTTGATGGTCGCCCCCCTCCCCGGAACCTTAAACTTACTATAAAGTAGAACATGAATTGGTAAAATGTTCTGCATATTACCTATTCATGTTCTACTTTATAGTAAGTTTAAGGTTCCGGGGAGAGCGGTCGACTTCTTGAAGTATATTTTGCTGTTTAAATATAAATTAATGAATAACAATACACGAAGTCTACCGTATATTGTGCAATTAATATGTAGGTCACTGAATGCCAGCAACTAGTCTTGCTCAGTAAGGGAGTTCAACACTTATTAAATCAATAGTCATTCACGCATGAAGACTTGTGTCGCATTGTATTACAATGTTTGGGGAAGTTGGTAACGTCCTTGTATTGGTGGGGATTCCTCGTTTAACCTGCTAGGGATCTAGATGTGAGGCCTATGCATAATTTACTTAAAGGAGAGGGAGGGGGGTCCATTCCGAGAAAAGAATATGACGAGCAAGCAAGAAAATAAATATCCAATTCTTTAGGTGCCTTTTAGGTCTAATGGTCCCTTTCGAGGTGATTACATTTTTGTGGATTATTTTTGCTTGTCAGTTGGTATTAGAGGATAACTTGTTTGTGTCGAATACAAAAAACATGTACTTCATTTGTTCTACACACTAAGAAATAAAGGTACAACTCTGCTACAATAGCAGCACCCACTGCCAAATACGCGTAGGTGGATGCAAATCTGCATCCTAATTTCATCCTTATTTCTTAGTATGTATATACAGTAAGTTGGAAATATCACGAAATGGTATAAAGCAAGTTTTGTAACAATAATAATGGAATTATATTCTCTTACACATGACAAGGCCTCTCCCTCCCTTCATCTCTCTCTCTCTCTCTCTTTCTCTCCCTCTCTCTCTTCCTTTATTTCTTCCCCTGTCTCTCCTCTATCTTCATTTATCTTTCTCTCTCTCCCCTCTCGACTCGCTCTTTCTTTATCCCTCTCTCTCTCTCTCTCTCACACTCTTTTTCTCTTTCTATCTCTTCCTCTCTCTCTCTCTCTCTCTCTCTCTCTCTCTCACACACACACACACACACACACACACACAAACACCCACACAAACACCCACAGCTACCTCTCCCTACTTCCTTGCTACCAGCCGATGATGGCGTGACTTCAGGCAGGGCTGGTGAGCATAATTATGAGTTTGTTGATAACGCCATCTTCGACGGCTTGAATCAAGTGTGTATAGAATTTATAAAGGACCATGCAGATTCTGGACTGCCAGAGAGTGAGAGCGACAGCACGAATCGAGAGGGGAGGGAGAGAGAGAGAGAGAGAGAGAGAGAGAGTGAGAGAAAGTGATGGATATAGATGAGAGGAGTGGGAGACAGAGAGAAAGAGAGAGAAAGACATATTGAGGAAGAGAGAGAGAGCGAGTCGAGAGGGGGAGGAGAAAGAGATAGATAGATGGAGAGAGAGAGAGAGACAGACAGAAGGGGGGCAGAGCGAGTCGAGAGGGGGAGGGAGAAAGAATTATAGATAAATGAAGAGAGGGGGGTAGAGAGAGAGAGGAGCAGAGAGAGGGGGAGGGAGAAAGATTATAGATAGATGAAGAGAGGGAGAGAGAGAGAGAGAGAGAGAGATACAGAGAGAGAATCGGGAGGGGCGGGGAGCAAGATATACCAGTGAGTTCTGTTTTTTTTTTAAAGGAATTACGAATATGTCATCTTTTGTTGAAAACCAAGCACGCGGAACGGAATCGTTTTCAATTACGCACAATGGGGAAAATGAAAGACTGCATTCTATAATGTCATGTTTATTTTTAGATGTGTAATATTTGTAACGTCATTATCCAATGAAGGAAACGAGGGACTATGCTGGAGACGATAAATATTAGACCGTGTAAAATCATTTTTTGAGTTTAGCTGAACAAAACTTGTCTTGAGTAAATAGCAATGATGAGAACTTAAAATGCCCTTTCTTCTTATTCAGTTCATTTCACTGTATTTTATTTCTGTTTCTTTTTTTTTAAAGCCCGTCTGCACTAGTTTGGCCAGGTGGGGGGGGGGGGGGGGGGGTTATACCTCCCTGCAAGCCTCATCAGTATTAGTCCTGGTCTTACAGAGGGCCGTGTATGTATTTTTACCCCTGCAATTGCCGGGTACTCATTTCACCTGTGCGGAGACTGGCAAACTTGAATGAATGTCTTGCCAAAGGGACGGTAGTGCCTGATTGGGATTAGAACCCTCGACTCTTTGATTGAAAGGCAAGTAGGTGAACCACTTTACAGTGTGAGTAAAAAAAAAAGGTTTACACCTAGAAAATTGCTCATTATTTTTAAAATCATCTATAAACAGTACATTATTATATATCTTATGAAAGAGTGTTTTATCCCAAATCATTTGGTACCATTTTTGGATGAACATGAGGCATTGTTTGCGAGAGTGCAAAAATCGACTTGCGCCAAAGTTGCTTATGTGATGTTTGAATAAATTGGGATTTGGGTATTAATTCGGTTTTGGAAATCCAAATAACATCTCTAACAAAATTAATCATGCCACACATATCAAAAATCGAACATCAAATATCAACGAACATTTTGTGCGCGTGTGTGGGTTTTTGTGACTTTGCCCTTTGCAAAATATGCAATGCATTTCATTTGATACATTCAATTCATTCTGTCACTCCGCTAATCCTACATGATACATATTGTAGGCATCACTTGGCGCAGGTCGATTTTTGCACTCTCGCAAACAATGCCTCCTGTTCATCCAAGCGTGATCACATACCACACTAAAATGGTACCAAATGATTTGGGATAAAACACTCTTTCATAAGATGTATAATAATGTACTGTTCATAGATGATTTTAAAAATAATAAGCAGTTTTCTAGGTGTAAACTTTTTTTTGACTCACACTGTACAACGACACTTCCGATTAGCTCTGAACATTTAAAATGTACTAGGACGACTACCCCCATAGGACAACTACCCCCGGATAACTAACCCAGACAACTACCTCAGGACAACTACCCCCGGACAACTACCCCCAGACCACTACCCCCTATGACAACAATCCTCTAGGACAACTACCCCCGAACAACTATCAAAGGGGGTATTTGTCTGGGGATAGTTGTCCGGGGAATAGTTGTCCAGGGGTAGTTGACCGGGGGAAGTTGTCCTAGAGGGTGGTTATCCAATTTGTGGTTATCCTGGAGGTAGGTGTCCGGATACTCATTTACATTACCCAACAGGAAGGCAACATCCCAATGAAAACACGAACATTCATGAGTTTTGTTTATATAATTATCTTTTACTTCTAGGCATGAACTTGAATAATTCAGATATTACATTGAATAGTACTGAACACTTAAAGGAAGATACACTCTTAATGAATTTAATTCATTAGTCAAGGTTTAAAAAAACAATCGCAATTATACAATTCTAAAGTATTCACGCCACTTATTTGACCATGTTAAGTAGTTTCTGAAAACCTTGAAAATCATGTTCATCAGAATACCCAATAATACGAAAAACGAAACAATCATCAGAGTTTGTACAAAAACTGTAAATTTTCCAAATTTGGCCTAACGTCCTCTGATAAAATTGGCCATAGAAAAGGTGTAGCAACATTACTCTAATGAACTTTCAGAGGCATCTTATTATTACCTTGGAATGGTACGATACAACGTGCACGATCAATGAAGGAGTTCATTCATTAGAACACCAAGTTAGTCCTAAAAACATTTTCTAGATTTGGCAAAGAATTATGGTAAAGAAAGGTAATAAAAGTGACGGCGTTTACTCAATTACATTTCAGAGGTACATGTACCTTCTATCGATCCCAAAACAAAGATATTTGCAAAATGGTCGCCAATGATTAAACCACTTAATGGACTAACAGCTAAGTATACAAAAAGTGTATTTATTTATCTCTAAGCGAAATACTACCTTTTTCACTGATAAAAGTAGAAATTTGTTTTGTTGGAATTATACTCCATACTAATTTCTGTGTATATGCGAATTCTACGTATAATAAGAATAACACTTCACTGATGTACGCTGAACATCAATGTTCTATGACCACAACCAACACAACAACAAACACAACAACAAATTATCTAGAAAGTACTTTAAAGCTCACGTATTATTATGAACAAGAAAATAATATTTATACAGCTTGAAATTAAAGGTAATTGAACAAAGGAAGAACAAATTGCTTTTAAGTGCCAGGTCGACACTTTCAGCCACTTCCTTAACGATGTTCTATTTTTTCTGTAAAAAATGTAATGAATATAGTTATGTTCATTTATATAGCGCAGCTACCATATGAATATACTCTACTATGCTTAATACAAAGTATCACATTTCTAGCCCTGCTGTAGCTCAGCCGGCATGATAAAGCGCTAACCATTCAAGGAATTTCTTTCTTTCGGAACCCATTTACTTCACCTCGATGGAGAGTGGCAAAATGCATTAGTGCCACGGCGTGGATAAACAGCGAACCATTTGATCTACAGTCCAGTGATGTATCCACTAGACCAAATTACCACTAATAAACATGTACAAATAGTGAGTTTAAACGCAATAGAAAACGGGTTAAAATCTGAGTAAATGATAAATCCAGTTCCACCAAAAGCCTCTAAAACAACATAAATGCAATTTCTCTGTTCAAACGCAAAAGGAATTAAACACAAATCTGAGTAACATATCTTACATTATGCAGCAGCAGAACGTACCATTATGTTGAGCCAAATAAATGAATAGCTTTCATAACTTGACAAATTAACAGTAACCGGTAAAAGCCCCTGAAGGCGCATTTCTGCTTATTTTGATCCGTCCATGAATTTCTCTCTGGAGCGTTGTGCTGCAGCCAAGATCAATCCAAGACAATAAGAATTTGAAGAAAAAGAAAAAGAAGACGAGGAGGAAGAAGAAGAAAAATAATAATAATAAGAAGAAGGAAATAAGAGGAAGAGGTAGAAGAAAGAGAAGAGGAAAAAGAAGAAGAAAAAGAAGATAAAGAAGATATAAAAGGAAAGACGAAGAAGAAAAGGAGATGAAGAGTGAAGAAGAGAAGAAGAAAAGGAGATGAAGAGTGAAGAAGAGAAGAAGAAAAGGAGAAGAAAAGAAATATATAAAGGAGAAGAGAAAGAAAAAGAAGAAGAAGAAGACGAGAAGGAGAAAAAGAGGAGACCTTGAAGAAGCAGAGAATAATAATAATAATAATAAGAAGAAGAGGAAGAATAAGAAGAGGAAGAGGAAGTAGAAGAAGAAAAAGAGGAAGTAGAAGAAGAAGAGGAAGAAGAGGAAGAAGGAGAAGATGAAGAACAAAATGAAGAAAAGAAGAAGAAGAAGAAGAAGAAGAACGAGAAGGAAAAAAAAGGGAAAAAAGAATAAGAATAAGAATTTAGAGGAAGAATAAGACTTTAAACAAAAAAGGAAAAAATGAAAAAGAAGAGGAAGAAGAAAAGGAAGACAAATAACAATAATGAAGAGGAGGAAGAAGAAAAAGAGGAAGAAGAAAAGGAAGAAGATGAAAAAGAAGAAGAAGAAGAAGATGAAGAAGAACTAAAGGAAGAAGAAGAGGAAAAAAGGAAGAGGAAGAAGAAGAAGAAGAAGAAGAAGGAGAAGAAAGAGAAAAGAAAGTAAAGGAAGAAACAAAAAAGAAGATGACGAGAAGAGGATGAAGAAGAAGAAGAAGGGGGAGAAAGAGAAGAAAATTAATAGAAAGAAAAAAAAGAGGAGAAGAAGATGAGGAATAGTGACAATGATGACTATTAATGTATTAATAAAAACGAAAACAGTTTTAATAATTGCAATATGTGTTGTCCTTGAAAATTGCATAGTTAAATGCTTGTGCGTTTTAATAAAGAGAGCAAAAAACTATATATATATATATATATATATATGATGCATATGGAAACCTTTTATCATCCGCTTAATCTGACTAACATAATACAAATAAGCCTTTTTGCATGAAAGAGTTTTCTAAAAAGTGGATTTCTTTCCAGCATTGAGGTGCCCCGAGTCACATAGGTAACCTTTGAAAAAAGTATAATATACATACATAATTTGCCGATTTCTCTGTACAGTTGAGGGAAAAACATAAAAACCCAGCACAATGTCGTCTCTTTTTGCATTGGAGAAGAGCAAAATAGCGAGTTTCAATTACACTTCGGCAGCTCTCGCAAGCTGTGGCCAAGCGGCTTTGGGGTGAGGGGTTATGAATATACTAATCGTTAGCTTTCTTCTGGTATTAAACTTATTTTTATTGATTGTATATTTTTGTCGGAATAAAGAAAACATAAACGCTTGACCAATAACCTTCAGCGTCCGAAGTTCGATGCACGCGCAAATAAACAGGTTCTAATGACGTCATCATCGCTCAATCGGCGTCGTTTATCATAAAATGCTACACTTTCACAATGTTTAAAATCTGTTTGTATTTATTACTAAAATATAACATTATTTTGCCAGATACCACTGAGGTTTAGGGTTTTATTTGGGTTTTATTAAATGAGCAATTTTTAAATAAGAGCCGTACTGTTTTAATTTACTAGATCGTACCAATCGCAGGGTATTAAACAGATGCATTTCCAATCGCGCCAAATTTCATTTACGTACCGCCATACTGCTAAAATGAGTTCGTGTTGTTTTTCAAGAATCCACTGCTTTCTGCTTCACTAAACGTCCATATGCGAAGTCGTTTTGTCAACTAATTGTTTTGAAATTTAATATATGGAAGCTTTATTTCCCTGGTGTTTGTGGTGTTGAAGCATTTCATTCACCTACTATTATTCTTTGTACTCCAATTGCCAGAACGAAAATTGCATTTGACTCTGTTATGAGACAAAGTCAAGCAAACATTTTCATTGGGGGAGGGGGGAGGGGGTGTGGGTGTCTGGACACTTAACAAACATGTAGACTTCTCTTTCGCCTTCAGATTTACGGAACATATTAATCAAATAGCACTTACTACCATGAACATTTTTCCTTTAAAATATGAAAACATTTGTCTTAGTTAGAAGATTTATGAAATTTTGCTTGTAAACTCCTTCAAATTTTTGTTTTAAATCAACTGTCCGATTACCCAACTAAAGTTAAAGGGATAGTTGAGTTCTGTTGCAGAGGGCGCTACACAAAATATTTTTTTGTGAGATAATGAAAAACTGAGTATCAAATTTGAAAGAACATGATATTTTATTTTATTTTATTTCTTTGATCAAAATTGGTTCAGAGACGGCTGAAATATAACGAATTCTAATACTTGTGTACTACCACAAATATTAGACATTTTGAAAAATTTGAAAAAACGTTGAAAAAAACGAAATAACGCATTTTACGTCGTATTTCAGCCAATGCCTATTTTGGCTTTTTTTTGGCATTTTCGTATTGCCTATATTACCCACAATTAGCCGGCTCATGTATTATTATTTTTAATTAAATAATTAATTAATGGTCACCGTGTTTTTGTGAAATTGGAGCTGAATTGGTATGGTCGTATTGGCTAAATTTCACACATTTTGGGGTCTAAAATTACCTTCATAGCAATTTTAGGTTTTAAAAGGGCACTATAAATGTCATAGATAAGAATAAGAGCAATAACCATGCACTTTGAAGGCATTTGCGGTCTGAAACAGAAGTCAATTATCCCTTTAAGCAAAGTAATACACACTCGTATGATAATTATAAATTATTGAAGTTCTCCTTGGGGGAGGTTGTCAAAATATGCAGTAATCACTCACTATATCCCTGCTCAGCTTTGGAGAAGGCCAGGTTCTGCATTCCTACTCCTCGCTCACTGCATTGATAATACACAAATATTGAAAGATAATAACCTCACTTAGTCCAGCTATATATCTATACAACTCACTCCTACATCTTAATCAAAAGATAGGTTAAACGCGGTCACGTGTGATTCATTTACTGAGACTTTATTTGTGAAAAAGCGTGCAATAATATACACGGTTGGTCATAAAGGTTGAACAATTATATGAATCCCAATTTATGGAATGATTTTGACAATGATTTATTCATAATAGATCTGGATAATAGTATACATTCTCATATGTTATTGAATACTAATTTGCGAGTGTTTATTTTGCGTGCCTACTAAAGCATGTATGTGCTACTATAATAATAATAGCTAGTTTTTATATAGCGCTTTTCAGGACCGAAGGCCCTCTCAAAGCGCTTTACAGATATATATTATTACCCCGGTCATCGGATTCAGGCTTACTATGCTAATCAACTAGAGGACCTACGTTCATATTAGTCATAACCGACAGTAATGGGGATTGATGCCTGACAAAAGGGCACTAATATAGGCCGATCGTCACGGTTTTGATCATGGGGCCTCACAATAACGAGGCCATTGCTGAGCAACTGAATCATGACTGTACCTAGCTGGGGTTAGGATACGGGAACGCCCCCACAAATACAAACAACAAAGAAAATGCAATAAATTATCAATAATTCATTGCATTTTGCCCCGGTCCCCAACAGGAAAAATCCTCTGTAGGGTCATGCATTATGGTTCAAGGCATGGCCACACAAAGGATTTTTTTCTGTTGAGGTCGGAGCAAAATGCAATGAACTATTGATATTTTGTGTATTTCCTTTGTCTTGTTTGTACCCTAGAGTCCAGGCACCAGTTTCACATTTATTACAAAATATTTAATTACCGGCAAAATTTCAGTGTTTATACAATTATAAACTTTATGCGGGGATTGCATTGGAAATAGTGCATCAAACACTTTTTCAAATTTAGTACTCCGCCCTTCCTATAATTTGTGTGCGAAAGCTGGTAAACGAAAAATTAAATCATGACAAAAACTCATGTTTTATGATAATGCGCTAATTTGTGCATGTTTTAATGTCCCGTTATGTAATCCATGATTTACAATCTGCAACAGAGGTGTCGTGGTCGAGTGGATACGTCGACGGACTGTCGATCTTAAGGTCCGCGGTTCGAGTCACGGCACTAATGTCCTTTGGCAAGACATTGATCTACATTTGCCACACTCAACCCAGGTGATGTAAATTGGATACGTGGCAGGAATTAATTCCTTGACATTGAAATGCAAGAGCCCCGCAGTGGCTGCCTTGCTAAAGGCCCGGTCACACAGAGGGGACGCATGGGGAACGCACAGCCAGCGCATTGAACATTTGCAATTTTGGCCAGTGCGTTGTCGTGCGCCCAACTTTTGTCGAAGCTACAGCGAGCTGACACCAAATGCATTACGTGTTGCTAGCGCGCTGAGCGCATACAGGGCGCATACAGGGCGCATACAGACCGTACACAGAGCGCACATGATAACAACTTCTACAAATGCACAGCGTGTTGCTAGTGCACTGGACGAATGGTCCAAGCATGCACCGCGTTCTCAACAGAGGTGGTCACACACAGACGATGCACGGTCCGTGCATTGGAAATCGGAAAAAGGCCGTGTCATGATTTTGGAAAAGCTAGCGAGCTGACACAAAATGCACAGCGTGTAGCTAGCGCGCTGTGTGTATACAGGGCGTGCGCTCCACGTATGTCGGGCGCTGGTCTAGCGCGCTCCGCGCATGTCTGGCGTGCCTTTGGCGTGTACATTCATGCGTCAAGCTCCGCACACACCTTAGAGCATGCTCAAAAAATCCCGACGCACACAGCAAATGACGACTAATGCAAAGCGTGGGTCCAGCGCGCTCGACGAACGAGTAACGAATGATGACGCACGCCTAGCGAACGACAACGCACTGGCCAAAATTGCAAATTTCCAATGCGCTGGCCGTGCGTCCCCCATGCGTCCCCTCTGTGTGACCGGGCCTTAAAGCCAGGGTAATAATCGGGGCAGTGCCAGGAGCGTCACAACGTGACGGACATGTGCGCTATATAAGAAGCCACCGTTATTATTATTATAACTTTTATACCCCATTCACAGTGGCCTCAAATACCGCGACAGCAGCGGGACTGTCCCGCTGCTGTCGCGGTGTTGTCTTCAGTGTGAAGGCTCGGACCCGTTATAAACTATCGCGGGATAACACCGCCTCGCGATAACGCCGCGACAAACTATCGCTAGGTTCGCCTAGCTACAGCAGCGGGACAGTCCCGCTGCTGTCGCGGTGTTTACTCAGTGTGAAGGCTCTCCGCTATAACACCGCGACAAACACGTGTGATTTGTTTACTTACCTATCACTGACCTCTTTTCTCCAGCAATGGGGAACATGAAGTGAAATAGAAATAAAGTAACCAGTGGATTCAAATTGATTTTATTATTATGTAGATATTATAATTATCCAAATAAAAATATTTCACACTTCAAAAAATTAAAATATTCTGACTGGAAGCAATACAAATGCTAGTTTTTTAAAAAGTAATATGATCGAGCTAGCTACATGAGGAAGAGTGTGTAAAGTACAGCTAGCGCGCGCAATTTCAAGCAATCGAAAACCCCGCGCTGAAGTATTTCCGGTCATATCGGGGTCACTCGCGGGTCATGAGCCATGCATACACGTGTTTGTTACGGAGGTAATAAAAATCACCCGCTGCAGCGTGAATGGGTACATGATATTTATCCCGCTGCTGCAGCGGGATAACTTTTCTACTGTGAATGCATTTGTAGCGGTGTTATGGCGGTGTCGCCGCTCCGCTACAACGCCGCTACAAATTTCAAAACCACTGTGAATGGGGTATTAGTTTGCTAATGCGTGTTTTCCCCCTTTTTTTGTTGTTGTATTTTTGCAGTTGGAAAAAGGATGAAATTACACAAGTTTGTGCTCGGTTGTTCTACTCTTTACACATTCAACAATGGATGAGAAATCATTGAAAGGGATAGCGAACAGTTGCTGTGATTTAGGACCTTTCTGATGTAGGAATTTTAAATCCTGAAATTCATGCGCCCTTTTGTCTCACCAGCTGGTCAACAGTTGCAGATTAGCGCATACCTTTTAGGCGGCTTGAAACATGGGGTCAAGGAAATCGGCTTGATTCCACTCCTTTCTTTCACCTCCCTGGTCTAATGAACTCCCTCGCATAGCAATACAATACAAAGACCTTGGTCCCGTAACACAAACATAGCAATTTTGCGATTAGTTGCATTGATTCCTACGTTCCATCAATCGCAAATGGAGAATCAATCATTCGATCACTTGCTGAGACTTCTGTTACGGGGCTCACCATAATCATATCTAACAAGCACAGGGACTCGAACCTTTTACCTTGCAATTAATTGGTATTACTCACGTATCCCTCGCGCCTTTTCGACTGAAGCCGAGGATGATGAAGACGACCAGAATGACCACTACGACCGCAGCTACGGCAATGCTTACGACGGCTCCAGAAACTAAACCACCCCCCTCGACCTGTTTCGGCTGGCTGTGAAAGTTCAACTGTATAGGAGAGAACAGTTCAGAAGATGTATTGCACAAGAGGTATACATGTAGGTATAGTCTCCATATGCAAATGTATGTACATTTTTTAGTCATGATTGATATCTTGGAATCGGGTCTTTTGAAAATCATATATGGAATCTGGTGAATTCCTCCATATTAGGAAATGACTCGTAATGTGATTCTTAAAATCTACCGCTTCGCAAAAAAAGAAAGTTCGAATGATGTACGTAAAAAGTCTAACAACAGACTTCCTTAGCGTTGATATACGAGATTAAATAATTATAGATACATAAAAGCTGCCCTTATTTACTGCTAGTTTTGCTAAAGCATTCAGAGTCATGTGATCACAATTAGTGATGTAACTAGACCAATGTGAATGGGGATGGGGAGGGGGAGCAGGGGGGGGGTCATAGTGGAAGAGGGGTGATGGCAGATTAAACTTGTACATACGTTAGTCCGCCCTCCCTAAAAAAAAAGGTTTCACAGATTTGTTTTCCAATTTGCCGTATTAAACGGGGATAACATTGTTTTCCGGAAGGCAAACACAAGACAAAGCAAATCAAAAACAGGAAAAAAATATCATCAATTTTTGCGATTTTCAGACTAGAAAAATACCCTAATTATGTGTCTATAAAGACAAAATATACCAAAAATAAAAAATAAAAACAAAAAATAAAAAAGGATGTAATGAATAAAGGGAATCCTATATATGGTATGAGTTGCAAGACACCTATAGCGCCAACAGTTGAATCGCAATAAAATATGTCAGCCTTAACTTTTCCTAAAACAGATCTGAATCAACAGAGATAGTTGTGAGAATCACAATATCAAATCTGCTCTAGATATGACCATGCACTTCCATGTTCCACGTGTCTACTCGAAATCAAGAGGAGTGTAGCTTCTCTCAATGCTGAACCGAAATGTGAAACACCCTCAAATCGTATGTCTGTACTTCCACTTCTGTTGACTTTGACCAATGACTAAATATTCTTTCTTTTTATTTCCTTGTTAGCTCTTTTTTTATAATTTCCTGATAAACAGCAATTATATTTTTTATTGGATATTGCTTTACATAACAATTGTATGTATGCAGGTATGTAATCTGTTTATAATGTATAGCTTACTTGTTTCGCACATACTCCCAGTGTATCCAGCAATACATGCACACGTAAAGGTGTCAACTCCATTAGTACAATATCCTCTACCCATGCAGGGATCCGGAGAACAATCGTCGATATCTGTGCAAATCGAGTTCCAAAGACAATGACTCGTATACAAATGACGAGAAAAAATAATTCTGTTTTGACAGATCTATCTTTATTTGACAGATAACAGGAAAATCAAGGCAAAAATAGCATCTGAAATTCGATTAATGAGAGTGGAGGGAAGAGTAACTTCATTTGTAAAACTATTTGTCAATAAATCAAATGAAGTTAATGGACCAAATATATCCTTTTTAGTGTTGGCATCTTTTCAAAAATCGTGGCCTTTGGAAGAAGATATATTTCTTGAAAAATATCATTGTCTCACACAAAAGATCAGTTAAGGATTTTGGATTTTGCTTTACATACAAATTATACATATGTAGGTATGTAATCTGTTTAGAATGTATAGCTTACCTGTTTCACACAAACTCCCAGTGTAGCCAGCAACACAGGCACATGTAAAGGTACCAACTCCATCAGTGCAAGTTCCTCCACTCATACAAGGATCGGGAGAACAATTGTCGATATCTGTGCAAATCGAGTTCCAAAGACGATGAGTCGTATACATTTTGACAGATTTACTTTTTAATTCACACAATTATATCATACAGGAAAATCAATTAAAACTGGCATCTTAAATTACAATATCGATGGTGGAGGAAAAAGGTTACTTCGTTATAGATAAAACTATTTATCAATATACACTGTCGCTCATAAAGTTGGAATATTTTTGTTTTAACCCCAATTTATGGAATTATTTTACAAATAACTTAAAAATAATAGATCTAGATAATAGTATACATTCTCAGATTTTATTGAATAATAATTTGACAACGTGTGTTTTGCGTGACTGCTAGAGCATGTGTATGCTACTATGTTTATCAAATAGGGGACCTACGCCCTTAAGTCATAAATTACAGTAATGAGGATTATACCCCACAAAAGGGCACTAATATAGCACATCGACATGGTTTTGATCCTGGGGCCTCACAGTTACAAGGCCATTGCTTTGTTACTGAACTATGACTGTACGTAGCGGGGGCTAGGGTAGGGGGCAGTTTCCATAAATTAAAAAAAACATAGAAAATGCAATACATTTTCAATAATTTATTGCATTTTACCCCGGTCCCCAACATAAACAAATCCTCTGGATGGCCATGCATTATAGCTCAAGGCATGGGCACACAGAGGATTTTTTAATAATTTAAATTTAGTTTTTTTTTAAATATTTATGGAAACTGCCCCCTACCCTAGCCCCCACTGCGTACAGTCATGGTTCAGTGACAAAGCAATTGCCACGTAACTGTAAGGCCCCTGGATCAAAACCGTGTCGATGTGTTGTATTAGTGCCCTTTTGTGGAGCATTAATCCTCATTACTGTCATATGACTTAAGGGCGTAGATCCCCTATTTGATAAACAAAGAAGCATACACATGTTTCAGCAGTCACGCAAAACACACATTTGCAAATTATTATTCAATAAAATCTGAGAATGTATACTTTTATCTAGATCTTTTATTTTTTAATTATTTTTAAAATAATTCCATAAATTGGGGTAAAACAAAAATATTCCACCTATATGAGCGACAGTGTATCAAATGAAGTAAATTAAATGAATATCTCTTTTAATGTTCGTATCTTTTCCAAAATCGTCGCTTATGAAAGAAGGTAATTTCTGAAAAAAATATTAATGTCTTACAAACCTTTATGTTTCCCTGCTAGAAAGAAAGAAAACAGATCAGTAAACACTATGAACATAATGGACAAAGAAAGTGGACAAAATATACAGTTCCTCAAATAGACAAAGGAACATACCTTCACAGCTATTACGTAAAAAGGTGAATATGCATGTGACACCTGTTCTACACATTTTTACATAATAGCAGTGAAGGGATGTTCCTTTGTCCACCTGAGGAACTGTATATTTTGTCCGCTCTCTTTGTCAGTCATGTTCATAGTGAAAGTAAGTTATTTTTCATTTTGGGTTGAAATCAATTTTGAAAATGGACACAGAAATGACCATATGTGGGGCTTCTATACCACGCAGTGACGCCTCTGAATCAAGTTCAAGTTCAATTTCAGTTAATTTCACATCCAATAAAAAAACTTACATCAATATAACATTCAAATACAATCATATAGAAATACAATATATAAAATATGATAAGAACAAATACAACAACAACAGTAACATTAAAAATAATTAATGGGTGGAGTAGGGATGTGAATCAGAACCGCTCTGACATGTCTATTACCTGATCCTTGGAGTGAGGACACGGCCAAGGTATCCCCTTCGGAGGAGAGGATGAGAACACCGTTGGTAGAAAGGTCAATCGCATCCTCAGCCAGGGAATCAGCAGTATCTGGAGTGTAGGCTTGCATCTCGATCTCCAACTCGGCGATAATGCTAAAAGACGTGGCGACACAGTCCAGATTTCGAAGGTCCGATCCAAACTCCTGCTTTAGATGATTCTTCATCTATTAGAAGAAGAAATAACTCATAAATATAGCCTCGGCCTTTTGTAGGTGACCAAAATTATTTTGCTCTATATTATCATTATTTCGAACTTACCATTCCACAGTACAACGTCTGAAGCTCCTTAAAGCGACGAGAGGCCAAGTTCTTCAGATCATCAGTCTCGCCTGTCAGAGTCATCTTTACAGTTCTAGTAGAAAGCTCTGGGAATCGGAAACAAAATATAAAGTAATAATTTCACTCTCGCATCAAATCGGTCGATAATTTAATAAGAATAGTCAGGGAACTTAAATTATTATAACTATTAAACTACTACTACTACTACAACTACTACTACTACTACTACTACTAAAATTACGACCACTACGACCACTACTACTACTACTAATAATAATAGCTACACTTTTATCGCGCATGTATTCATCATATGGTCAGCTCAGGGCGCCTACGAAGTGTTATTATTACCCTTGCTTTAAGTGACTCTCACACTCTGCCGTGTAGGCCTACCGTGTGCCACCGTGCGCGAAAATGTCTGCGGACGGTGGAGAACGGCGAGGGCACACGGTGGTTCGTTATCAAAACGGGCAACACGTTAGCGTTGGCGCTTATTTACACCCGGTGGGACCCGGCGAAAGTTTTGGGCATGTTCAAAACTTTGGCCGGCTGGCACCGGCCGCAAGTAAGCGGCAAGAGGACGGTGTTGAACGGTATGAGGACGGTATGAATACGTTATGAAAACGGTCACACTGTATGAAGACATTCACAACACGCTCATAACCCGTTACAGAACGGTGTATGAAAAATGGAGAGCGGACTGACCGTTGCCGTTCAAATCGGGGTATTTATGGCAGTCGTGTCATGACGTCAGCAGTCCGGGGACTCGCTCACAGGACGCTCCGAGCGGTGAGGGGACGCTAAGTGACTGGTAGGTGGCTGCTTCCAACCCGGTGCACACGTTCGAGACCCGGTATGGGCCCGGTATGGAAACGGCCAAAATTCAATCTCAACAAAAGTCAATCTGGGCGGTGAAGACGGTAGAAGCACGTTCAACACCCGGTAAGCGCCCGGTGAGAACGGTCAGAAGATGGCAACGAAACGGTGAAAAGATTAATTTTATGAATTTTTTTTGCGGCCGGGGACAAGTTCGCTCAAAACCCAACGTTCTGGACTCTGTTGTTTTTTTAATAGCCCGGCAGGTGGACGGTAGGCCTACACGGCAGAGTGTGAGAGCTCCATTAAGCTATGATCACAACTCAGAAAGGCAACCGACCGATTTCTAGCCTGCTCGGTCGCCGCTGGAATTTAGGCTTCGCCCAACGATTTTTTGAGGAATCGAGCAGGCGGTAGAGCGCCAGCGATGCCTGGGCGGTGCCCGTCGGTCGGTCGTCGGTCGATTTCAGGTCAAAACGGAATCGGGGAGCTTCTCCGGGGGGCGTCCCGGCAGTGACCGACTGATGACACACCGATTCCCAAGCGGTCTCCCACCGGCCACCGGCTGATTTTAAATAATTGCCCGGCGTCCGGCCGGTGATCGGCGGGGCACCAAAATACGCTCCGTCCCCGGGCGGTCGTCGGCCGGCCACCAACCTAATCGAGCGTTCACCGTCGAGCGATTTAGGTCAAAAATCGAACCCGCTAGGTCAAAGGCTGCCGACCGATTTTGAACTCGCCGCCCATTGACAACTAATCTGCCAGCGGCGACCGGGCTGCGACTGCTCTGCAGTCTTTGACCTGAATTGCTCGAAGGCGAACGCTCGATTAGTATTTTTGGCGGCGAGTAAAAAAGTGAGCAGGCGCCGCCAAATTTTAACTGCGCGCTAAAACTTCAGCGGTGACCGAGCGATGCCCTAAAAATACAAACGGGGCCCGGGCGAAATTTGCTAAAAACTCGCTGCCCGGCCGTCGAGCAGGCTACTTTTTGGGGTTATGACCATAGCTTTAGCCAAGCTGCCACGAGGCGCTAACAACATTTAGGGAATAAATTCCTACCAGGTACCCATTTAAAAAACCTGGGTAGAGACGGGCACATGTAGATGATTTCTTGCCAAAGGACAAGTACATTTTTAATAGACAAGGGTGAAGAGTTGCAAAAACGTGGGTTAACGCATATTGCCTAACATGTCTAAGTAAGGATATAAGCACCGAGAAAGGGTCGAACCTGGGACCTCTCAAATGAAAATCAAGAGCCTTCAACAATGTTCAACAGTGCGATCCTACTGATTTAGGAAAAGAAAGCTCGAAGGCGGATAATAATAATAATAATAATAACAATGATATGATAATAATAACAATGATTATAATAATAACAATGATAACAATGATAATAAGAATCATATAATAATATTAGTTGAGCGATTGCTCGCTACACCTCGGTGGGATTAGCAAATGTGGATAAATATCTTGCTGGCTGAGATTCGAACCCTAAGCCCTTAAATAGACCATTTTACCTATTTCAGGCATATCTTCTGAACAACTGACTCTCTTGACAACTAACAAATAAAGGTTTGTCCGACGTAGCAACAATTGACGTACGCACAGTGAATTTCATTCATAGGGACGTAAAATGACTGGTAGCCAGTGCTTAGGGAAACTTTCATGTATACATTGAAATACATTAGTAAACCGGTCTACCGAGAGACACGTCAATAAACTAATATACCTCGACAACTCAACACCTCCAACATTATTTAGACTCACTCGTAAAGGCTGTCTCCATTGCCTCGCAGACCTCTTCCACGCCCATGTACCCGGTGTAACGATAAATGGTATAAACGCTGATTGGAATCTGAAGGTATTCCATCTCGAGTTCGATGACGTCGTCGATGAAATCATTGACCAACATGGAGCATCTGCCGTTGTTTGTATAAATCTCGAAACTGCTTTCGATGATATTCCTGGTAAAAGTCCGACGCTCTTCATTGTCATATCCTGTTTAGATACGAATATATACACATTCAAGATAAGAATATGCGTCAAAGAAAATGTATAACTATATTAAAATGTATGATGAAATGAGGAAGTATTAATACATAAACAAACGAACAACAAATAGTTGAGAGAAACACCCATACCGACGCCTTCTGCTTTCAATTCCTCACTACGATTCTACAAATAAATAAATGAATACAACATTTGTAAACTATAAATGATGCCCGCAGACAGACACAAGCTTAATTTGTGTTTTCTTTTCTTTTCATGCGGAATATTAAAAAAAAATCTAAACAAACGCTTTCAAAGCTTTTCCGATATTCAGGAAGCCATTTTTCCTTTCAACTCCAATGTATTCATATAAATTGAAGGCATAGTCCCAATGAATTTTCTTGACTCAAACCTAATTGGTCTCTGCAAGTCAGCAAAGACATCACATTGTAGTTTGAGCTCAATATAAGACATGCGTAGAGATACAACCAGACTGACAAGAAGAACAAGCCCCACAAATGCAACGTACATATTCGATTAGGCTTTTTACATTTTAGAATATTTCCCCCAAATGCGTCACCTGTTATGGCTAGAACTCTTTCGATTTCCTGGCAGAGCGCTTGTCTGCTTTCATACCCTGCAGCCTGGGATGCAATATGAAATGCATTTTGGTTAGCTTGGTTGAGCTGTTGCGAATCTTTACAGAGCATAACATCTATATTGGGTAGAAATACCGCCATCAGCTTAGCACCGAATTCCGATATGATATCAGGTATAGACCTGTCTAGGAACTGGGCGATGTTTGGACAGATGGTAGACGGATCATTGATGTCGATGTTGTAGAGTTCTCTGGTGATATTCGCAACGACTTCTCCGATACCAAATATACTTAGCATGGATAGATTAACCTGTGTGCGAATCCTTTCACCAGTTCCCCCGTCGCCCAAGTCGTTGACTATCTTGGTCAGGTCTTTACAGAATTCCGTTGCGCCAAATGCCTCCAAGTTGCTAGCTGCATCGCGGATCCTCCCGCAGACTGGCTTATAATCCCAGGAATCTTGAACAAAAGACTTAAACTCGGGTACCATCGATTCCAGCTCAGGTAAGACGTCTGTACATATAAAGGCCAGGGAGTCAATGAGTCGGTCTTGCTGCCAGATGCCACCAGCAGCATTCAAGAAGAACTCAACAGTCAGGGTGGTCTCAGGGATGAGCTGAATTGGAACAGGGTCTTGAAGGTCTATTTCATCTGAGATTAGAAATGAAACAAAGCCATTTTACTTATCAGCGAACGGATCATTCGACAAACTAAATGATCAACCAGAGGCAAGCAAGTTTCAATAAATCCAAACCCACATTGCTCATAAAGTGTCAAATTATTTGTATCATCATTAGCCCTTATCCAAACACAGCGTCTGTTCTGCTTATTTTACTCAACCTTTTGAACAACTTCACCTTACGATGGCGCTCCCAAAACCACGCCAGTTGCTGACTCAGTAATAAACAAATCTTCATTTGTATTGCCATTCAACCATCCACGACGACTCTAGGTGTTTTTCTGATATATTAGAGGCTTACCCTCATGTTTCTTTTTTTGTAAAAAAAAAATATCTGATAAATATTGAGCAAAGAATATTAAAAATTGTACAGGACAATACAATGTGCGCTCTGTTTAATTAAAATATGAATACAAAATCTCGTAAGCTGCCTAAAAGAAGGGTATTACAGCTAAGTAATGTTAGTAGCATGTACGGCCTCACTGCGGGCAGCCGTCGATCTGATCGAAATTTCTTCTCTGAGTGTCGTTTTACTGAAATATACGTTTTCTTTTCTCTCGTTTCATCTTCTTCTTTTTCGTTTTATAATACTATATTTTTAATACTACTACAGTTTATTTGCTTACACGTGAAACCATTCTTTAATGTTCTACAAACGGCTCCTACTCCACCATCAATGCCGGTATAAGTAAGAACCACGTCGTCTGAAATCACAAAGCCAGGTTCTAGGTGGTGTATGTAAGGCTCCAAGACGTTGTCAATTACGTCATTAGCCCATGCAGAACATGTGTCAACCTCCTCCTTGATAACCAAGATGTTGGAGATGACGTTCTCGGAGAACGCTCTCCTTGCGGCGTTGTTATCTCCTGCAAAACGGAAAGAAAATATATTACGACCAACATTATCACAAAGACTTTCCAGAAATCAAGGTAAGGATAAGTTAAATACTCAATTATTTGCCTTAAAGAATCAAGTTCGGATTACGCAATATTTATATAATTGTAATGTTTGCACATTGTAAATGATGATTGACATGGCTATTGGAAAGTGTCCTTTGGTACGGAAGTCTTTGTGATCATGTTCAGATTGGATCACTGGAATAGGAAGTCTATGCACTGTACAATGTAAAAAAAGTTGGGCAGATGATACTAGGTAAATCGAAGTTGGGCAACATTATTATCCAACAATAGGGTTATGATCTTTTATTAGGAGTGTCGTAGTCGATTGGATATGTCACAGGACTATGGATTACGAACGGAGGTCCGCGGTTCGAGTCTCGCCGCGGCACTAATCTCCTTTTGCATACAATATTTTATCCAACTTATTTGCCCAACTAGTGTGGAAATTATGCTACACATTATGGTGAAATTGGGTGAATTTCTGATTGGATAAATTTTTGTTGGCTAAAAGTTGGGTATTTTCTTTTTATCCAACGCTGGGTAAATCATGCAAAATCTTTAATTTACCCAACAGTTGGTCGGACACATAATCGCCCTAATGTTGGGTAAAAATTGGGCAATCTTTTGCCCAATATTCATGGAAGCTATTAGACATCGAGGATGGCCAACGGAAATTATCTCTTGAATGGCGAACGATTCCTGGTACTGAGAACATTTTAAAAGAGACCCAGCGTTTGCTTGTTTTGTACACTTGGCTTCCATGACGGCATTATATATATATATATATATATATATATATATATATATAGCTAAACCATCAATATTATACTTTCCCTTCTGTGAAGGACTACCGTCGATTTAGATCGATATTAAAACTTCAAATTCCGGAAAAGGCGACATGTGTAAGTCACAGCGGGAAATAATTGGCAAGCACCGCATGTAATTTCAAGACTAGATAAACGTCTACGTAGGCCTTAATATTAAAAACGGTTTCTGTATGTTCTTTAGTCGTTCATCACCCAACGATTATACAGTCCCAGATCAATTTTAACTGACATATCGTTTGTATGGAGCCAGGAGGGCCATAACCCATATTCTTAGACGAAGTTTTAAAGTTAACATTGTTGATGAAAACACTGCGTAATTTGTATATGAAATGTTAATTAGTGTACTAACCCTCTAACATGCAACAAATCCTGAAGACAAAAAAATCCCTAAATTAAATTAATTATAATAATATAGTTGGAAGAATTTAGGAATCAAGCAATTCGGTTTTCCCCTATTTGTATCATTAATAATGGTCCGTTTCCTCTCAAACTTTCAAATTGTTATCTTTTATTGTACATCTAGCATTGAAGTCTCTACCATATAGAACCATTTCTCTCATCTGAAAACTATAACCAAGTCTCTTGAATATCCTTCTGGCTCTAAAGTGACAATTCTCAGTAGCCAAAACGGATAACTGAATAGACATCAGTAAGGAATGTGTGCCGTCCTTTAGGACGTTACTAGGCAAGACGAAACAACAAAAGAAGATGCCTATTTTTAAGCAGTACATTAAGTAAAAATCATTATTTTACCTTGCACCAATAGTGCTTGCTCAATATGTTGACAAAGATCCTTTATGTTGTCATATCCGACCAACTGAGATCCGATACGAGCGATTGAGTGGATAATTTTCCAGTGGGCCGACCAAGAATCAAGGAAGTTTTCACAGATTGGAGCAGCATGGGGTAGAAGGGCACTCACCAGTTCAGTGAAGAACTGAGAGATGACATGTTTAACAGATGGCTCCAGGATATTCTCCTTGACGTTGGTGCAGATGGTTTTGATTGTATTTGAATTATCGATGATCATATTGATGTCGATTTCATAGAGGTCTCTGGTGATGTTGGTCAGGATTGTAAACAGGGTATCATCCATATTTTTCGCTAGTCTACTAAATCTTCCGACAAAACGCATGATTGTGATCACATTTATTATGTCATTACAGAATCCCGTTGCGTTAAAGGCATCCTGATCTTCAGAAGCTTCGATGACTCCATCACAGATGGAACCCCAATTCATAATTTCCTGGTCCACTTCTGGTACCGCCGAACCGACTACCGGTAGGACACCTCTGCAGGCATAGGCCAACGCATCGATGACACGATCCTGCTGCCAGATACCACCAGCAGCGTTGATCAGGAATTTGATGGTCAAACCAGGAATTATCTCTCCCGGGTTCTGGAATGGCTCCTGATAGTCCGAGGGAGCCTGGCCTGAAGCCATGGCAACCAGTATTGAGATTGCGAGAAAAGCAAACGACCTCATTGTTGGATCGTTTAACAGCTGGCCTAATATAAGGTCGATCGCACCAGTCGAAAACGAGAAAGTTCAACGTCTCAAGTCCTGTAAGTACATAAATATCAAGAGACGAATTAAGAGAAAATAAATTATGCTCCAAGTTACCTCAGCAGATTAATACTACAACCCTTCACAAAACAAACAGGTCCGTGTTATATTAGGATAACAGTGAGCGTACGTATATATACATTTTTCAAAAACAAATCATGTATAACAAATGTTAAACTTTGGACGTCAGAGGGACTTCCTTTGAATGCAAAATTACAAAAGTCAGTGACAAATCTGCTGATAACCAATCAGAAGCGAGGATTTCAGTAGCTGATAACAAATTACCATCGATTTACCATCGATGACAAGTTTTGTAAAACGCCCCCTCCCCCTGAAAAACAAAAGGTATCCCGAAAGATACACAAAAATGACAAAACATGGTTGACAAGATTTGGACACAACATGTACAAAAACAAAAGAGTCGAAAGTGTACACATAAGCATATAAACGTCCCCTTTCCTCACATGCACACATGTAGTTTGAAAGGAGGGAGAAGGAACAGGGAGAAAGATAGAGAGGGGGAGAATACAAGAGTAGAGAAGATGATAAAATAGAAGAGAAGGGTAGGGAAGGAAATAAAAGAGAAGAGATGAGAAGATAAGTGAAGGAGAAGAAGAGAAGAGAATATAATAGAATAGAAGAGAAGGGAAGGGAAGGGAAGGGAAGAGAAGAGAAGAGAAGAAAAGGAAAGATAAGAGAAGGAAGAGAAGAAAAGAAAAGAGGAGAGAAGGGTTTAAAAGAGAAGAGAAGATAAAACAACAGTCAAAATCAAAAAAAGGCAATGCAAAAAAGAAAGAGATGGGTACTTTTAATTTTCTGAAATCCTGTAATGGCCAATGTCTGCATTTTTTAGTTTACAGTGGTCAGTACATTTTTGTACTTGTTCTCCTTATTAACTAGATCCTGACAATGATTTGCTTAAATAACGTAATAACGAGTAAATTGTATGTGTTACACAAATAGATGTCATGATCCTCGAGATATCCATGCCACACGAAATTACTCGGTCTGTGGGAGATGGTGATTTCTTTTTGTTATATACAAAAACAGGTCTATAATGTCCATGTTCTCTATCGCATGCGCTCTTTATCCATGTGCGAGAGATCTAATAATAACCACTTTTAAATGTGTAGACCAGCCTAATATCAAATTCATTTGAACAGCTTCATGAACAATAAAGTATACTAGCTCAGTCATTTTGTTTTAATCCCTGCAGAATTGTTCATGTGAAAGCCAACTGTCCTCTGTGTATTTTGTACGGATTTGTTTCTTTTTGTTTGTTTCTTTTTTTCTTCAAATTTCTTCATCAAACCTTGATGAGGTGGTATAAATCCAAGTCCAAATAACCTATTGCAAAAAGTCCAGAAACGATAAAATTATCAATAAAACAACCTAATGCCCCCCCCCCCCCAAAAAAAAAAAACAAAAACAAAAATGACATTAAATTCGTCACGGAGACGATTTAGGTGATCTACATCGAGGCATAACGCGTGTAAACATTCATTAGGTTATTTGGTCTTAAACAAAAGTCCCCCGTCTACTCATCTAACACGCATATGTCCACGCTCATTTTGCTACAAATTTGCTACACTACGCTGCCGGTAATAACACAGAGTCAATGAGAAATTCGGACTTTGAAGAAAAAAATCCCAACCTCTATTGATATAACACATACAAAGACAGGCAGAAACCATAATGGCAGATTTTGCAGTGTTCACCTTAAATCAGAATCTTAAATCAGAATTTTGACCACGATCCCGTCTTCTGTAGAGTCTAATCTCAGTTACAACATAATGATATATGGAAGACTTCAGAGTAGGAAAAAGACGATCATATTCAAAACAGCAACGGCAATTATAACCTAATCGAACCAAATTAAATTGTTTTCCTTAAAGTGACACTATGTTGACGTCAACACATTCTCACAGCAGACGTGATACATGAAATTGCATCTCCAAGTCATATACTATCATAACAATGAATACAAGCTGGGGTTAATGAACCATTCTATAGAGTTATAGCAAGTTCAAAATAGGTTCTTTTAGACCATTGTTGGCAATTTTTGAAGATGCGCGCGAGAGTCAATTTCGAGGTTGGACGAACACACGGTTTATGAGCTAGATTTATGTCGAAAATGGCTAAAAGTGATTTCAATTTGCTAAGAACAGTATCAGCAAGACATGGCAAGTGAACAACTTGAATTAATGCATTCAGTACGGACTGCACAAATTGCTTACCTGTTCAAGAAGTAGTAGTATTAGTCGTAGCAGTAGAATGGTTTATAAAAACAACTGCAAAATGTTAGCCCGAGAGCTAAGTTACATTACAAGTTTTACAAGCTCAGATTTAAAAAAAAATCAACGAAACTAATGTATAGACAAGTACAAATGTTGCACAATAAAAAAGATTACAACTTATTACATATTCAATACTTGCAAAAGATTTGAATTTACAAATAGTATAAATTCGTCAATGCTATTATTTGTTTAATTATTATTGAGTGAGCAATATTCATATTTCAAATAGAAATTGAAGACGATTAATTAAGTTTATGACATGTAAAAACTGAAGATTTGTTTGATGGAAACTGTTTAAACCTTTGAAAAGAATAATTCATTTTTACTACAATACCATGTCTTGGGAGATAACATTAAGCAACAAGTTCCTCCAACAAACTCCATTCGATACTCCACTCCCACCAAGACAAGCATCCAAACCACAAGAAAACTGGAGTCTACAAAATACCATGCGAATGTGGAAAAGTCTACATTGGTGAAACTGGGAGAAATCTGGAAACAAGACTCAAGGAGCACAGAACCAGCTTCAGACTCAGCGATTGGGATAAGGCCGCTACCGTCAAACACGCCCCGCAACACGAACACACCATCGAATGGGATAAAAGTCATCTCATCTCCATAATGAAGCACTGGCATACACGCCGAATCCGTGCAGCCATCGAAATTCACCGCCACAACACCGTGCCCCAAGACTCAGGATTATACATCAACGACATCTGGAAACCTCTCATCAACAAGTACCTGGTCACTCCTTCTCCACCACCGCCTCCAGCACCACCCTCACCACCCCGACATACACCCGTACATCAACCACCGCCACCCGCCAAACCCTCAAAGCAGCCGCCAGCCTCACAGCTACAATGCACAGCAGACGACAGCAGACTACAATGCCGCCTACGTCGGGGACACACACATATCGTCTCGCCGCCAGCACACCCCACTCATCGATTCGAAACTCTACTAAGTCCGCAACCCGGAGACTCCAGCCCAGACGGACGAACCAGACGACCATCCATGTCCACTCCCCGATGACTCAAGCCCACACGGTCACCTATTTTTCCCTGACGTCCGCACCCCGGTGACTTAAGCTCACGCACGCCAGCTATTTCCCACTCCTGAAGACGGATAGTCAACCTGTTCGAAACGTCGAGCCACTCATCCTCTCCAAGCGCTATTAGAACTATATGCTAAGAAAGATAACAAACAGTCCTTTTCAAGACTACACCCCCCCCCCCAAGAAAGATTACTGAGTCAGAGACCTTTTCAGGACTCCTCAACCCCCCCTCTCTCTCTCTCTCTCTCTCACACACATGGTGCACCCGCAAGCCTACTGTATAAAATTAAGCATGCTTGTTTGATTTCCGACGATAATGTACTGAAAATTATATGCCTTTCTACAATGCAACTCGATAATTTAATGCAATACAGTAACGCACAATATGTGAGGGTTTGCCATGAGAACAAAATTAATCAATACTGACAGAAAGAGAAAGTATCAAGGAGAGAACAATTTAAAGAGAGAAAGGAAGTATTATGGAGATATAAATATATATACGGTATATATATATATATATATATAGAGAGAGAGAGAGAGAGAGAGAGAGAGAGGGTGTGAAATTAGAAAAAAAAAGAAGAAGGAAGAAATGCAGAAGGGGAGAGAGAGAGAGAGAAAAAAAGAGAGAGGGGTGGCATAAGAAGAATGGAACAGATGGAACTGGGAAAACGTCGATAAGAAGAATGATGATGGAGTAAGACGACGAAGGAAAAGCATTTGGATGTAGTAACAAAGATGGTCATTTATATTAAGGAATTGTGAGAGTAAAATGTTTTGAACGTGTAGTAAATTGGTTCAAAAATTGGTCAAACTTATCTGCTCGCTTTTCAAAAATTGAAAGAATGTAAAAAATTAGGAGTTTAAAGACAAATGAAGGCATCTAGATCTAGATGAGCTTCGGGATGTATTGCAATGTAATCTGAGCCATTTGAGGTCTAAAAATGTTGTTAGTATTCAAAAGGTATAATGAAACAAGATAATTCGTGGAAAAAAAGCCCTAGCTTGAAATTCACAAACTGTTTTAGGTTTTCGTTTGTTTTTCAGTATACCACACGGTTTCGATCATATCCTACTGATAATATATTGCAACAGGGGCGGATCCGGGTGGGAGATGGCGGAGAGGGGAGGGGGTGTAGCATAGGGCCACATGAGCGTCCCCCTCTAACTTACGGCCTTTTGTCCCCTTTTACATGTTGTTTAATAAGGTCAAGTATCGATCGTGACTATGCAATTAAAAAAAGACGCTAAAGATTATTAATTATTGTAATGGTAAGTTCGTTTCAGTAGAATCTAAATTTTAGCTGCAGATACTGTCAAAACTAAAATCAATGTATAAAGGTCGAAAAGAGGAAAATAGGCAAACAAAATAAATGCTTGATATATCATGTATATTATGATGCTTTGCATGTGATTAACCTTAGATTACAATGCAATAATCACGTAATGTGAAACTATAATTGAAGGCAATTAAAATGTTGCCAATATTCCATGCTAACTATTCCGATTTTTCCTTGAGGTTCCGTACCCATCAATGGCATTACATTACAAAATAACATCAGAAGTGAATCTTTTCCCCTTCAGAAGATGGCAATACACCTATCATGCATCGTCGTGGAAAATTGGGCTAAAAAATGTATTCCACATGCCCAACAATACCTGAATTTTGAAATTGTTCTCTAACGACATGACATCATGAATCATCACCATGATCATCATCAACAACATCAACAACAAATCTTCAGCGAAAATACCTCATTAAGGTTCATTAAATGCAAAGCTTACTATCCTACCGGGGATTTCTGGGGGAATCGCTTCGAAAAAGATGATGTTCCATAGGTTACCAGAGCCGAAATGCATTATTCTTGCCAAGATACAGACTTAAGAACCTTAAGACATGGTAAAGTCTAACTTCTCATCATTCTCACAATACTAATAACATTTCGTCAAATTGTTTATAATATTTACTAAGAATTAGGGTTTGGGTAATACATACATGGAATGTATGTTATTCTATTCCGATGAGTGTATAAAGTGGATATTGCTTGGATCAACACAATTTAGAGGTAAATAGTAAAAATTGATATATTATACTCACTGTTTGTCTAGATCCTGCTAAATGCGAAATGGATCGTGGAATGAGGTTTCGAGTTATATCCTCATAAATATTTATCAAATTTTATCCGAGCTACAAAGATTCACACATAATCGTACACAGTTCAAACAAAAGTAACTAGCAACTGGCGTTTACAATGTTTCTTTCGCACGATGAGAGGAGAGTTTGTCTCTGGGTCATGAATCCGGTTTGACAGATGTACAACATGCAGTGTGTCCAAGAAAATGATCTATAAATAACTCTAATGCAGACTGCCTTTGCACAAATGTGCTTCGTTCCATTGGATGTGCATGTAGAAGTGACGGATAGCCTGTATGAAATGAAAGAGATGGGCTTCGTGAGTCGGTATTTCAACTTCTGGTGACGTGACGTTGATCAAGTACCTGATGCAAGTCAGTTGGATCACGTGGTCCAAAAACGAAACCAGAGCAAAATACATATAAGTAGATCTAATCAACCAATTAAAGAATACATATCTCTTGCTCAGTGAGTCGGACCTGATAGGCATTATGACGCAAATAATGTCATGTGATAAAGTGGCCTGGGCATACCACTCAATAAGTGAAGCCTTGGTCTGTTCCCAGACAGAAAAGAAACTACTTTAAATGACTACGGGGGGGGGGGGGGGACTTCAATATATATCAACTGGCACTGCATCTGAGTACTTTTCCCACAATTCAATCACTTAAATATACTGCACTAGCGAATCTAGAAAATTCAAAATCTTCTGTTGCAAATGTAAACATTTGGGGGTGGGGGCGAGGGGGGGGGGGGGGGGTAAAGGTATGCCAGGCTTTTGGTTCCAAGCCTCTATATGATTGTGTTTTTAATTTTTAAATTCAAATTTTGTTTGATTATAATTGTTATACATGTGTTTATTTATTGTTATCTAAATCTAAGGAAATCTATATTAAAACTAAAAACTTAAACTCCACGATAATTGCTATAACATGTATGGCAAAACATTCGTGAAAGTTTGTTGTTGTTGCATGTTCGGGCAGGCGCGTACGTAGGGGGGGGGGGGGGGTTAAACCCAATTTTTTTTCTTCTATGTTTTGTGTATGTCTTTTGGTAATCCCCCCCTTTTGAGTTTTTTAATTAAAACAAAAAAAGGTGACTTTACGATAATTGCCATAACATGTATGAAAAAAAAACATTCATGAAAGTTTGTTGTTGTTGTATGTGTGGGATGGTGTTTTGTTTGGGGTTGGGTAGAAAGGGAATAGGTAATTATTTGTTTTCATATTATAACTTATTCAATTCCTAAACAGACGATCGTAATTTGTGATTTTTAACATTCGAGTTTTGTTTTATTATAACTGTTATACATGTGTTTATCTATTATTATCTAAATCTAAGGAAATCCATATTAAAACTAAACATTTAAACTCAATGATAATTGCCATAACATGTATGAAAAAACATTCATGAAAGTTTGTTGTTGTTTTATGTGTGGGATGGTGTTTTGTATGGGGTTGGGTAGAAAGGGAATAGGTAAATATTTGTTTTCAAATTCGAACTTATTCAATTCCTAAACAGACGATCGTAATTTGTGATTTTTTACATTCGAGTTTTGTTTTATTATAATTGTTATACATGTGTTTATCTATTATTATCTAAATCTAAGGAAATCTATATTAAAACTAAAAACTTAAACTCAATGATAATTGTCATAAAATGTATGAAAAAAACATTCATGAAAGTTTGTGCGAGTTCGAGGGAGATGAAAATGGTTTGTCTATCTAGTAGGGTGAGAATGTATAGTATTATTGCGTTGAAAAAAGGTACGAAAGCATCTGGTAAATTATCTCTCGATAGTTCATACATAAATATTCCAATATCATATAAGTGCAAGTCAGATATTTTAAGAATATTTCAATTATAGAAAAGCATATTTGTATGGGCAAGACAATCAACATTATATCATTCTAACAGCCCGTTTTTGTACAACATTAACTTTATCCATTAGAGTTATAGAGCTTTTCCCCCATGCGAGTATACATTAATTAAGATAAGGCAAGATCATGGTAGAATAGAGTAGAAGCATGACATGAGGAGGTACAAAAGGTTTCAACTTATTCATTACACCGGAGTTCCTTGACAACAGCTTACATAAACAATCGATGTGAACTTTTCATATTAGTTTACTGTTGATATAGACACATAAGAATTTGGTGAAATCAGCCTGGTTGATAGTTACGTTATTGATTTTGATATGACCTGGTAAGGATGATACAGAATTACTGAATATCACGAAGTATGTTTTATTTATAAAGCGACAATTTATTTGCTTGGATCCATTTAAAAACGCAATTTAATTCGGTGTTTACAGTGTTTTGAAGAGTTTCTGGGTTTTTGTGAGAGCAAAGTAAATTGGAGTCATCCGCGAAAAGAATAAATGATAAGATTTCAGAAGAGTTTTTGAGATCATCGATGTATAAAATAAAAAGGAGCGGACCTAATAAAGTACCATGGGGAACGCCACAGGTAATTGGTTGTAGAGTCGATTCCGAACCATATATATATATATATATATATATACAACTGTTTTCTACCACTGAGGTAGCTCCTGAACCACCTCAAGGCCCTACCTCGAACACTATAGTGGGATAACTTATGGAGTAAAATATCGTGATTAATTGTATTGAAGGGCTTGGAGAAGTCCAGGAAAATACCCGCAGTATGTAACACATTGTCAATGGCATTTGCAATCTTATTGAAAACTAAAAATAATAGAAGTGCGTGCGCTGTTGAGTGCTTCTTGCGAAAAACCAAACTGGGTGCCGGAGAGAACATGATTACAATTAAAAAAAGCAACAAGCGAGAATAAACAATTTTTCGAGGATCTTTAAGAAAATGGTAAGAAGTGAAATTGGGCGGTTATTTCCTATTGATCACCTTTCTTAAAAATAGGTATAACCTATGCGATCTTCATTTTATTAGGGACAGTGCCGGTTGTTAGTAATAGATTGAAAATATGTTTTAGAGGAGAAACTATTAAATGGTTGATTTCTTTGAGTAAAACATAAGTATTACCGTCATACCCTGAACTATTTTCCACAATGGCGTAGGTTCGAATAACAAATCGTTTACAAATATGAATGGATTCTGTCTTTCACTGGAGACAGTGTGTAGAACATGGAACGTAATATTCATAAGAAATACAAATCTAAAGCATGATAACAGAAGACAATGCATGAGAAACAAGGGAAAAACGGTGTAGACTGACTGTGGCTGGGAGTCACCACCAGGGTGTAAAAGAAATATTAAACAAAATATTAAGAATATTATACAAGAATTACAAAGTCAATAGGAAATTCAAAGGAATATTTTTTTTTATTACAATCAATCAAAACAATCAGTATACAAAAAAGTATTTTTTTGCGTAAAGTTACATTTTAACTACATGTACTAAATTATCAACCAGTCCTTAAAAAAATTTAAAAAAATATGGGAAAAGAAAACAACCAAGTTAATTGGCATCATAAAGTCGCTTAATTTTTAAAGACTATAACCTTGAACTAAATACCGAATAAGTACATGATTAGCCTTTCTATGTTTACATCTTAGGATGTATTATAGTATACTGTTTTATTAACTTTAAAGGCATTGTGTTAAACGAAAACAGATATGTTATATTGTATTGTAGCTTGATTTACATGATTTATATATTTTTAATCAGAATAACATTCAATTGAAGTGCAATGACATTTGATAGATGTATATGTAAAGTAACATAATTGAATTCAATTCAAATACAACTTTAACACATTTCAATACTGCTGAAAAGCGATGAAGTTTAATAGATAAAATATAATGCAAATATGAAAATAGGATATTTATAACGATTTATAATAATTTAATTTTTTATTTCTATGTTTTATAAACAAGATTTCATTCGACTGAATTGCATTTAACCGAATTGCATTCTACTGAAAAACTGAAAAAGCAGACCCACTGCACCTCGATATCACTGAAATGCAATGAAGTTTAAACTTACGATAGTTATTGATCATTTAAAGGTTCATAAGCAGAGCTGCATTCAACTGGATTTCACTCAATGACACTGAAATGCGACTTAATTGCATCTGAAGACCACCGAATTGCAACGAATTTGAATGAATACAAAATAATTAAATACATGAAATGATAGTGCATTTTTAAAGAAAATGGCTATCATCTCCGAATGCTGTCACGAAAAGGAATACATGAATGCTATGATATTTAAAATAACATTTTTTCATAGCATATTAGGACAATCGTCCCCTGGAAAATCACCCCCGGAAAATAATCAGCCCGTAAGCCCCCAGTCCCGCCCCCACCCCACCTTGGTTGATAACCCCAAGTCCTAAAAATAACCCTATAAATGACAATGTTGATGTGTAGGAGCGATTATTTTAATATTTCTAAAAATTACAATAGCCATGACATAGTTATGTCATTATTACATCTTGTATAGAAAGGAGGCTCTCTATGTTAAGTCGAAGACAAAATTATCAATAATAATCATAATAAGCTTTTATATAGCGCTTAAAGGGATCCGGTAACTTTGTCTCAGATTCTTAAACAAAATCTGGATTTAGCTCATGCTGCAATGATAATTAAAAACCTTTAGGTCAGTCAGGAACCCCATGAATAATACGAGCCGATCGCCTGTCTAATTATCAAGATATTTATGATTGGAATTACAAATTTTTAAAATTGTCAAACGGTTTTCATAATACAACAGTCTATTGGGAAAAACGAGTATGGTTAAAACCGGTCACTCAAAGATTTTTTACTTTTTTGAGGCACTTCTTGATCGTTTGAAGCGTAATTTTTTTAGGGCTTCAATATTACACCATATCACAGACACTGAAAACACGTAGGGCCATGCATCTCAGATTTAACATTGTTAAACGATGCCTTTAATACAATTTCTCTAAGCGCTTTACAAATATACTATTGCCCAGATCATTGGATTCAAAGCTTGCCCGCACACACTGTGTGTACAATCTCCACTCCCTGGGGAGCATTCCAGCCAGGCGTTACTTGACGCTCAAAAACTGTTTGACCAACAATGACAGTTGCATCCTATATACCTGGTACCCATTTTACGACATTTGAAGATTCTACAAGTAACATTGCTCGCAGCCTAAATAATTTTCTTCTCCAAATTAAAAACGTTGTATTAATATGGAACTGATTGCATGTGTAATGTTTTTTGTTGTTCTTGTTCTAAGTTTACATAATGTAAACGTTATGGCCCGAATTCACAAAGGAGCTTTGTCGACAAACCTTGGTTTTCGTACGTCATATGACGCGTTTTTACGCGTTTTTTTACAAACCTGGTTTGTAAAGAACAAAAGGAGGTTTGGCGAGACAAAAGAAGGTTTGACGACAAACCTTGGTCTGAGCTCAAACCTTGCTTTGTGAATTCGGGCATTTCAGTTTACTCAGGGACCTCGGGTTTTTAAACACACGAATAGAGAGAGAGAGAGAGAGCGAGAGAGATAGAGAGAGAGAGAGAGAATATTGACTTTGCCTGGAAACCACACAAATCTATGTCTGATCCTAATAAGTAATGCCATGAAATACGGACTAGCACACCCCTATCATATCAAGTCACAGCATCATAGGTGATTAATATATTTCATACGGCTGGGCTTGCATCTATTAAGGGTAAGAGAAGAAAGAAAAACACATTTGAAAGGAACATTCTGAAAGGAACCGCACCTTGATTGACATCATTTGAAATTATGTTCGCGCAGGTGGGTTTTATATATAAAACGTATTATGTTCTAAACACTGATTGTTACCTGAGGAGGACTAGCATTGGGGGCTCAGTAGCTTAAAAAACATGTTTGTCGAATAGATTATTTAGAGTAATATTACAATGGAAAACTATTTCAAGTGTAAGCGTGTCCAAATTTGGCTATTAATTTGGTTTCGTTTTAATACACACATTCCTCTCTATTATAATATACGAAATAACTAGGACGGACATGAAACTGAGGTGGAAAAAGGAAAGAATATTTTGGCTTCAGCTTATTCAGGACTGGTCCACTATGCTTTGCAATATTTCACATATGATGTTCAATAGATTGAAATATCCATATTGTCGGCCTCGTTCAAATGCAATTTACTCAAAATGTTCTGTTTGAACCTCTACCGCCAAATATCAAAGAAAATGGAATTTCACTGCGGCCAGAGTGACACCATTATCATCTGCAAACATATAACGGGCTATTATGTGATGCATGGTAAATTCATCTTTTTGGGCAATAAGTTTGCGTTGACGTCATTATATTTGACTAAACTTGGCAGACAGTTGTCATGTCTATAGATACGTATGGCTGGAAAGAGCATATTAGTTCATAAGTTGACAACCGCAATTCTAAATTTTCTCGGTCTGCGATTTCACCACCCCCCCCCCCCACAATAATAGCTTGTAAATGTTACTAGAAAAACAACAACATTAATGAAAAAATATGGTACTTAGAAAGTGTGCACATTTCCTCTAAAATTATTATTTAGTAGCAGAAATCTGACCGCCCCAATAGCTAAATTCCTTACAGCATCCCCATGTAGGTATGTTGGTGAATAATGTATTTCATACGGCTAGTCTTATAACAAGGGTAACAGGAGAAAGAAAAACAGATTTGAAATGAACATTCTAAAAGCAACCGTACCTTGATTGACATCATTTGTAATTATGTTCGCGTTGTTAGGTTTTATTTCAAATCAAAATTATGTTAGGATCACTGATTGTAATATGAGGGGTACTAGCATTGGGGAATCAGAAGCTCAAAAACATGTTTGTCGAATAGATTATTTAGAGTAATATTACAATGGAAAACTAGATTAATGCACAGCACACCCATGTACACTGTAGGTATGTTGGTGAATAATGTATTTTATACGGCTCGGCTTATAACAAGGGTAAAAAAAATACAGGAGAAAGAAAAACACATTTGAAAGGAACTTTCTAAAAGGAACCGTACCTTGATTGATATCATTTGTAATTATGTTCGCGTTGTTAGGTTTTATTTCAAAACAAAATTATGTTAGGATCACTGATTGTAATCTGAGGGGTACTAGCAATGGGGGCTCAGAAGCTCAAAAACATGTTTGTCGAATAGATTATTTAGAGTAATATTACAATGGAAAACTAGATTAATGCACAGCACACCCATGTAGGTATGTAGGTGAATAATGTATTCCATACGGCTTGTCGTATAACAAGGGTAACCGGAGAAAGAAAAACACATTTGAAAGGAACTTTCTAAAAGGAACCGTACCTTGATTGAAATCATTCGTAATTATGTTCGCGTTGTTAGGTTTTATATACAGTGCGACCCAGAAAAAAGAAACCGAGAATTATCGATGTTTTATCATAATTTAATCACAATTATAATTAATAAATGACACACATTTGTAAAACTTAGATCCTCTTCTTTCATTTGATGCAACTCATATGATGCATATTTCACGCATGAGTGATTAAAAACAATTTGAAGGAAGGAAACCAAAAAGTAATTTTGGAGGGCAGTATTTCGGCTCGGTTTCCTTTTTTCTGGGTCGCACTGTATAAAATGAATTATGTTTCGATCACTGATTGCAACTCGAGGGGTACTAGCATTAGGGGCTCAGAAGCTCAAAAACATGTTTGTCGAATAGATTATTTAGAGTAATATTACAATGGAAAACTAGTTTAATGCACAGCACACCAATGTACACTGTAGGTATGTTGGTGAGTAATGCATTTCATACGGCTCGTCTCATAACAAGGGTAACAGGAGAAAGAAACACACATTTGAAAGGAACCGTACCTTGATTGAAATCATTTGTGTTTATGTTCGCACTGGTAGGTTTCATATATAAAACGAATTATGTGTCGATCACTGATTGTAACCTGAGGAGGATTAGCATTGGAGGCTCAGAAGCTCAAAAAACATGTTTGTCGAATAGATTCTTAAAATTGATATTACAATGGAAAACTATTTGAAGTGAAGAATATCCAAATTTGGGTATTATTTCGTTCAGCTCTCATTCACACCATTAAGACGGACATGAAACTGAGGTGGAAAAACGAAAGAATATTTTAGATTTAAATGTTTATTCTAGTATTAAGGTCTACCATATTTGCAAGATTTCACATATAATTATGTATCATAATGTTAAGTAGGCCATAAGTGAAAACTCTTAAACGTAAGTACCGAACTACTTACTTGCATTTAAAATAAGAGAGAGAGAGAAAGAGAGAGAGAGATAAAGAGAGGGAAGTGGGGGGAGCAAAAGATAACACCGAGTTAGAAAAAAAAAAAATTACGAATATACAGGGAGGTGAAAGAAAGGAGGCGAAACTCTTGTAATCTATTCAAACGCATTTGTGGGTTCTAAATCGTAACCTTGGGATGTGTAACATTCCACTTGGCTTTGAAGTTCCGTGCTCCGAACCGCGCTTCCACTGCGGGGACTTTCGGAAGCCAGGCACCAGTTTTACATTTATTACAAAATATTAAATTACCGGCAAAATTCCAGTGTAAATCAACAACTTTATATGGGGATTGTATTGGGAATAGTGCATCAAACATTTTTTTTCAAATTTAGTACTCCGTTCTTCCTATAATTTGTGTGCCAGAGTTGGTAAAAGAAAAATTACATCCTGACAACAACTCAATATTTTAGGATAATGCGTTAATTTGTGCATGTTTTAATGTCCCGTTATTTAATCCACAATCTTCAATAACATTAGGTCTGCTAATGCGTGTTTTCGCGTGTTTTTTGTATTTTTGAAGTAAAAAAAAAGCATGAAATTTATACACAAGTCTGTGTTCGCTTGTTCTACTCTTTACACATTCAACAATAGATGAGAAATCATTGAAAGGGGCAGCGAACAGTTGCTGTGATACCATTTTCTGATGTAGGAATTTTAAATCCTGAAATTTCATGCGCTCTTTTATCTCACCACCTGGTCAACAGTTGCAGATTAGCACCTACCTTTTCGGCGGCTTTGGTCATGGGGTCAAAGGAGAGCGGCTTGATTCCATTCCTTCTCTATCACGTCCCTGGAATATGTAACCATTTGTTGAAAACCAAGCACGCGAATCGGTAGCCTTTACAATTATGAATAATGGTGAAAATGAAAGACTGCATTCGTTGATGTCATGTTTATTTTTAGATGCATTGTTTGTATCACGTCAAAGTCCTGTGAAGTAAACAAGGGACTATGCTGAAGATAATTAGACGTGTAAAAACTTGAGTTAGCGAAGATGAGAACTTTAAATGCCCTTTTTTTCAGAGCATTTTACTGTATTTTACTTATGTTTCCCCAAAGTATTTTTTATTATTGTTAGCAATAGTGTAGGTAAACATCAGCACGCCCATTCAGATGCTTTTTAAAATCTTTTATAAGGCTTTAATTAGAAAGTGCTAATGTTTTTATTTTTCCTCTGTAGGCCGTTGAGGCTTAGTAAAATTTAATGAAGTTAATCCACTTGCGAATTTAAAATTGGCAATCAACAGAACAATTTGCCTGAGTGATAAATTTCAAAGAAAAAAAGAAGAAAATATTTGGCTTTTTGTGGTGGAGGAAATAGGAGAGTTATCCGGCACTACGTCACAATGACATTAGTGATTGATACATTGTGAGAGTACTGTGATTACAACTTTGAAAATCCATAAGTTTCGTTGAAACTTTCACAAGGAAGAAGGGGGTATTACACAATTTGTTATCACTGCATGCTTAATAGCTCATCATCATCATCATCATCATCATCATCATCACCATTACTCATCATCATTATTACCATCATTACCATCACCATTGTCATCACCATCAACATCATCATTGTCATCATAATTGTTATCATCATCATCATCATCGTGATCACCACCATAATCATTTTCATCATCACCACCATCACCATCATCATGCTGGGATTCGAACCCTCAACTCTTTGAAAGGCAAATGGATGAATCACTATAATACGACACTTCCGATTAGCTCTGAATATTTACAAGGTACTAGAACACCCACCCCCTGGACAACCACCCCTAGGATAACCACCCCTAGGATTACCACCCTCTATGACAACTACCCCTAGGGCAACCACCCTCTCGGACGTCTACCCCCATAGGACATTACCTCATAATACCTGGCTTATCTTGTAAACTTCTTAAGTCATGTTCACAACAGTTGTCCCATGTTTTCTGCAAGTTATTTCAGTGGTCTCTTGATGTTTCTCATGTACCCAATATTTGGAAATGTGCTATTATCATACCAATTCCAAAGGTTCCCAAACCTGCTATTCTAAATGATTTCAGACCAGTTGCTCTAACTCCTGTTATTATAAAATGTTTCGAAAAACTTGTGAAAGAGTCTCTAATTGAAGAGACAAAGGAACACCAAGACCCACTTCAGTTTGCCTATAGGAGTAAGAGATGTGTTGACGATGCACTTACCTACTTGTTACATACAATAATCAAGCATTTGGAGCAGACTAAGTCATATGTCAGAGTAATGTTTGTTGATTTCTCTTCAGCTTTCAACACCATTGTACCACAATTACTGATTGAGAAGCTACACTATGTCATGAAGGTTAACCCATTCATGACTAACAGGTTACAAAGAGTCCGTCTGGGGGAAGTAGTCTCTGACAGTAGAACACTGAATGTAGGAGCAGCACAGGGGTGTGTGCTATCTCCCATTTTGTTTACTCTCTTAACAAGTGATAGTCCAGTCAGCCCATCTTGCAATATCGTGAAATATGCAGATGACACATGTATCGTAGGATTAATAAGTAACAATGAAGAAACAGCCTACAGGGAGGGTATTGACAAGTTTATGGAGTGGTGTAAACAGACATCACTGTTTCTGAACACTAGCAAAACCAAAGAGATGATTTTTGATTTTCGTAAAACTGGAATAGGGGAACATGAGGAGATTTCCATTGGAGGAGATGCTATAGAACAAGTGTCAGAGTATAAATATCTTGGAACGATTGTGGATGACAAATTGAAATGGGACGAAAATACTAAGAAGATTCAGTCAAAAGGAAACCAGCGACTGTATTTCCTTAGAAAACTCAGATCATTTAACGTTAGGAGTCGAACACTTGCTCTCTTTTATCAAAGTGTTTTCCAGTCTGTCATATGTTTCTCTTCACTAGCTTGGTTCAGTGGTTTAACAGGGAAAAAAGGTCTAAACTGACAAGGTTTGTATCACAAGCCAGTAGAATTATTGGAATACCCATGCAACAATTAGAAGACATTGTACAATCAGGGTTGAACAGGCTTGATACCATAATGAAAGATGAATCACACCCACTCCATGATGAGGTGTTTGTAAACAGATCTAGTAGGATTAGACTGCCAAAAGTGAGGACTGAGAGAGATAGTCAGTCATTTTTGATTGCAGCATGCAAAGCTTTCAACAGTGAATTTAACAGATGAGTTGTGCTCACTGTTATTTCCAATGCATAGCAGTGCTTAGGTTTTCTTTTGATAATGTGCAATTCTTGTGTTTCATATTTTCATTGTATTCACATAATAATAATAATAATAATAATAATAATAATAATAATAACAATAATAATAATAATAATAATAATAATAATAATAATAATAATAATAATAATAATAATAATAATAATAATAATAATAATAATAATAATAATAATAATAATATTCATAATAATAATATGTTTTATTGGGGCATCATACAATATGTCTCTATGCGCTTTACATAAACAAAGGAGCATAGCTAATGTATCTATATATATATATACGTGTAATTTGCGTATGTACATGTACTTAATTTAATGACGGCAGTGTAACGCATTTGCAGATTTCTCTTTCGTAGGAAATTTATCCTATGACAACTACTTTCTTGTTAAATTTTTGTCAGAGCCAAATATCTTGCCTTTTCAATAATGAACACAAATATTTGAATTCTGCAATAAAATAATTTGGTTTTGTTATCATATACTGAACATATAATATTTTTAAATAAAAATGAAACAAATCCGATAACAAATAACTCATCTGTCATCTGAAAATGCATTGCATTGCCCTCCACACCCCAGCTTAGTAATTTGTAATTTGCATGAATGTCTCTTTTTCTTCTCTCTTTCTTCCTTTCTCTTCTCTCTTCTTTCAAAGTCGCCGTTGCGTAATAGCTATTTTATACTCCGATAATTTATTGTCTCAATCATCTCCATCCAGGCATTTTTATGCCGGAGCACTTCTCATCATCAGAGTTTTTACAAAAACTGTCAATTTTCAAAATCTGGCCTAATGTCCTCTGAAAAGAATTGGCCATATTCAAGGAATAAAGGTAGCGAAATTACTCTAATGAACTTTCAGAGGCATCTTATTATTAACGTGAAATGGTACGATACAACGTGCACTATCAATGAAGGAGTTAATTCATTAGAACACCAAGTTAGTCCCGAAAACATTTTCAAGATTTGGCAAAGAATTATGGTAAAGAAAGAGAATAAAGGTGACGACGTTTCTCCAATTACATTTCTATCGATCCCAAAACAAAGATATTTGCAAAATGGTTGCCACTGATTAAACCACTTAATGGACTAACAGCTACGTAGACAAGAAGGGCATTTATTCATCTCTAAGCGAAATACTACCATTTTCATTGGAAAATAGTAGAAATCTTTATTGTTGGAATTATACTCCACACTAATATCTGTGTATTGCATATTCTACGTATAATAAGAAAACAACTTCATTGATGTACATCTACGCTGAACATCAATGTTCTATTTTTTATTTATATTTTTTTATATTTGATAAGTTTTTATTGATTCAATATTATTTTTACATTCAACGTAAACATAATACAAATACACAGACATATATCCATGTTACAACGATAAATCAAAGAAGAAATCAAACGGAACTATTAATCAGCATCAATGTTCTATAACAACAACAAACACAACATCAGATTATCCAGGAGATACTCAGAAGCTTGCATTATTATAACCATGAAAATAATATTTTAACACAGCTTAAAATTAATGGTAATGGAACAAATGAAGAATTTGTTTTTATAAGTTCCAGTTGAGCACTTTATGCCACTTCCTTAACAATATTCCAGTTTTTCCTTAAAAAATGTAATGATAAGAATTACTTCTATTTAGAGAGTGTAGCTTCTATATGAATATACTCTACTGTGTTTAATACAAAGCATCAGATTACTACCCCTGCACTAGCTAACCGCCATGATAAGGCGCCAACAAATTCAAGGAATTTATTTCTTCCGACTAACCATTCACTTCACCTGGATGGAGAGTGGCAAAATGCATAAGTGCCGCGGCGGGAATAAACCACGGACCATGCGATCCACAGTCCGGACAGCGATGATGTATCCGCTAGACCACGACACCATTAATAAACATGGAAAATGCGTTTGTATGTGTTTTTATTAACTTTAAAACAAATGCAAATCATTAATTTTGTTAATGATGTAAATTTCATTTCAGCGAATTATAATTCCAGTTCATATCAAAGGTCTCTCAAATAAAATAAAAGCGGGGGGGGGGGGGGATGATAGGTGCCAAAATATTTTCGGCAATGGATCAAAGCAACCAAGAGGTAGAGGCGTGTGGCAGGTTGCACCCTCTCCCTTCCAAGATATTAACTTTTTCAAGTCACCCTCAATATAGATAACATTTTAGAGAATATGGGACCCATGTGAGTCCCACATGGGCTTGCTACCTGGGTTATTATCTTCTCAAGCATAAAGGCAGGATTTTAATTTAGGGGGGGGGGCGGTAGTGAGCACCTCCTAGGGCGTGGGTGCAGGGAGGGAAAGTTTCTCCCTTCGATTCGATAACTATAAGTTGGCTAATGCGTGTTTTCGCGTGTTTTCTGTATTTTTGCTGTTGGAAAAAGGATGAAATTACACAAGTTTGTGTTCGCTTGTTCTACTCATTACACATTTAACAATGATGAGAAATCATTGAAAGGGACAGCAAACAGTTGCTGTGATACCATTTCTGATGTAGGAATTTTAAATCCTGAAATTTCATACGCTCTTTTATCTCACCACCTGGTCAACAGTTGCAGATTAGCGCATACATTTTCGGCGGCTTGGAGCATAGGGTCAAAGGAGAGCGGCTTGATTCCAGTCCTTCTCTATCACGTCCCTGCTCCAAACTTCTTATTTGTTTCTGTGTAAGCCCACCATTAAAAACTGGGGTACAGTATTCCATGACAGGACGAAAATAGCCCGTATATACCAGTTTCCAGCTAACGTCAGTCCATATCGTTTCAGAAGCCTACAAATAATCAACGTTCTGTTACATTTTTTGACGATTTCAGTGACATGGAGATCCCATTTCAGATTGAATTGCACAATGACACCAAGAATGTTGATAGATTGGAAGTTATGCCAGGGGTGAGTCATCAACATATAAAGTTGGCTCGGCAGGGGGATTTTTGGAGAATGTCAAACTAAGTGAAAAACACTTTGAAGGATTTAACATCATGTGATTTTGACAGGACCACTGATCCAAACTGTAGAGGACAGCTGGTTAGTCCGAGGGATCGATTACTTTACGACATTCCAACAAAGTAAGATCATCTACATATTTATAGCAATCGATCGGTTCAGACGTTTCACTTGAGGTGGTACAGTACTTAAGAAACATAAAAATGTATTAGATCGAAAAGGAAAATGACGTTACTGATTCGTTTACAGTACACTTGATTAAATTTCCAATCGTCTAAGTATACAATGTACTATTTGTCATTTCGATACTTTCTCGACACTTTCCATTCAACCATTTTATTTCGGAAAATTGTAAGTTGTTTTGATAACAATGCACAAATAGGCAAAAATATGTCACCTTTGTTGAAAACCAAACTTGCGAATCGATATTCTTTATAATTATGAATAATGGAGAGAATGAAAGATTGCATTCTATGATGTCATGTCTATTTATATTTGTCTCGTCATTTTCTAGTGAACTAAACAAAGGACTATGCTGAAGATAATTAGACCGTGTAAAATCATGTTTTGAATTTAGCTGAACAAAACTCGTCTTGAGTAAATTGCAAAGAAGAGAACTTAAAATGCCTTTTCTTCGTATTCAGAGCATTTCACTGTATTTTACTTCTGTTTTGTTTTTAAAGCCCGTCTGCTCTAGTTTGGCCAGGGAGGATTAGACCTCCCTGCTAGCCTCATCAGTATCAGTGCTGTTCTTACAGAGGGCCATGTATTTATTATTACCCCTGAAATTGCCAGGTACTCATTTACACCTGTGCGGAGACTGGCAAACTTGAATGAATGTCTTGTCAAAGGGACGGTAGTGCCTACCTGGGATTCGTACTCCAATTCTTTGATTGAAAAGCAAGTGGATGAACCGTTATACTACGACACTTCCGATCAGCTCTGAACAGCTACAAGGCACTAGGACACCTACCCCCTGGACAACCACCTCCCGGATAATCACCCTCTAGGACAACTACCCCCTAGAACGACTACCCCCATAGGAAAACTAACCTCGGTGGTTGTCCAGGAGGTAGGTGTCCAGATACGTATATACAATACCCAACAGGAAGGCAACATCCCAATGAGAACACGAATATTCATGAGTTTTTTCTTATATAATTATATTTTTACTTCTAGGCATGAATTTGAAGAATTCAGATATTACATTGAATAGTACTGAACACTTTAATGGAGAAAGATACACTCGTAAATTAATTTAATTCATTCGTTAAGGTTTGGCACAAAATCACAAATGTATAATTTTAAAGTAATCACGCCATTTGTTTGACAATGTTATATTTCTGAAGACCTTGAAATACATGTACATCAGAACACTCAATAATACGAAAGACGAAACAATCATCGGAGTTTGTACAAAAACTGTAAATTTTCCAAATTTGGCCTAATTTCCTCTGAAAATAATTGGCCATAGACAAGGCATAAAGGTAGCGAATTTTTTTTCTACATTTGGCAAAGAATTATGGTAAAGAAAGGTAATAAAGGTGACGACGTTACTCCAATTACATTCCAGAGCTACCTTCTATCGATCCCAAAACAAAGATATTTGCAAAATGGTTGCCACTAATTAGACCACTTAAAGGATCAACAGCTACGTAGAAAAGAAGGATATTAATTCATCTCTAAGCGAAATCTATACTACCATTTTCATTGACAAAAGTAGAAATTTGTATTGTTGGAATTATACTCCATACTAATATCTGTGTATTGCATATTCTACGTAATAAGAAAACAACTTCATTGATGTACATCTACGCTGATCATCAATGTTCAATTTTTTGTATATCTTTTATATTTGATAAGTTTTTATTGATTTAATAACATTTTTACATTCAACATAAACATAATACAAATATACAGACACTTATATCCATGTAACAACAATTAATCAAAGAAGAAATCATATGGATCTAGTAATCAACATCAATGTTCAATTACAACGACAAACACAACAAAAAATTATCCAGAAAGTACTTAGAAGCTAGCATTATCATAACCAAGAATATAATATTTTCACACAGCTTAAAATTAATGGTAATGGAACAAAGTTCCAGTTGAGCCCTTTAAGCCACTTCCTTAACGATATTCCAGTTTTTCCTTAAAAAATGTAATGATAAGAATTACTTCTATTTAGAGAGCGTAGCTTCTATATGAATATACTCTACTGTGCTCAATACAAAGCATCAGATTACTACCCCTGCACTAGCTAACCGCCATGATAAGGCGCCAACAAATTCAAGGAATTTATTTCTTCCTAACTAACCATTTACCTCACCTGGATGGAGAGTGGCAAAAGGCATAAATGCCGCGGCGGGAATAAACCACGGACCATGCGATCCACAGTCTGGACAGTGGTGATGTATCCACTAGACCACGAAACCATTAATAAACATGGACAATGCGTTTGTATGTGTCTTTATTAACCCATTGCTTACAACAGCCTGGTGGTCCCTGTATTAAGCTTATGGGTATAAGATAATTCAGTAGTCAACGGGTTAATTTTAAAACAAAAAAATGCAAATCAATAAATATGATAATCGATGTACATTTCATTTCAGCGAATTATAATTCCAGTTCATATCAAAGGCCTCCCAAAGAAAATAAAAGCATTATCTGAGTTCAAACACCAACGGAATAGAGGTGTGATCTGAGTAATATATATGTTTTACATTATGCAGAACGTACCATTATGCTCAGCCAACTACATGAAGAGCTTTAAATTAGCATTCAATGATGAAAGCCCTTGAGGGTGCAATTCTGCTTGTTATGATCCGTCCATGAATTTCTTTCTGGAGTGATGTGCTGCAGCCAAGATCAATCCGAGACAGTTATTTCTCTGGATACAGAAAAAGCACATGAAGTGATGATGATAAAAGAAGGAGGAAGAGAAGAAGATGATAAGGAATGACAATGATGACTAATCATGTATTAATAAGAACGAAAACACTTGCAACTAGGCATGCAATCGTGTCACAACGATGTGCGTGCAATGGCGGACTTGTTTCTACGGTTCAAATGAAAGAGCTTCTCTTGGACAATCCAGAGCAATTTGTAAGAAGTATGTAGCTTATGTGATGGTGGAGATAGGTAGGGCGAAAGAAAGGCCACCAAAACGGCCAGAAACGGACATAATGGCGCCTGGACGGTTACGCATGCGGGATTCCGAAAAACGAAGAATACAGTGACCTTGAAGGGATGCTAGAGGCTATTCCTACGAAGTTTGAAATAAAGGAAGGGACCTAGAAAGGGCTCGCAAGTACTGCGTGTAAAACCAATGGGATTTGGTGCATGATGAACATGTGGTGACGCGTGCTGTGGCACAAACAGCCGCCCATATTATACGAACACAATCATGCAAAGTAATAAAATGGCGTCTTAATTGGCCCCCCCCCCCCTGATTTTCAAAATTCCGGCTTCGAGGTGCACTGCGTATTGCAACTCGGAATTTTTACTGTAAAATTTGAAGGAAATAATGGACGGGAAGTGTCGAAAAAGCAGTCTGAAAAATGACGTCATAGCCGATACGTGTTATGATTGAGCGGAATCTGACGGAAAGTGACCCTTTTTCAAATTCGATTTCCTCAAATTTTTTAGCGTGAATATATACCGTATTTGGTATCATTCGAAAGTGCACTTCATTGCACGTATTTAACGGGCTGTTACGTAATGCATATTAAATTCATCATTTTGGGCAATAATTTTGCGCTGACGTCATCAAATTTTACCAAACTTAGCAGAAAGTTTTCACGTGCCTGATTGGAGACATGTGTATGCCAAGTTTCATTGACGTAGGTATAAGGATTGTCATTTTAGAGCAAGTTGAAGTTATTTCGCAATTTTCTTGAAAACTGCATAATTGGAGGGCAATTTTCTCAAATTTGGTCAGTGTTAGGGTATATAATTTTTTATTTGGCTGGAAAGAGCATATCTTCAAGTATCTAAATCCTAAAAAAGGTACGGGTTTGGCCAGAAACGATGGAGATACGGCCACAGAAAGAACGCAAATCCTAAAAAATTTAGAGGGAGCTATTTATTGTTTGCATATTTATTGGGAGCGTTAAATTCTGCATGGCTTTGGGCAATTATGATATTAAATACTGCAAGAAATTGAGACGAAACGGAAATGGTATGAGGGAGTAATGGCAATTTTAGATTTTGAGGGGTCCATTTTTCAAATTTTTTAGAGACTGTTCACGGAGCCGGTTTCGGATTTGAGTTTGCAGAGCAAAGATGGCATTTTGAAGCTCAGGTTATGCGTCGCAGATGAAAGAACATAATCTTGGACTATTTAGAGGAATTTGTACTCTGTATGATCTAGGATAGTGGAGATAGCCAGGAAGTAAGGAAGAAAGAAAGGCCTTAAAACGGACCAGAAACGTACAAAATGGCGCCTGAACGGTTATGAATGAGTGATTTAGAAAATCGCAGAATGTAGTGACCTTGATGAGAAGCTAGAGACTATGCCTATGAAATATGTAAGGAAACGGACACATATTCCTCCGATTGTCTCATTTTCGCTCGCGTGAACATTGCCAGCACAAACCACTGACCTCTACCTCCTACACGGATCATCGCACATTCCCATTCACTATACGTTACGTACTAAAAGGTTGCATTGTCTGACCGTTCATGAATATTCATGTTTTTGCTAAACTCGGCAAAATGTTTGCTTTTACTAAATGGAAAAATTACGGTGGGGTTGGATGAAATGGACAAAACGAAATAGGCAGAAGTGATCTATGATAATTCATGCTTTTTATGTTTCGTGTGCTCGACCTATAATCTTCAAATCGCTTGGTAAACTGAGTCCAAAGTTAGACTTGTTTCACATGTGTATAATAGGCAATGACGAGCTTGCAACCTATTTTGAAAAATTACGGTGGGTGAACTTTCAAAAGTCAATGAGACATGAAGGCTCCAATGAAAGAGCTAGTGATAACGTACGTCGGGGTGGATGTGCTTTTCGTTTAAACAAAAAATGAATTTGTAACGATTTTTTTTAAAAACGTCCATAGGCTAACATGTTAGGCTGCTGAATCTGACCATGCTCTGACGATAGGGGGCGTTGTGAAATGAGACTAAACGGAGCCATATGTGAGAAGAGGGCATAACTAGTGATTACAAGCACTACGTGCAAAACGAATGCAACTTTCTGACGAAAACAAGGAGAACACGAAGAAGAAGATTAACGGTGCATAATGTGGACGAAAACAAGGCAATGATATCGATATTCGTCAGTGCAATGACGATTGTAATATCGTGTGATGTCCTTGAAAATTGTATAATGACACGCCTATGCATTTAAAGAGAGCAGAACCCTTTTATGTTTGATGGGAAGGGGGAGGGGGTGTCTGGATACTCTACAAACATGCCTATAGATTTAATTTAATTCAATTCAAGGTTTATTAACAAATATCTTCGCAGCCGTATAAGGCTGAATTGCGATACAATTCACAGATAAAAATTGCAAAATTACAAAAATATACATATCAATTACAATGAACATAGTTTGACATAAATTAAAAATCAAATACAAAATATATAAACAGAAAACCTAAAAGTTCAAAAGTGAGTTTTAGAAATATTTACGGAAAATATTAATCAAATAGCAGTCACCACGATGAATATTTGTCCGGCAATACTCTTAAAATATTTATGAAATATTGCTTGTAAACTTCTTCGAATTTCTGTTTTAAATCAACTATCCGGATACACAATTGAAGCACAATTATAAAAACTCGTATGCTAATTATTCTTCAAGTTCTCGATAGGGGAGGTTGTCTGAATCTGCAGTATTAATCCAATACCTACTGGAACATGGTGGTCCCTGTATTAAGACTATGGGGATTAGAGAATTCAGTAGTCCACGCGTCGGGTTAACAGTATCCGGGATAGTATCACTTACTATATTGGTGCTCATCTTTGGAGAATCCCGGGTTCTTTAATCCTACTCCTCGCTCACTGCACATATAAGACACAAATGAAACATTGAAGATAATAACCTCACAAACACCAGCAATATATATATATACATATGTTACAGTTCTAGGACACCTAACCCCTGGACATTCACCCCCTGGATAACCATCCTCAGTCAACTGTCCCCCAGGACAACTAGCCCCTAGGACAACCACCCTCTAGGACGACTACCCCCTGGGACAACTACCCCCGGACAACTACCCCCCAGTAAACTACCCCTACGACAATCAACCCCTAGGGCAACTACCCACCAGACAACTATCCCTTGGACAACTAACACCCGGACAACTACTACCAGATAGCTACCACCTACGACAAGGATCCTCCAGGAAAACTACCCCCCGGCTAACTGTTCTAGGGGGTAGTTGTCCGGGGCAAGTTGTCCGGGGTAGTTGACCAGGGGGTAGTCGTTCTAGAGGGTAGTTTTCATGGGGTAGTTGTCCTAGGGGGTAGTTGTCCTAGGGGTAGTTGACTGGGGGTGGTTAACCGGGGGTGGATGTCTAGGGGGTAGGTGTCCGGGTACGATATATTACACAATTCACTCCTACATCCTAATCAAATGATAGGTTAAACGCAGTCACGTGTGATTCATTTACTGAGACAATCACATGGTTTTTCTTCACGAAAAAGCGAGCAAAAGTATGCAAATAATGTTTTTGTTTACGAATTAATAGTACGAATTAACAAGTACAGGGAATCGAACCCTACACATTGTTATTGTTTGGTATCAAACCTGACCAGTACAGGGGCAACGAACTCTGTTCCATTGGTATTATGCGTAGCTAGAAATTATGGAGTTTTATCGCACGTAGGGCGATATAAATAGTTTAAATTCATCAGTGACAGCACGCGTCAGAAGCGGCGTCTCTTTTGTGATGATCTTTTGCGGCGTCTTGAGAGAAAACAATAACATGCCGACGCCCTTTGTGTCAGCGCGGTATCTTTCATGTGCGCGTAGCTATAAACGGAAATAGTGCGCGGTATGTTTCAAATCTACATATGGAATTGTATTAGCCGGGATGTATTGGGTTACCCACGGTGTTAGCGTAAGAATCCTCATTCTACTTGCATATTTGGTAGAGGATGGAAATAGACATTGATCGGTCGCAAATTAATTTAATTTAGCTGGGTTTTACTGAGCCTGAGGAGGATACTTCGTAGTGGAAATTTATTATACGTGGATTTCACATCGGATTTCAACAGAGGAAGAGTTTCAATTTCAATTCGACTTGGTTCTACAGAGTATACGGCGTAGTGGATAGTTTATACTGAATTGGATGTCTTCTCGGAATTTATAAAGGTTACCTCTGAGTGGAAAGTTAAGATTGACGATGGTTTATCCGTATTTACTTCTTTATGTACGTATATCCAGTATGAATGTACATGTTTCTAGAAGTGGTTGAAGATCAACGATGCTAAATATCATTTTAATTATGAACGAATAAATTGCATGGTAGTGACCTGATTTATTACCGCGATTATTACATTTAAAGGGATCGTTTAACAATGTTAAATCTGAGATGCGCGACCCTGCGTGTTGTCAGTGTCTGTGATATAGTGTTGTATTGAAGCCCCCCCCCCCCCAAAAAAAAAAAAGACTGACCTAAAGGTTTGTAATTGTCATTGCAGCATGAGCTAAATCACGCATTTTAATTTTAATTATAGGCATCTTAGTCCAGTAACACCAACAAAGCAATTGATCGTACGATTAATTTTCGCGATTAATTACATTGATTCCTATGTGCCATCAATCGCAAAAACGCAATCATCCGATCAAGCGCTAAGCTTTTTGTTACGGGGTTTAGAACCCTGCACCTACACCCTTTCACGGTCAAGGCCGCCATTTTAATTTACGAGTAAATATTGCGCCATCACTGTTTTCAGATGCACATAATCATGTATATTGTTGCGTCTTTCGCTTACATCAAATTGACATGGGCGCCACTTTGAATTACGAGTAAACAACTTATTTTCTCGTAATTTAACATGGCGCCCATGTCGGCGCATGCGCACTCTCGTAACCGTGAAAGGGTGTATTACATCTAACAAGCACAGGGACTCGAACCCTTTACCTTGCAATGTATTGGTATTTAATACTCACGTATCCCTTGTGCCTTTTCCCTTGGAGTGCACGACGACGGCGATGATGATGACGGCGACCACCAAGAACACGACGGTCGCAGCCACAGCAATGCCTATGATGGACCCCTTAGCCAAGCCACCATCACCCCCTTGGCCAGCTGGCAGGGAAAGTATAGGAACAGAACAGTTCAAAAGATGCATTCAAAAGAGGTATCAGAAGTCTCTATGTGCAAAGTTATGTACATGTTTGGAGTCATGTTTGATATCTTGGAATCGGGTCTTTTAAAATCGTATTATGAGTTGTATAGGTTTTGAAGGCTCGTCACATATGAGATGCCATAGTAGGAATCTTTCTATTTTGGAGTGGAATTCAACTTAAGAAGATCGTCTCCAAAAGAGAGTAATTCGATCATTTAATTTCTGGTGAATTCCTTCATATTAGGAAGTGACTCCTAATGGGATTCTTAAGATCACACTTAGTGATGTCACGAGACCAATTCGAATGGCGGAGGATGAGGAGGGGGAGGGGTCATAATGGAAAGGGGTGAAGTCAGCTGCATCTTGTTCATACGTTAGCACCCCCCCCCCCTCCGTCTCCTCAAATTAGGTTTTAAAGATTTTTCGTTATGCCTTTAAAGGGATAAAATTGTTTCCCGGCAGGCAACATTAAACAAACTAATAAGCAGCAAGTAAACAAAAACAACACAAAGCATAGCAAAGCAAAAAAGAGACAAAAAAGGTATCACCAATTTAGCGATTTTTAAACTGGTGAATAAAATTCCCTAAATTATCTATCTGAAAAGAAAACAATAAGCAAAAAATAAATAAAAACACACTATTTTTGTTTTGTTTTGAATGGATAAGGGGAGTTGGGGATCCTACTCCGCAGTGACGCCTAATGCAGTGGGGCTTTAATCAAACCACTCCCTGGACAGTCTATTACCTGATCCTGATCATTGAAGTGAGGACACTGTCAAGGTATCCCCTTCGGCTGAGGGGATCAGAGGTTGCACAAACCTGAAAGATACACACACACACACGGACACATACATTCTTCTATTACCTGATCCTGATCCTTGAAGTGAGGACACTGTCAACGTATCCCCTTCGGATGAGAGGATAAGAGGCTGCAAATACCTGATAGACACTCGCACACACACACAAACAAACACTTCTATTACCTGATCCTGATCCTTGAAGTGAGGACACTGTCAAGGTATCCCCTTCGGATGAAAGGATGAGAGGCTGCACAAACCTGAAAGATACACACACGCACACATACAAACACTTCTATTACCTGATCCTGATCCTTGAAGTGAGGACACTGTCAAGGTATCCCCTTCGGATGAGAGGATGAGAGGCTGCACAAACCTGAAAGATACACACACGCACACATACAAACACTTCTATTACCTGATCCTGATCCTTGAAGTGAGGACACTGTCAAGGTATCCCCTTCGGATGAGAGGATAAGAGGCTGCACAAACCTGAAAGATACACACACGCACACATACAAACACTTCTATTACCTGATCCTGATCCTTGAAGTGAGGACACTGTCAAGGTATCCCCTTCGGATGAGAGGATAAGAGGCTGCACAAACCTGAAAGATACACACACGCACACATACAAACACTTCTATTACCTGATCCTGATCCTTGAAGTGAGGACACTGTCAAGGTATCCCCTTCGGATGAGAGGATAAGAGGCTGCACAAACCTGAAAGATACACACACGCACACATACAAACACTTCTATTACCTGATCCTGATCCTTGAAGTGAGGACACTGTCAAGGTATCCCCTTCGGATGAGAGGATAAGAGGCTGCACAAACCTGAAAGATACACACACGCACACATACAAACACTTCTATTACCTGATCCTGATCCTTGAAGTGAGGACACTGTCAAGGTATCTTCTTCGGATGAGAGGATGAGAGGCTGCACAAACCTGAAAGATACACACACACACACACACACACACACAAACAACCACTTCTATTACCTGATCCTGATCATTGAAGTAAGGACACTGTCAACGTATCCCCTTTGGCTGAGAGGATCAGAGGCTGCACAAACCTGATAGACACACACACGCACACGCACACACACACACACATACACACATTTCTATTACCTGATCCTGATCCTGATCCTTGAAGTGAGGACACTGTTAAAGTATCCCCTTCGGAGGAGAGGACGAGAGTGCCGCTGGTAGACAGGTCTACCGCATCCTCAGCCAGAGAATCAGCATCATCCTGAGTATAGGCATGAATCTCAATCTCCAACTCAGCGATAATGCTGCCAGCGCTGAAAGACGTGGCTTTACAGTCCATACCTCGAAGGTCCGATCCTAACTCTCGCCTAAGATGATTCCCCATCTATTAGGAAATCAAAACTTAAATAATAATAATAATAATAATGGTGGATTCTTATATAGCCAGGTATCCTCTTACATCATCTCGGTTGAGTGTGGCAAATGTAGATCAATGTCTTGCCAAAGGATATTAGTGCCGCGGCGGCACTCGAACCGTGGACCTTGCGATCGACAGTCCGGTGATGTATCCACTCGACAACACGTTAGCTCTACAATGCAAAACTTCTCATAATTATAACCTTGGCCTTTTGTAGGTGACCAAAATGTTTTCCTCCATATATGTTGGATTTCCTGCTGATAAATGATATTCAAAACAGCAGGTTCATGTGTAGTTGTTGTTGTTTGTTTTTTGGGCGTTCAGTCAAAATTGACTATTTACGTCTGTCTGATTATTAGTAGTAGTAGTATTGTCGGCGACCGTCAAATCATTTGTCGTTGAGAAAACTTTGCGCCTGTGCTTTCGCTTGTCCACTGCGGGGAATGTACCATGCATCCCGGCCAACCCTGCTGCGTACGTTGAGCGAGCTTCTCAATCATATTTATCCATACGGACAGTATATGTGTTTTACAACAACGGATAATGGTGATGATGACAATGATGTTGATTTTTATTATTTGTATTTACTTTCATTATTTTCATTATTGTTATCGTTGTTATTATCAATAATAGTAGAATCAGTAGTAGTAGTTGTAAAATAGTAGTAGAAGTAGTGGTATAAGTAGCAGTATTAGTAGTTGTAATAGTGGTAGTAGTGATTAGGAAGTGTGCGCTTATAAAAAAAGACGCCTGGCTGGAATGCTCCCCAGGGAGTGGATAATGTGCATGCATTGTGTGCGGGTAAGCCTGAATCCGATGACCGAGGTAATAATATATATATCTGTATAGCGCTTTGAGAGGGCCTTCGGTCTTGAAAAGTGCTATATAAGAACTAGCTATTATTATTATTAGTAGTAGTAGTAGTAGTAGAAGTAGAGTTATGTTATTATTATTGTTTTTGTCGTCGTCGTTGTTGTTTCACTATCGATGTTTAATCATTGTTTCAAACTTACCACTCCACAGTACAACGTTTCAAGCTTCTTGAAGCGAGGAGACGCCTGGTTCTTCAGATCATCAGTGAACACAAGAATCTCTCCGTTTAGATACTCGCCTGTCAAAGTCATCGTTACAGTGCTAGTAGAAAGCTCTAGGAATCGGAAACAAAATATCAAGGAAAAAGTTCACTCTTGCCTCAAATTTGGTTAAAATTTGATAATGATAGTCTAATCAACCTAGGAAAGCCTCATCAGTAACAGATAATACTGTTCTCCGTCAGGGTCCTCCCATTATTATAGGCCTACGTACTAAAATAATAATAGTAATAATAGCTACATTAATATCGCGCTCGCATCTATCCCATGGGCTGCTCAGGGCGCCTACGAAGTGTTAGCGAAGCTGCCCCGAGGCGCTAAAAACATTCAGGGAATAAATTCCTACCAGGTACCCATTTAGAACACCTGGGGAGAGACTGGCAAATGTAAAATTAATGTCTTGCTAAAGGACAAGTATATTTTAATAGACAGTATGATAGAGAGTTGCAAAAAAGTGGGTAAAAGCATATTGCCTGACGTGTCTAAATAAAGATGTAAGCACGGAGAAAGGATTGAAGCCGGGAACTCTCATATGAAAATCAATCTTTTATCAATGTACAACAATGCTCTTTTACTGATTAATGAACAAAAAGTTCGAGGAAATGATATGATAACAATAATACGAAGAAGGCGAATAATGATAATAAGAAGACGAATTATGATAATAATAATAATGATAATAATAATAATAATAATATAATTCTACACCTGGATGGGATTGACAAATGTGGAGTAATGTCAGCTGGCTGAGATTCGAACCCTCAACCCTTAAATAAACCGTTTTACTTATTTTATGCATACCTTTTGAACAAAAGACTCTTGATAACTAAAACAAAAAGGAAGTTTTTTTTCTCCGCCTTAGCAATAATTGATGTATGCACAGTGAATTCAATCCATAGGAACACGATCTAACTGGTGACTTGTGTTGAGGGGAACTTTCATGTATACATTGGAATACCTTAGTAAAACCGGTCTACCCAGAGACACGTCAATGAATAATAATAATAATAATAATAATAATAATAATTTAAAGTCCACTCCAAATTCTATTAAACCGAAAATGGAAATTCTTTTTGCCCAATTGATCGTGAACCCGGCAGCCACTGAGCAGCGCCAGATCGACGTTGCTCTATCCCCTTATTGTTGAACGCCAAACGAGGTAGCAGCAACTCCCGTCTTTTAACGTCTTTTGGTATGACGCGGCCGGGGTTCGAACCCACGACCTCCCGGTTTTGATGCGGACGCTCTACTGACTGAGCCAACACACACTTATATAACTCGACATCTCAACAATAATTTAGACTCACTCGTGAAATCTGTCTCCATTGCCTCGCAGACCCCTTCCACGCCCATGTATCCGGTGTAACGATAAATGGTATAATCGCTGATTTTAATCTGAAGGTTTTCAATCTCAAAGATTGGTTCGATGATGTCATCGATGGCGTCATTGAAGTACATGGAACACCTGTCGTTGTTTGTATAAATCTCAAAACTGCTCTCGATGATATTCCTGGCAAAAGTCTGACGCTCTTCGTTATCATCTCCTGTATAGTATACGAATATAAAACAATTCAAGATAAGAATATGCGTTTAAGAAAATGTATAACTATATTAAGATGTATGACGAAATGGATACAAATAGGTACAAATAGATACACATACAAACGAACAACTAACTGTTGAAAGAAACATCCATACCAATGCCTTCTATTACCCATTCCTCACTTCGACTTTATAATTAAATAAATGATTACAACATTTGTAAAATATAAATGATGCCCGAATTAAAGACACCATTTTAATTTTTGTCAAAGCTTGTTCTTTAGTTAGAATATCAGAAAACTCTATTAGTTAACGCCTTCAAAGCTGTGTTGGTATTCAGGAAGCAATTGTTCTATTCAACCCCAATTTATTCGTATAAATAGAAGGCATACCCCAATGAATTTCTTGACTTAAACCTGATCGGTTTCCGCAAACCAGCAAAGACAAAACATAGTAGTTCGAGCTCAATATAAGAAATGCGTATATATAAAATCAGAATGACAACGTCCGAAGGGTTCTTTTTTATTTTTGAAATAATTTACCGCATTAGCTTATTAATGTAAGTTCGATTAAAGCTTTTTAACTTTGTTTTTCCTTCAGAATATTATTTGTCCCCTAAAGACGTCACCTGTTATGGCTAGTACTCTGTTGATTTCTTGGCAGAGAGCTTGTCTGCTCTCATATCCTACAGCCTGGAATACAATACGAGCACCGTTCTGGACAAGCTGGTACCACGCCGAAGTAGAATTTACCCCAAACGACTCAAGTGTCTGGTCCCAATCTTCACAGAGCATACCATCTATATTGGGTAGATAGACAACCATCAGCTTAGCACCGAATTCCGATATGATATCAGGTATGGACCTGTCCAGGAACTGGGCGATGTTTGGACAGATGGTCGACGGGTCATTGATGTCGATGTTGTAGAGTTCTTTGGTGATATTCGCAATGATGTCTAGGATATACATGTATGGGTCTTCCTGTCTGCGAACCCTTTCATCAGTTCCCGGGCCGTAGATCAAGTCGTTGACTATCTTGGTAAGGTCTTTACAGAATTCCGTCGCGTCAAATTCCTCCAAGTTACTAGCCGCTTCGCGGATCCTCCCGCAAACTGGCTTATAATCCCAGGAATCTTTAACATAAGACTCAAAGTCGGGTACCATCGATTCCAGCTCAGGTAAGACGTCTGTACACACAAAGGCAAGGGAGTCGATGAGTCGGTCTTGTTGCCAGATGCCCCCAACAGCATTCAAGAAGAACTCAACGGTCAGGGTGGTCTCAGGGATGAGCTGGACTGGAACAGGGTCTGGGAGGTCTATTTCATCTGAGATTAGAAATGAAATAAAAGCCATTTTACTTATCGCCAAACGGAGCAATCGATATAAATGAGCAACCAGAGGCAAGTAAGTTTCAATAAATTATAATCCACATGGCTCATGAAGTGTCAGGTTATTTTGTATCATCATTAGCCCAGCGTCTGTTCTGTTTATTTTTCAAAAACCTTTGGAAAACTTCTCTTAACGATGGCGCCCCCCCCCCCCCCCCACACCGCGCCAGTCACTGACTCGGCCATTAATAAATCTTCATTTGTATGGCAATTAAACTATCCATGATGACTCTAAACGCTTTTCTGATATACTACAGGCTAACCCTTGTGTTTTAATTTTTGAAAACATATCATCTGCTAAAAATTGAGCAAAGAATACCAAATAAAGTACAGTACAATACAATGTGTACTACAAGAAGGGTATTACAGGTACGTAATGTTAATGGCATTTACGGCTTTATTGCAGGCAGCCGACGATCTGATCGAAATTTGTTCTGTGAGCGTTGTTTTAATGAAACGAACACAAAACATGTTTTCTTTATTCTCTCTTCTTTTCGTTTTATAACATTATATGTTTAATATTATCACAGTTTATGAACTTACACGTGACAGCGTTCTCCATTGCTGTACAGACAGCTGCCACTCCACCATCAATGCCGGTATAAGCAAGAATGTCATCGTTCGAAAGCACATAGGCGGGTATGTTCACACGTATAAGGGGCAGGATGACATTGTCAATGGCGTCATTAGCCGATGAAGTACATCTGTCAGCTTCCTCCACGGTATCGAAGATTTCGGAGATGATGTCCATGGAGAACGTTCTCCTTGCGGCGTTGTTATCTTCTGCAAAAAATGAAATACAAATAAAATAAATTATGAGGAACATAATATCACAAAGACTTTCCAGAAATCAAAGTAAGGACAATTTTTTAATACCACATTTTCTGCCCCTAAAACCCCACTGTACTACTTGTACTGTAGCTACTTGCTCCCTCTATATAGAAAACAATGCCTAATCGTGACCATTGGTCCCCAATGATCCTCTTTTTAATTGAGAGCTGAGTTGATGAGATAGCCACCTGTCAGTGACCACCCTGAGTGATCTCAGGCGCGTACGCAGGGGGGGGGGGGGTTGGGGTCTTCTTACCCCCCCCTACCGCTTATTCAGCGGTCGGCTGAGTCGTTGCGATTTTTTGGGGAACAAAAAAACAAAAAAATAGGGCCCTTTACCCCCCCCCCCCCGCTTATTCAGCGGCTGGCTGAGTCGTTGCGAAATTTTCGGACCGATTTATAAATGTTAACCCCCCCCCCCTTGAAAAAATCTTGCGTACGCGCCTGGGTGGTCTAATCCCTCCTAGCCAAACTAGTACAGAGAAAAACCAAGTTCGGATAACGTCCTATTGCTATCATTATAATGTTCGCATATTTTACATGATGGTGAACGTGGCTATTGGAAAGTATCTTGTCTTTTGGAAGTCTTTGGTATCACGTTGAGATTGGATCACTGAAAGATTAAGCTTATATACTGTACTTCGTGAAAACTGTCTACAAACAGGGATCTATGTTTTTATCACCATTGACAGGACGACACCGGCCGATCAGTAAAACATTGTGACGTCGTGGAGGGCCTTACACATATTATTAGACACAGTTTTAATATCCTTCTGGCTTTGGAGTGACATTTCTCAGTAACCAAGACGGATAACTGAATAGCAGTCGGTAGGCAAGAAGAAATGAAAAGAAAAGAAGATGTCTATATTTTAGCAAGACATTAAGCACAAATCATTATCTTACCTTGCACCGATAGTGCTTGCTCAAGATGTTGACAAAGATCCTCTCTGTCGTCATATCCGACCACCTGAGATCCGATACGAGCGCCATCTTGGATAATGCTGTATACAGGCGACGTGGAATCGATGCCTGCACCTTCAAGGAAGCCTTGCCAGTTTGCACAGATCGGAGCTGCCCGAGGTAGATAGGCACTCATCAGTTCAGCCCCAAACTTAGAGAGGAGATCTTGAAGAGATGGCCTCAGGAAATTCTCCTTGACGTTGGTACAGATGGTGTTGATTGTAGATGGGTCATTGATGATCATGTTGATGTCAATTCCATAGAGGTCTCTGGTGATGTTGATCAGGATTCCAAGGATACCCAGGGAATCATCCATATATTCCGCTTGTCTGCGATATCTTCCGCCACTGTCCTGAGATATGTGGCTATTGACCTCAGTAATTATGTCATTACAGAATCCCGTTGCGTCAAAAGCATCCAGATCTTCAGAAGCTTCGATGACTTTATCACAGACGAAACCCCAAACCAGACTTGACTGGTCCACTTCCGGTACCGCCGAACCGACTACCGGTAGGACACCTCTGCAAGCATAGGCCATCGAATCAATGAAACGATCCTTCTGCAAGATACCACCAGCAGCGTTGATCATGAATTTGATGGTCAAACCAGGAAATATCTCTCCCGGGTTCTGGAATGGCTGGAATGGCTCCTCATACCCTGAAGCCATGGCAACAAGTATTGAGATTGCGAAAAAAGCAAACGACCTCATTGTTGGATCGTTTAACAGCTGGCCTAATATAAGGTCGATCGCACCAATCGAAAACTAGAACGTTCAACGTCTCAAGTCCTATATAGAAATGAATTGCGAGAAATCAAGTTATGTTCCGACTTACCACAGTATTAAATTACTAGCCTTTACAAAACCTATAGGCCCGTATTCTATCCTAATTCGGATAAAAATGAGCCTAGGTCTATCTAAATCACATTTAACAAATTTAAACTTTAGACGTCTGAGGGACTTCCTTTTTTAAATCCGATTTTGTTTAAAGGCATACACACAGAATCGGGCTTGAAATTCAGCCAATGCCAGATCATGGTCATGTAATATAGATACAGAACAAGGGGGTGTTTCACAAACACTAAGATTGACTTTAAGTTTGACTTAACTATGGCAAGCCATTCATGCCACAGTTGGTCTCACTATTATGATAACAATAATAGATCAAGATACATCTATCTTGATCTAAGGAGACACAAACGATTATGACCATTATGATCTTTAGATATTCTGTAGATTTGTGACATTGATTTGTACGTCCTTTAAGAGACCGATTCCAGTTAATGGTGAGAGCAACAGTGGCACGAACGGCTTGCCATAGTCAAGTCCAACTTGATGTTGATTTTGGTCTTTGTGAAAGACCCCCAATGATAGGCTTCGAGTGGAAGAAACGCAATGGGAAATGAAGAAAGAAGGACGGAAAGGAGGATAGAACCATACGAGGGGAAATTAAGAGAGAGATGATATAAGATATAAGAGGAATATAAAAGAAGAGAAAAAGAGAGGTAAAGAGAGAGAGAGAGAGAGATATGAAGAGGGAGAGAGATCTAGAGTAAGAAGAGGGAGAGAGAGGTAGACAGAATGAAAGGGAGAGAGATAGAGATAGATAGGAGATAGGGGAGAGATTGTGGACATATATATATATATAGAGAGAGAGAGAGAGAGATAGATGCATTGGGAAAGATGAAAAAATAGGATAGAAAAAATGAGTAAATGAGATAAATGTGGACAAAAACTGAAATAAGGACAAATAAATAGAGGAGGAAGAATGGCTATTCAAGAAATACGCAACCATATTAAAAGCATAACCCCCTGACTTGTGCAGTGGTCCAACCCAACGGTATATAGACCCATTACACACACTCAATGATGCTAAGAATTTCATGGACAGAAAGAGTTTCTAATAATGAGGTATTTGTCATGGCAGGAACAAGACGAAAGCTTCTGAATAATTATAAGAGGTCGACAGCTGAGCTTCTTGGGCCATGTTATACAGAAGAATGGATTGGAAAATCTTGCACTGACTGGAAGAATAGAGGGGATGAGGAGTAGGGGTAGAAGGAGGATTCTGTGGATGAGTAGCTTAATGAGTGAGATTACTGAATGTGGAATTGATCTCGGGGAGAATGAATTACTTCATAGAAACTGGGACAGAGAGATGTGACACTCGATGGTCGCCAACGTATCATGATACGGCACGTAGAGAGAGCGAGACAGAGATGCACACTCATCTCGAAGGCGATAGGTACAACCATTCGAAATGTCGATATAGAGCATGAGTGGGCATTTTTTTTCAGGGATAACTAATAGTGTAACCGCAAACCTCACTCAAATATGAAAATTAAAGTTTACACAAATTTGAAAGACCAATACAAAGGAAATGTCCATACGTTTCTGACGTCACCATCTATTGTTATCGGTCTCACGACCTCCGACTCTGTCTGCACATTGGCCCGAATTCACAAAGGAGGTTTGTCGACAAACCTTGGTTTTCGTACGTCATATGACGGGTTTTACGCGTTTTTTACAAACCTGGTTTGTAAAGAACAAAAGGAGGTTTGGCGAAACAAAAGGAGGTTTGAGCTCAAACCTTGGTCTGAGCTCAAACCTTGCTTTGTGAATTCGGGCCAATGAGTGCAGGCATATTTCTGTTTTTGAACAAATAGCGTAACTTGTGGACTTTTCCTCCCTTTCTCAATACAAATTTGTGTACACAGCCTTGTTTGCAATAGAAACACATGCTCTGTCAACGACGTGGGAATAATTTTTTTCCCTTCTGTTTTTGTGATATTTAAGCAGATTCATACTACCTAAGTGCTTTCTATGTAAATTTTATTTACGGCAGCTCTTGTGAATTTTAAACAACCATGATTCTCATTTGAATTAATATCATGTTTATATTTATTTCATCATTAAGAAATAAAAAATATATTCAATATAAATGCATAGTTTATCAAATTATTGCCAGAAAGTTATACAGTTAAAACACATTAGTAGAAAAACGGTTGAAATACATCAAACAAACAAAAGCTCCCCCGAACGATGATACTTTAGCTGATTATACTATTGTATTATATCATTTATATGATACAAGTACAAAACCACTCTTTAAAAAAATCTAAGTCTGTCCAAATATTTTTCATTAATTTATGTTGTTTTAATTGTTGTGGATGTAGTACCTTTTGAAACCGAACATATTGCATACTGTATGCAAGTTACAATTAATGACTTGACTGGATATAGTACCTTTTGGAACCGAACTGGTTTTTAAATGCCATTTTTGACTTATTGGGAGAAATTCAGATTTGTGGAAGTGTCCGTGCATGATGCTACTGGAAATGTGTACATAAATGCCAATTTTTTTCTTTCTAAATTGATACAAAATGGATGTAGTACCTTTTGGAACCGAGTACTTCAAATGACAAAACATGGTTGACAAGATTTAGATATAACATACCAGCAGAAAGTGTACACACATAGGGATATACGCCCCCTATCTACACATGGATACAGTCAGACCGCAGCCGGTGCGAAAACCCTCTATTTTATTCAGCACGTATGCAAGAATTTACGTGTCTTGCATACGTAATGAGTAGTGCAGACGGTCTTCCCGATCGGCAGTTTTTGCCTTTATAATTGTTCATTTCTCATGAAATGGGTCTTATTTCAAAGATAAGAAGTTGCACTCTCTATATACTTATATGACAATCATGTTTAATATATTTTGGAAACAGATATTTCGCCTTGAAAATGCGGTTTTTCGACGATAAATCTATCTAAAGAGTAGGGCTGATTTTCACATAGAAATCATTCTTGCGTCAAGAATTTTTATTTATTTATTTATTCATGTTTTATTTATTACAATTGGTAAAACAGTGGAGGGTAGTCCGATTCAGTTAAAAGAAACTGCTTTCCAACGGAGCCCTCCACATGATACAAACAATAACATAAAACATAAGAACATAACATAAATTGAAACATCAATATAACTCAATATATAAAAACATTTATACATTTGAATACTACATGAGGCGCACGTGGGATGCACGGCGAGACCCCCCCCCCCCCCAGTAGGCCAGATTCTCGTGTGTTTTTTGTTTGTTGTTAAAGCATGTTAGAGAACTGTTTACATTGTTTCTTGAAATTGTTTAGTGACTTGCAATTTTGGACGGACAATGGCAACTTATTAAATAAAGAATTTCCGGTGAATGAAAAGGAACGTTTTTTGTATTCTGTCTTAGGGTATGGTATTTGTAGACGGTTTTGGGTGGTATGGCGAGTATTATAAACAATGGGTCGCAAAACAGACAATGGTTTCAGGTATTTTGGTGCAAAATCATTCCATATCTTATAGACTAAAATACATTTTTGATATTTAATTCTTTGTTCAACAGATTGCCAATTGAGGGTAGTTAATAAAGAACATTGTGTAGTTGAATAATCTGTATTCAAAACCAAACGAGCATATCTATTCTGCAATTTCTGTAACCGAGTTATTTTAGTTTTCGAGCAATTTCCCCATACCGTACAACAATAATCTATATATGATAATATCAATGCATAATATAACTGTTTCAGTTGTTTGTTTCGGGTCAAATGTTTGATTCTTCTAATACAAGCGATAGAACGTGAGATTTTACTAGAGATATACTGAATATGTAATGTCCAATTTAATTGAGAGTCGAGAATTACTCCAAGGTATTTAATATTGTCGACATGCTCTAAGGATGCTCCTTCAAATTGAATTGTCATTTTTTTATTTTGTAATTTACGTTTATTACCAAAAGTCATAATCTTAGTCTTTTGTGGATGTAAATACATACGATTAAGTCGGAGCCATTCTGTAATTAAATCCAAATCGGACTGTAAATTTGCCTGGATACCAATCATATCATTATCGCAGTTAAAAAGAGCAGTGTCATCTGCATATAAACATATCTTTGTTTTATTATGTAAAGGTAAATTACCTATATCATTGACATAAAGACAGAAAATCAGGGGCCCAAGTATGGAACCCTGAGGGACTCCCGTCTTGACATTTAAAAACGAACTTGTTGCTCCTGCAATTGAGACACATTGTTGCCTTTCTTTCAAATACATTTTAAACCATTGTAACTCAGAGTCTTTTATACCATAATAATACATTTTATCGAGGATTGAATCAATTGGAATGACATCAAACGCTTTTTGTAGGTCTAAAAACAGACCCCCAGTGATCTTACCAGAGTTCATATTATCTAAAAGAAAGTCGACAATTTCTGTCAAACAGGTTGACGTCGAATGAAGAGGTCTAAAACCAGACTGGCGATCACATAATAGATCATTGTTATTTAAATAAGCATAAAGCTGTTGATGTACTGCCTTTTCTAATATTTTAGAGACTGTTGGTAAAAGCGAAATAGGTCTAAAATTTTGTGGTTCAAAAGTACCACCTTTATGAATTGGGGTTATTTTTGCTTTTTTAAACTCTTTTGGAATTTGACCTGTTTCAAGTGATTTATTAAATAATTTTGTAAGAGGCTTGGCAATATAAGAAGCAGACTTCTTCAAAATTTTCAGATGCAGTCCATCAACGCCACATGCTTTCTTAACATCAAGATGCTGCAACTCCTTAAGTACAAACTCTTCTTTTATTTCTTCGAAAACAAAACTCTTATCTGTCACAACCAAAGTATTCATGTTATTTACATTATTTACCAAAATTTGAGCACCCTGTGCTAGATTCTGTGCAAATTCATTGAAAGCTTTATTTAAGATTTCAGCAATAGTATTTTTGTCCGTGATGAATTCATCATTTTGAATTATTTTCATTTCACTAATATTCTTTTTACTTGGCAATAAGTTTTTCAGTATGCGCCAGTTTTGACCAACATCGTTCCCGCTTTTTTCCAATTCCTTCTGATAAAACTGTTTCTTTAGTCTTCTGTTCAGACTATTTGCCTTGTTACGAAAATGCTTGAATTTTTCCCAATATTGAGACTCATTTGTTTTATAAGATTTTTTATGAAAATAATCCCGCTGTCTGGCTAACTGAATGTATTCGTCATTAATCCACGGTACCCCCGTTTGTTTCTGACGAACCGTGACATACGGGGCGTGTTTATCACTAACTTCCTGAAATGCGGCTTTAAAGTTCTGCCAAACATGTTCCACATCGTTGTCAGATCCAGATTCTGACCAGACTATTTTATTTAAGTCTTCCTTAAAATTATGTTCGTCAAAAGTTCTAAATGATCGGAACCTGCTTATTTGAGGTTTTAGTAATGAAATATTTCCATTTATTACCAAGTAAACCAAAGAGTGATCACTGATTCCAATTGTTTGAACTCCTGATTTGAAACAAGTTATTGCATCAGAAACAAGTATTAAATCTATTAGTGTTTTACTATTGGGAGAAATACGGGTATAGTCATTGATCATTTGACGCATATTGAAATTAATACGCAATTCATTTACTCTATCCGATAAACGGTTGTTTGTCATCATATTACAATTAAAGTCACCCAAAATTATAATGTTATTTGTGATAGAAGATACATTATCCATATTTTGTTCAAGTATATTAAAGAAAAGAGCTGCATCACTGGATGGTTTTCTATATAATACTCCCACAAAATAAGAACTGCTCTGGTGCCTTTTTATTTCTAACCACATCAATTCAATCTCGTCACTTTCCAAATCTTCTCTTCTTAAGTAAGATATTTTTTCCTTTATGTAGCAACCCACTCCTCCTCCAAGTGACCCTCTATGTTTACCCACAAATTTATATCCAGGCACACAACTGATTTCATTCATACATATGTCATCGTCTAACCATGTTTCGGACAAACTGAACAAATCATATTGATTACTTGTCAAAAAATACTGAACATCGATCACCTTATTTCTTAAGCTTCTGATATTAACATGGGCAATTTTCATCCCTTTTCCATATGGAAATTCACCATTCCTTGTGTCTCCTGTACCTATATTTTGATCATCTTTATCACAATTAGTATTTGCTGCAGCTGTAGATGACTCATTATTTTCATTACTAGCATTATCCCAAAATGGTAGTTCCTGTAACAAACATTTACGGCATTGCCAATCTACAAAGTCCTCGAGTGGATCGTTATATTTACATAATGGGATTCGGTCACACTTAATGTGAACCCATTCCCCACATTTTGTACATGCAAGAGCTTTTTGGTTCCGTTTTACTGGCTTACTGCAACAAACACATGGATACTTAATGCCCATATCAAAACATGAAAATCAACATTAATTAAGAAAAGAAAAATATCATACCATTAAAATCTAAAAGTGTTTACAAAAATTCGTTGCAAAAGGTGCTAAAAAGCTAATTGGAGAAAATGTCAAGTGTATTAACATTACAGCTGGTAAATTTCGATTCAATGCAATTCATCAAAAGGAAGCTTTTTCTATTCAAAATCAAATCAATACAAGAATAGCAGTGTAGAAGCTGAAAATTACGGCTTAAAAGTTCCGCTAATTGGTCAGCTAGTTTATACTATAAGTTCACTGAACTGTTTACAAGGAACGGAGGTCATTCTCACTCCGGATTATTCTATTTATCGTTTTTCCATTAGTGGCCGTTATTCTTGCTATAACCCGGCCATCGCTGGACCATGCTGTTTGGACATTCGTAGTCTTCTTTGCGCTGTTGAGTAGATGTAGATTATATTTTGTCAGTTGTTCCTGGATTACTACCCGAGTCCCTTTCAAACGACGACGACGAGAAATGACTGCGTAGCGAGTTCTATAGGAGACAAATTTTACAACGATCGGGCGTGGTCGCTTTTGTCCCGGTTTCCCATTTTTCTCCGCTGGCGTCTTGTTGGGGTTACCCAACCGATGCGAGCGGTCAATGTCCTGGGTGAAGATCTCCAATCCCAGTTGGTCGCGAGCGATCTTACATATTACGTCATCTGTGACTTCATTGTCCTGCTCCTGCACACCGAAGAATTGTAAACAGTTTCTACGCGAATACTGCTCTAAATCCTCATTTGATAGACGAAGATTATTAATTGCTGCTTGTTGATCCTCTACAATTGTAGAGAGGCGAGTAATCTCTTTGGCTTGTTCTCTATGTTCTACTTCAGTATCCATTAATCTCTTTTCCTGATCATTCATGCGATCAAGAAGTTTTCCAAATTCTTCTTTCACTGCCTCATGTATGATCACATTGATGGATTTAAGTAGCTCTTTGTTTTCATTTTGGAAGCGTGAGAACATGTCGTTGATGAGCTTTTTGGTGACGTCATCTACTTGGTCATTTTGTGCCGCCATGTTGGAAAGCAAATTCCAATTGACTATCAGAAAATATATGTATGTTCTCAATGATTGTAAAAAAGAGAAAATGTTGGATTCATTAACACTTCGCTCAGTATGTGAATCTATAAGTTTGGAATAGAGTTCCAACAAAGTCCGATTTGTAGACGAGTATACTCAAAGTTAAAACTGCTATTTTAACGCAGTATTAGTTCAATAAGTCATTCAGGATCATTGATAGACTATATTCATAGTATTTCAAATAAATTCAAGACATATCCGAAATAAGACAAAAGTTAGTTCGTATGTAGTATAAGCATAACCGAGACGTATGTGTAGACACTCGCATTCAGAAAACAGAGCGGAGTATATATATATATACCGGTATATTCGGAACAATGATGCTTACAGTATATGAGTCCAGGTGCAGTTCCCGTTGACATCAACTAACCATATTACGTGGGACTAGGTGGATATGACAGCAACATTCACAGGTTCTCTAGCTGTCACTCATGCAAAAGTTAGTCCTTATTTCGTCTATTTCCCGAAGATCACAATCATCCAGTTTAGTCCATATTTGTAAAAAGCTCATATCAGGTACAAAATTTCATAATCGCTGAGCCAAAGCAGAACTTTTAGCCGACTTTAGTTAGAGAGTTCGCATAGTTCGCATAGTTCGCATAACAACCAACCATAACAACCAACCAGTGCCTTATTTTTCTTTACAATGATATCAAAGAAGATGTTATAATCAGCATAAAGCTTAAATATTTTTCTTTACAATGATATCAAAATTATTATATTTTACGCTGTACCAAAGTCAGGAACCAAGAAAAATCACGCGAATGTTCATGAATAATTAAAAAAAGTAGTCAACTTTGCCGATGTGATAATAGAGCGTTCTGATTGGCCAAATACGTCAACTACGTCACATATGTTCCGCTTTGGTTTATTAACATTCTAAATACCAAATTTGAGTAAGCATTCCTTGTGGCGTGCGCCTGTAATGCACGTGCGCGCAAGCAGTCATGACAACAACCTGAGGACCCTGGATCAATTACGTCACCTGCCATTCAAATAATATTTTCCTACATTATTTCTTTTTTAATCATTTTTCTTAATTTTTTCGGCCAGTCGGTGGCGCGGCGGAGCTCCCTGGAGTTTACTAATCAGTTATGCATTGCCATTGCTCAAACGGCGAGCGTGCACGAGTATGAAATCACACAATTTCGTGCCATCATATAGAAAGAACAAATTGGTAATTTCCGGATTTTTAGGGTCTTAATTACTATGATTATAAAGAGAACAAGATTTTGCGTCAATTAGGTTTTGACATTATTTTGATCAGTGACTTTTCATCTTTCCAACGAATCTCAAAGTAAACAAATTAATTATGTACCAAAGTCAGGAACCAAAAGCGAAATTTCGGGTACAAAATAGCTGTTAAAATGTTACAAAAATAACGACAATAAAAGTGGTGAAAAAGGATCCTTTCAAAATTGTGAAATATGGCAAGTTTCATATCAAACTGAAGCTGAGAATCTCGAGAGTAATTACCGTTGCGTGCTGCCATGTTGACAGAAGTTATCGACCACAAAAGCAGCTGCATGTACACCCTTACAAATCTCACAGAAAATCTCGTGAATTTCAGCACACGTGAATGTACGAGATAACCAAAGAGACGCTGAATAAAAATCAGCGTATAGCCTCATTATCGCGCACGCTGCGGTCTGACTGGATAGGGGGCGTATATGCCAGTTTACACATATAGTTCGAGTGGAGGGGAAAGAAAGATAGGGAAAGAGAGAGAGAGGGGAGAATAGAAGAGTAAATAAGGGAAAAAAGAGAAGAGAAAGGAAGGGAAGGAAGAGAAAAGAAGAGAAGGGAAGGGAAGAGAAGAGAAGAGAAAGGAAGAGAATAAAAGAGAATGGAAGGGAAAGGGAGTGAAAAGAAGAGAAGGGAAGGGAAGAGAAGAGAAGAGAAAGGAAGAGAAGAAAAGAGAATGGAAAGGAAAGGGAGTGAAAAGAAGAGATGGGAAGGGAAGAGAAGAGAAGAGAAAGGAAGAGAAGAAAAGAGAATGGATGGGAAAGGGAGTGAAAAGAAGAGAAAGAAAGGGAAGAGAAGAGAAGAGAAAGGAAGATAATGGAAAGGAAAGGGAGTGAAAAGAAGAGAAGGGAAGGGAAGAGAAGAGAAGAGAAAAGAAGAGAAGAAAAGAGAATGGAAAGAGAAGGGAGTGAAAAGAAGAGAAGGGAAGGGAAGAGAAGAGAAGAGAAAGGAAGAGAATAAAAGAGAATGGAAAGGAAAGGGAGTGAAAAGAAGAGAAGGGAAGAGAAGAGAAGAGAAGAGAAAGGAAGAGAATAAAAGAGAATGGAAAGGAAAGGGAGTGAAAAGAAGAGAAGGGAAGGGAAGAGAAGAGAAGAGAAAGGAAGAGAATAAAAGAGAATGGAAGGGAAGAGAAGAGAAGAGAAAGGAAGAGAATGGAAAGGAAAGGGAGTGAAAAGAAGAGAAGGGAAGGGAAGAGAAGAGAAGAGAAAGGAAGAGAATGGAAAGGAAAGGGAGTGAAAAGAAGAGAAGGGAAGGGAAGAGAAGAGAAGAGAAAGGAAGAGAATGGAAAGGAAAGGGAGTGAAAAGAAGAGAAGGGAAGGGAAGAGAAGAGAAGAGAAAGGAAGAGAAGAAAAGAGAATGGATGGGAAAGGGAGTGAAAAGAAGAGAAGGGAAGAGAAGAGAAGAGAAGAGAAAGGAAGAGAAGAAAAGAGAATGGAAGGGAAAGGGAGTGAAAAGAAGAGAAGGGAAGGGAAGAGAAGAGAAGAGAAAGGAAGAGAATAAAAGAGAATGGAAAGGAAAGGGAGTGAAAAGAAGAGAAGGGAAGGGAAGAAAAGAGAAGAGAAAGGAAAGGGAGTGACAAGAGAATGGAAAGGAAAGGGAGTGAAAAGAAGAGAAGGGAAGAGAAGAGAAGAGAAAGGAAGAGAATGGAAAGGAAAGGGAGTGAAAAGAAGAGAAGGGAAGGGAAGAGAAGAGAAGAGAAAGGAAGAGAATGGAAAGGAAAGGGAGTGAAAAGAAGAGAAGGGAAGGGAAGAGAAGAGAAGAGAAAGGAAGAGAAGAAAAGAGAATGGAAGGGAAGGGGAGTGAAAAGAAGAGAAGGGAAGGGAAGAGAAGAGAAGAGAAAGGAAGAGAATGGAAAGGAAAGTGAGTGAAAAGAAGAGAAGGGAAGGGAAGAGAAGAGAAGAGAAAGGAAGAGAAGAAAAGAGAATGGAAGGGAAAGGGAGTGAAAAAAAGAGAAGGGAAGGGAAGAGAAGAGAAGAGAAAGGAAGAGAAGAAAAGAGAATGGAAAGGAAAGGGAGTAAAAAGAAGAGATGGGAAGGGAAGAGAAGAGAAGAGAAAGGAAGAGAAGAAAAGAGAATGGAAGGGAAAGGGAGTGAAAAGAAGAGAAGGGAAGGGAAGAGAAGAGAAGAGAAAGGAAGAGAATAAAAGAGAATGGAAGGGAAAGGGAGTGAAAAGAAGAGAAGGGAAGGGAAGAGAAGAGAAGAGAAAGGAAGAGAATGGAAAGGAAAGGGAGTGAAAAGAAGAGAAGGGAAGGGAAGAGAAGAGAAGAGAAAGGAAGAGAATGGAAAGGAAAGGGAGTGAAAAGAAGAGAAGGGAAGGGAAGAGAAGAGAAGAGAAAGGAAGAGAAGAAAAGAGAATGGAAAGGAAAGGGAGTGAAAAGAAGAGATGGGAAGGGAAGAGAAGAGAAGAGAAAGGAAGAGAAGAAAAGAGAATGGAAGGGAAAGGGAGTGAAAAGAAGAGATGGGAAGGGAAGAGAAGAGAAGAGAAAGGAAGAGAATAAAAGAGAATGGAAGGGAAAGGGAGTGAAAAGAAGAGAAGGGAAGGGAAGAGAAGAGAAGAGAAAGGAAGAGAATGGAAAGGAAAGTGAGTGAAAAGAAGAGAAGGGAAGGGAAGAGAAGAGAAGAGAAAGGAAGAGAAGAAAAGAGAATGGATGGGAAAGGGAGTGAAAAGAAGAGAAGGGAAGGGAAGAGAAGAGAAGAGAAAGGAAGAGAATGGAAAGGAAAGGGAGTGAAAAGAAGAGAAGGGAAGGGAAGAGAAGAGAAGAGAAAGGAAGAGAAGAAAAGAGAATGGATGGGAAAGGGAGTGAAAAGAAGAGAAGGGAAGGGAAGAGAAGAGAAGAGAAAGGAAGAGAAGAAAAGAGAATGGATGGGAAAGGGAGTGAAAAGAAGAGAAGGGAAGGGAAGAGAAGAGAAGAGAAAGGAAGAGAAGAAAGGAGAATGGAAGGGAAAGGGAGTGAAAAGAAGAGAAGGGAAGGGAAGAGAAGAGAAGAGAAAGGAAGAGAATAAAAGAGAATGGAAGGGAAAGGGAGTGAAAAGAAGAGAAGGGAAGAGAAGAGAAGAGAAAGGAAGAGAATGGAAAGGAAAGGGAGTGAAAAGAAGAGAAGGGAAGGGAAGAGAAGAGAAGAGAAAGGAAGAGAAGAAAAGAGAATGGATGGGAAAGGGAGTGAAAAGAAGAGAAGGGAAGGGAAGAGAAGAGAAGAGAAAGGAAGAGAAGAAAAGAGAATGGAAGGGAAAGGGAGTGAAAAGAAGAGAAGGGAAGGGAAGAGAAGAGAAGAGAAAGGAAGAGAATGGAAAGGAAAGGGAGTGAAAAGAAGAGAAGGGAAGGGAAGAGAAGAGAAGAGAAAGGAAGAGAATGGATGGGAAAGGGAGTGAAAAGAAGAGAAGGGAAGGGAAGAGAAGAGAAGAGAAAGGAAGAGAATGGAAAGGAAAGGGAGTGAAAAGAAGAGAAGGGAAGGGAAGAGAAGAGAAGAGAAAGGAAGAGAAGAAAAGAGAATGGATGGGAAAGGGAGTGAAAAGAAGAGAAAGGAAGAGAAGAGAAGAGAAAGGAAGGGAAGGAAGAGAAAAGAAGAGAAAAGAAGAGAAAAGAAGAGAAAGGAAGAGAATGGAAAAGAATGGAAGGGAAGGAAGAAAAAAGAAGAGAAGAGAAAACAGGAAGAAAAAACTTAGTAGAAGCTCATACAAAATGTTTAAACAAATTGATATTATCAAATCAAACAAAATAATGTTGATTCGTTTTTAAATATCATGACATTAAACAGTCGCTTTGAACACAGAGACCCTTTAGATTTACCACATATATATGACCATTCATTTGGGAACATTAAATATGAAATGTCTAAAATGACAAGAGCTAATGTACATATTATGTAGATCTTAATAGTTTCCACTACTTATATTTCCCCCCCCCCCCAAAAAAAAAAAAACAATACAAACTAGTTCATTAATTGTTTTTGATCCCTATAAAAGTTGTCATATCTTGGCCATCTTCTAATTCATTTTTTAATGGGCCATGTTTTATTTGTGTCCTTTGTATTAGGTGCGGGAGATCTGGGAATAACCACTATTAAAGGTGTAGCCCAGCCTAACTTCGAATCAATTTGAAAAATGTAGAAAAAACAAACGAAATAGTTACTGAAGTGGGAATATTTCGAGAGAAGATTCGTGAAGAATAAAATATACTAACTCATTTATTTTATAGATCCCTACGAATTTTGTCATATCTTGGCCAGCTTCTAATTCATTGTTAATGGCCCATGTTTTAGTTGACTCCTTTGTATTATTATAAACCTATTGCAATAGTAATTCCTTTTTAGATTTCGTTTAGTATAGTGGTCAAATTAGAAAATAGTAATAAATATTTAATTTTTGTATTAGAAGCTCAAACAAAATGTTTAAACAAAAATGATATTATTAAATACAAAAAAATAACGTGGATTTGTTTTTCGTTATGACGTACGCTTTATTTGCAAAGCGGGCAAACTGGGTTGAAAATGTGGACATTAACATGTGTCCACCATGGTAGGTAACATTAAAGGTAAAGACCAGTTATGGTCATGCGATTGCATTGTGAAAGAAACGTTGTGGAATCGATCAGAAAAGGTTGATCATCTAGCATCTAGCATCTGCAAGGTTCTGGAATCATCAAGATGATAAGAAATTTGGCCCATTCTTCGTAAAGTTACAAGCACTATACACAGGAAGATGTATATGGGACTACCCTATATCTCTCACAGACCATGCGAGAAACAAATTTACCAAATATATGAATTAGTAGGCGGTTTCCCGGCAAATTTTTTATCATCATGTATTAGTCAAAACATATTCTTTCACATGATTGGTAATGAGAGCTTCCATTTCATTTTTTGAAATTGGGGCGTTTCCAATACTGGTCTTTACCTTTAACAACATAGTGTGGGGGCATTTGAATTATAACAATTTGGTAGTTATAAATATATCTGCATTTCCTATCATGACCAATGTTCATTTGCATATTTTGCGAATTATGTTCATTATGTGGATCTGAAAATATCATTTCATTTACTGACATTAAAACATCACTTTAAAAAAAAGGACCCTTTATATTTGCCACCTTTATGACCATTCATTTGAGAACATTGACATAAAATGTCTAACATGACAATAGTTAATGAGCATAGTATGTAGATTGTTATACTTTCCACTAATATTTTTCTAACTAAAAAATAAACAATACAAACCAGTTTATTTATTTTATAGATCCCTATACAATTTGTTATTTCTTGGCCATCTTCCAATTCATTTATAATGGCTCATGTTTTATTTGTGTCCTTTATATTTTTTTATAGCAAAAAACCAACAACAAACATGTCTACAATGTTCTCAGACGCATGCGCTCTTTATCCGTGTGCGGGAGATCTGGGAATAACCACTTTTAAAGGTGCAGCCCAGCCTAACATCGAATTAATTTCGACAAATGTAGAAAAAACTAAGGAATAGTAATTGAAGTAGGAGAATTTAGACAAAAGATTCATGAAGTATAAAATAAGTAGCTCATTTATTTTATAAATCCATACGAAATTTGTCATATCTTGGCCATCTTCTAAATCATTGTTAATGGCAAATTTGTTACTACATGTAAACTGGTTCATGCAGGTGATACTGCGGGGAAGGCGTGCATGGGTTTGAATGCATGTTGGAAACTGGATTGCGTCCGAGGCTGCGGCCTATATATTATTGTATACATTACTGTATCATGAGTGTACATGTCTACTGCCTCGCTCGCGTGACCCCGTTCAATGACCTCGTTTAATGACCTCAATATTTTAAAGTGATTATCGTGTCATTTCTTTGGTAACCGTGCAAATTAATTTGTTTGCTGTATTTGCTATTTTTGCTATCTTTGCTTGTTTAACTTTGTATATCATCTTGCAAAGGCCTTCTTGCCCACCTATTCTTATTGTTACGTACTTCACCATTACAACCACTCCAATCAAATATTAGTTTTATTTATGGGAACCTATAATCTACAAGCTGAGCTTTTTTTTTTTTTTTTTTTTTTTTTTTTTGCTCCCGAAAATTTGAAAAACGCGCCGGCCAAAAGTTCGCTCAGTGGGGGGGCGGGGGGGGGGGGGGGGGGGGGGGGGGGGGGGGGGGGGGGGGGGGGGGGGGGGGAGGGGGGTAGTGAGCACATTTTTTTTTTTTTTTTGATCCTCAAAAAAAATTCAATTTGCATCCCCCCCCCCCCCCCCCCCCCCCCAAGGAGTTACTACAGTAACTCCTTGATAATATCAAGGAGGAAATACACGCAATGTAATAGGGAGTTTACAGAGAGCACATGGTAAAAATGACCCCAAATATCCACACATCTGTGGAGAATAACTGCCAAAGTCCTAGATGTGCTTCATGAATACCTTTTGTTTGCCCTCTTGAAAAGAATACTTCCACCTGCTTATCTTAGAATGTACCGTTGGTGCATAAATGAATAATGTTACATAACTTTCATGAGCGCATATCCAGTATTCATCTCTGGTGGGTTTTACCTTTTTGGTACAAATGACCTTTATCTGCCCATGCGCTGATTGTATCTGTAAACTCCCTTATTAGATGCGCTCATGATTGTAAATACCAACATGTGAACGTAAACAATCTAATATAATGGAAAGCATAATATTACTGATATTTTAAGACATAACAATATGAAAGACCATCAGTTAATTCACTGCTTTTAGTACCGATTCAAAACACATGGAAAATTGAATACAGGTGGATAATACCAGTGTTACGATTTTCAGACGATGAAAATTCGGGAAGACAATGAAAAAACAGGGAGATTCGTACGACTTTCGTTCGTACGAACCTTTGTGACCGTAGATTAAGCATGCAATGAATCAGAACAATGTGGTAAGAAATATTGACTAAAGAAATGGGGAATTTAGAAAAGTATAAACCATGCTACGCAAAATATGTTTCTCAGTTACTGTCCATACGATAATAAAGGGTTTAACTTTAATATTGAGAATTCAAACAAAAAAGAAAGAGAGGTGAAAGCATGCAGCCAATCAAGACAATTACATATTGAGAACTTCTTGGGGATTTAAAATGAAAGTGTGAATTAATGCATGCAAGACAATTTCACATCGAGTACGTTCGGCTTAATTGAAAATCATAATATGAAAGGAAGAATGATGCAGGACAATTTCACATTGAGTAGCCTTAAACGAGATTTTACATATGAAATTATGAGAGCAGGGCCCGGCCCCCCCCCCCCACTCAGTGTTATTTAGGGTACGCATATGCGTGTTCCAACCGACCCCCCCCCCCCCCTTTTCAGCAAAAGTCCGGTGTGTAAAGTCAATACGGCTCGACCTTTTTCTTTTGTATACGAGCCTTTTTCAGCATCCCCCCTTTTCAGCAAAAGTCCGGTGTGTAAAGTCAATACGGCTCGACCTTTTTCTTTTGTTACGAAAAGGACATTTTGGCAACACGCATGCGGTCATTTTGAAACCTGAGTGGGGGGGGGGGGGGGGGGGGCCGGGGAGCAGGGAAGAAAAAATATCGCCTGGGTAGCAGAAGGGCGTTAGCTCGAATTTCAGGTCAAAAATGAAACATTTAGCAGAAGGTCGTTAGCACTAAGTCACCACAAACTTTTATAAAACTGACTTATTTCCGAGAAACAAATTGTGGCCGTGTTCTACTATAACAACTTTATAAGCCTTTTAAGTTTTAAACCAATTTTCAGGACGGAAAGCAGTTTAAATAAAAAAAAACATTTTTAAAAGCGAATAATTTGCTCACGCTCTAACGCCCTTCTGCCAGCTGGCCGACGAAATGTCCAATTAAATAGTCTAAATTAAGAATTTACAAATGAACAGGTGAAGGCATGCAACAACATTCCCATTGAGTACGTCTTACCTAAAGTCTACTGACTTTTATGCCGGATTTCTTTTGAAGTGGGTACCCCTTGTTAGAAAATAGCTGACGACTATCATCAATTGATAGGAGATTGAAGAATGCTTCACACAATAAAGCTCCGAAAATAGCTGAAGACTATCATTAATTGATAGGAGATTGAAGAATGCTTCACACAATAAAGCTCCGAGAATGAAACAGATCTTTGCTTCATGTACACGAATGTTCTCAGGCGCATGCGCTATTTATCCATGTGCGGGAGATCTGGGAATACTGACTTTTAAAGGGGAGCCCACCCTAAACATCAAATTAATTTCAACAAATGTGAAAAAATGGAATAGTAACTGCAGTAGGAGAATTTAATAGGGAGAAGATTCATAAAGAATAAAATATACTAACTCATTTATTTTATAGATCCCTACGAAATTTGTCCTACGTGGCCAGCTTCTGATTAATGGACCATGTTTTATTTGTGTCCTTTTCATTATTATAAGGCAAATTGCAAGATAATTTTTTTTTTTTTTTTTTTTTTTTTTTTTTTTAGGGGGGGGGGGGTTGTTTAGTATATTGGTCAGTACACTTCTGTACTTGTTGTACTTATCAATAAGATCCTCACGATGATGTTATTTAATATTAAATAACTTTTGAATACATTGTATGTTTTACACAAATAGATGTTATGATTCCTCGAGCTATGCCTGTCAAAGGAATTTACTCAACTGGGTAAGGGGGCAAAACACAAACAAAAGATTCTTTAATAGCCATGTTTTTAGGCACACGCGCTCTTTATCCATGTGCAGAAGTCTGGGAATAACCACTTTTAAAGGTATAGCTCAGCCTCACATCGAATTAATAAAATTATTTAAAAAAAAACGGTTACTGAAGAATGGAAATTTAGAGAGAAGATTCATGAAGAATAAAGTATACTAACTCATTTATTTTATAGATCCCTACAAAATTTGTCATATCTTGGCAAACTTTTAATTTATTGCTAATAGCCGATGTTTAAGTTGTGTCCTTTTCATTATTATATAGCAAATTTCTTTTTGGAATTTGTTCGGTATAGTGGTCAGTGATTTTATGTACGTGTTGTGCTTACTGTTAATTAAGATTTTCACGATGATTTGATTTAATAACTTTTGAATACACTGTATGTTTTACACGAATGGATTTTTTGATTCCCCAAACTATGCATGTCATACAAAGCTATTTAGTGCGAGGAAGCGCGCAACGAATCAAAAACAAAAAATGTCTTTAATATGCATGTTCTTTGTCGCATGCGCTTTTTATCCATATGCGGGTGATCTGGGAATAACCACTTTTAAAAGTGTTGTCCAGCCTAGCATTGAATTAATTTTAAACAATTAGAAAAAACACAAGGAATAGTAATTGAAGTAGGAGAATTTAGAGAAAAGATTTATGAAGAATAAAATATGCTAGCTCATTTATTTCATAGATCTCTACGAAATTTGTCATATCTTGGCCAGCTTTTAATTCATTGTTAATGGCCGATGTTTATGTTGTGTCATTTTCATTATTCAGATTCAGATTCAGATTCAGATTAATTTTATTGGTCCGTTAGGAAATTCAGTTGTTGGCATTAAATGAAGCACATGAACAATATACAATAGAAATATTATACAAAAATAGATATACACAGTAGTAAATGAACAATGACATATTCATATGGAAACACGGATATAAATCGTTATTAATATCATTAAATTATATAGGGAATTGCAAGAGTAATTCCTTTTTTTTATTTTGTTTAGTATAGTGTTCTGTACATTTCTGAACTTGTTGTATTTATCAACAAGATCCTGACGATGATTTGATAACTTTTGAATACATTGTATGTGTAACCCGAATAAATTGTATGATTCCCCGAGCTATCCATGTCATACAAAGTTACTCAGTCTGTGGGAAGCGGGCAAACAAACAAAATGTCTATAATATCCATTTTCTCAGGCGCATGAGCTCTTTATGCACGTGCGAGAGATTTAGAAATACCCACTTTTAAAGGCATCGTTTAACAATGTTAAATATGAGATACACGGCCATGTCTGTGATATGGTGTAATATTGAAGCCCTACACAAATTGCGCTTTAAAATGATCAAGAAGTGCCTCAAAAAGTAAAAAATCTTTGAGTGACCGTTTTTACCATACACATATCCCCCAATAGACTGTAGTGTTATAAAACCGTTAGGAAAACGCAAAATTTGATTTCGATTTCCAATCATAAATATCTTGCTAAGTAGACAGGCGATCGGCTTGTAAAAGTCATGGGGCTCCTGAATGACCCAAATGTTTATAATTATCATTGCAGCATGAGCTATATCCAGGATTTCGTTTCAGAATCTGAGACAAAGTCACCGGATCCCTTTAAAGAAATTGTTGAGTTCTGGGAAGAGGTGAAAAAAGTTGTGAGCGTTATCATTGCTATTGTGAAAGTGTGCAGGAAAATCAGATTAAAATTGTTCCCCGAAAAGCATGGCTCTTGAAATGCCTTAATATTCTAAAATTGGCATGTAACATCATACAAATCGGGACGGATTTTTATGCCACATGTTCGTGTAGTCCCATAATTATCTTTCTGTGTACGTTGCTTGTTAAACTTTACCATGACTGGGCCAAATTTCTTATCATTTTGATGTTTCCAGAACCTTGCAGTACACACCAATACTGATATGCTAGATGATCAACCCCGAGGATTATCCCGAAGAAGACTGCAGTGAAATGGTTTAATTTGCAAATAGTTTTGGTCGACTGTTACTTTTAGTGGATCATTGCATACACGTACCTTGTTTACCTATTTTGTATAGCATTAGTTATAATTTATTTTGAAAATGTATACATTAGGTTTTATATACCTAAAATGTAGTATGGTACATTATATTATTGACTTAATGCATTATATGTCATGTTATTACGAGAAGAAAAAACAGTGTTTCCGCTTTATTTAATTCCTTTTGTCTTGCCATATACATGTACACTGCATCGTAAATTGATTTATATGATATATATGTTTACAAAAAGAATATTGACTTGTTTAATTACATTGTAAACTGATTTATATGATATATATGTTAAACAAAAAGAATATTGATTTGTTACATTGTATTGTAATTCGATTGATATGTTTATAAACAGAATATTGATGTACGTCATTGAAGTCTATTAGATACAATACAATACGATACACGTATTTTAAAGCTTATCAACACTAGTGTGGCTAGGAAGGATTAGACCACACAGCGAGGTCACTGACAGGTGGCTATCTCATCAACTCAGCTCTCAAATAACATAAGAAATAGAGGATCATGGGGGACCAACAGGCACCGATTGGGGAAGTTTTCTACATAGAGAGAGCAAGAAGCTACAAGTAGGACAGTGGGGCTTCAATCCTTACCTTCTATTAGGGTGGTATATCGATTCATTTGTGCATTTTGTGATAAAAGCACACAATTTTGCACACAATTAGATTAACACTTCATTATCAACACTAGATGTCGAGTCACCTCAAATTTGGCCCGTGTGGCATGATGTGCCCAGGTTCCAAAATGGCATCTCCAAGTTACCTTCATGCATGTTATTGAAATATTTGAAAAAAGGTTTTTACTATTATCCTTGGCCTCGAAATCTTAAATAAGGAGTAAGGTTCCCCATTTTTCTTAAAATAAAAGCCTATTTTATATTTCAATGTATGAGGCAATTTTGTAATGGTAGGTATATATGGATATAAATATACATAACCTTACATGGGACATCTCTATAATAATGTGTGTGTGTAGAATTTACTCAATGGGATCGTGGGAATATTGCTTTATCAAAAGTATGAAGAAAAGGAATGACAATATACAAATATGAAGAGAAAACAAAGTGAGATTGTAATCTTAAAGATAAGGTTAAGGTCAAGCGATTGCATTGTGAAAGAAACGTTGTGGAATCAATCAGAAAAGGTTGATCATCTAGCATATAAGTATTTATGTGTATTGCAAGGTTCTGGAATCAATAAAACGCTAAGAAATTCGACCCAGTCTTGGTAAAGTTACAACCACTGTACGAAAGATGTATATGGGACTAAAAGAGCACGTGGCAAAAAAAATCGTCCCGATTCGTATGATGTTACATGCCATATTTAGAATATTAAGGCATTTGAAGAGCCATGCTTTTCAGGGAAGATGTTTTATCTGATGTTCTTTCACACTTGCATAATACAATGATAACGCTCACAAATTGTTTTTCACCTATTCCCAGAACTCATCATTCTCTTTAAGTTATCTTCATCTTGCCTATGCATTTTGTGGTGAAAGCACAACACCTGTACGCTATACAAAGTAGCCACTATTATTAGTATTAGTATTAGTTTAGGCTCAACGGGATTTGAATATTTAATATTTGAAATGGGATATTGAGCCATTTCAATTTTTCTCATGTAACCTAGTCAGGGTTCCCTCAAAATGCCTGCCATAATGTTCATTTCCTGTATCATTGGTCCTAGGTAATATTGTTAAATAACTATCAACGACCCCCCCCCCCTCACACACACACACACAGATCTATACAAATCAAGTTTACCATCGAATCACTGTTGGACACAAAACGCGCAGAGAGACAAAAAGAAAAAGAAAAAAAAACATGAAGGTACCATTTCAATTCAAGTTTGTGTAAATAGCATGCACACGGTGATCAATCACCTTTGGCATCCGTTTAAACGAAAGCAGGTTTAATGTTGTTTCAGTCAAGAAAAAGTAAACTCGTGCAAATATGGCACTTTGATCCTGGTGCTTCAAAACGATCAAGACGTGCCTCAAAAATGTAAAAAATCTTTGAGTGGCCGGTTCCATACTCGTTTTCCCCAATAGACTGTAGTGTTATGAAAACCGTTAGGAAAACGAAAAAGGTTTCGATTTCCAATCATAAATCTCTTGATAATCAGACAGGAGATCGGCTTGTAAAAGTCATGGGCTTCTTGACTGACCTAAAGGTTTATAATTATATTTGCAGCATGAGCTAAATCTAGGATTTTTTTTTTCAGAATCTGAGACAAAGTTATTCAGTTTCCATATGCAAAAGGCCATTATATGCTGACACCAGAATGGAAATACCGTTGATGTGTGTGCAAGTTTACACACAGTAAACCCGTAGACCCATCAACATATACCCCCTCCCCCTGGTATCTTCGGGTGAGGGGAAAAAAGGGGATGATGACTTCATTAGAGTCGGGAATAGGGGGGGGGGGGGGGGAAGTGAGCACTAATTTATTTTGTTTGGTCCTCGAAAATTTGAAAAATTGCACCCCCCCCCCCCCCACTTGAGGGCCAGGGGGGTGGGGAGCGGGGGGCATCTCCAAAAAAAGGTAAAATTAACGTTACAAAATGTAAAAATACACATTTTGTTTTCCAGGGGGGGGGGCCGGACCCCCGCCCCCTGGATCCGCCACTTGTCTCGTCTAGCCTATTGTAATTCACTACTCACTCCATGGTATTTCGCTTAAAGATCTGAACTCCCTTCAACTCCTCAAAAATAAACCTTTCATCCCTGATCTCCACTGGTTTCGAGTTAAAGGTAATACAAAGTTTTTGGAAATTTTGAAAATTGGGTGGATAGTGATTCTTTACAATTTTGATATATTTGGATGCCCCTGTGGATGTATTATAAGCACTAGAAAATTTAGCCTCCAAAACACTTCTGCTTTCGAGAAAAATTGAATATAAAAATTTACCGGTGCTCCCGGTAAATTTTGATGAATTTCAAATAGCTCCTACGGCCGTACAATGGTAGCTGCGACCATGAAAATCTCAGAATTTGTAGTTGTGCTATATAATTTTCAAACGGTAATAGGTAATCGGTCGATTTTAGTCAAGAAAAATTGTTGTATAGCTTAATTAATATCTTAACCTTGAGAGGGAGCTATACAACAAAAGGAGTTTATTATGTATAATTATATAACTTTAGACTCAATTCCAACCGCGACAACGATCACTGAATATTGTAGGATCGCATATGCTCCCAATATGTTCATTTGAACCGAATTCATGACCCCATACCAAAACTTTGTATTACCTTTAATATTCGTATCATATATAAGGCCCAAACTCCCATTTACAAGAGTCTCAATAATCAGGCCCCAGCATACCTAGATGATCTACTCCATTCAAACACATCAATTTGAAATACACTATGAGCAAGTAGTAAAACACTTACCGTCCCTCGAACCAGTATACAAATATTGACTGCTCATGAGGATGATGGTGGGAACTATCACTCCCAAGGTGGTGTTCACACCGGCCCTTCTATCATTCCCGAGGCGAAAACAAAACAATATCACATGTCAAAGAGCATTTCGATCTATCAAGTATTATTACGTCAGAGGGTTTGATAGCTACTATCAAACCCCGGGATAGGACCCCTAACCCCTCCCGCGACTTATACCCTTTTCACATCTACCAAATATTGCTTAACCCCGGGAAATAGGTGGGGCTAAGGGGGCTCTTAGCCCCACCAATTCCTTCCTTAGCCCCACCAATTACCCGGGGTAATTTTAGCCGGCTTTCTGTTCACATTACGTTTTGCCAAAGTGGACTAACCCCACAAATAGTACGGGACTATCTGGCCCTGCAAAATAGCAGGGTTAGCCGGGCAATTGCGGGGTTAGCCGGGCAATTGTGGTGCTAAGCTGCGTAGTGTGAATCCGAACCGGGCTAAGGAGAAGCGGGGCTAAGCAACAGCCAATCACAGACAGCGTGGTCGTGTGGTCGTGAATTTGCATTTATCGCGCGCTATGCATGCAGTTCACGTTACGCATGCATGCAGTTCACGTTACGCATGCGCGGTAGCAAAAGCATTAATATTCATGAGCTATCGAATAGTCCGGGGCTAAGGCGAACGTAGTGTGAATCGCGTGAAATTTCTTAACCCCGGCTAAGCACATAGTCCGGGGTTAAGAAAATAGATGTGAACAGCAAAAAAAATAGTATGGGGTTAAGGATAGTATGGGGTTAAGGATAGTCCGGGGTTAAGAAAAATAGATGTGAAAAGGGTATAAGTTACGCACACCAATTTTTTGAGTTGCTAGGCTACCGCAATCGCGCGCACGGTTACGCGCAGCGCGTAGGAATTCAATACTCTTGCCTTTAATTTTGACTTGATGTTGGATTTTTCTTATTCTGGTGAGTGAATTCCTCTTGATCTCGTTTCCTGTTTTTTAGAGCTAGATCTAGACATACAGCTAGAACTAATCATGGATCAATAAAAAGGATGAGGTATATAAAACAAATATATGAGTGATAGGGCGTTTCAGTTATTGCCCCTAAAACATTGAGCTCATTACCCACTGTACTAAATAATTGCCATACGGCTCTCACAGCTGTGTCTGAAAACACATCTTGACTATTTGTTTGTAATATTCCTCTCTGTTTGTAATAATGTAAGCTTCATATCAAGTTTCATATATTAAGCTTAATATTAAGCTTCTTATTAAGATGTACTCTTTCTTTCTGTATTTGTATTTCTTGTGTATGTACTCTGTATCTAATGAAAAGTTGATTTCTATTAAAATATACCTATTTTAATGGTAAGTTCGCAGCAATAGAATAGTAGAAAAGAAATGCTGCAGACACTCTCAAAACTGAAAATAAATATATAAAGGTCGAACAAAGGGGGAAAAAGAATGCTCGGTATATCGAGTTATTATAAAACAGTGCATGTGACTGGCATGAAATTCCCATGTAATACTCACGCACTTTGAAACTATAACTGAAGTCTTAAACATTCTGCTTTTCATCATAAACATATAAAAAGCAAAAAATATTGAACAGAATACAAGGAAACATTCGTGCCAATTTCAACGAAATTCCCATGCAAGAATCACGCACTTTGAAACTATAACTGAAGTCTTAAACATTCTGCTTTTCATCATAAACATATTAAAAGCAAAAAATATTGAACAGAATAAAAGGAAACATTCGTGCCAACGTTTTATCATTTGTTTGCTTGATCCTCCCCATGTTTATTCTTCGTATACTGCACACGTCTGCACTTTTACACGTAAGCACCAGACGACTATTAATAGTTATGATTTATCAAAGCATTGTGACGCACCAAACTATTGGGCAAATTTGATATGTTGTCGTCAAAATATCCAGACAACCTTGGAAATAAAATAAACGCGATAATGTGAAAATTTTCCAGATCGTGTAAATGAGTCATTTTTTCCAAAGAACGGACAGGAACATTACTTTTGTATATTACAGAAATCAGGGAACAAAAAGATATGGAAATGTACCTAAGGTATTGGAGGATATTTACCTTCTAGTGACGTGACATGTTTTATTTGAGATGTAATTTCATCATAGAATTTTTAAAGAACATTTTCACCATTTACGTTTTTATTTTGTATTTATTGATAACCCACCTAAATGAATTGCAATAATCATTGATAAGAATTTCCCATCTTACGAAAACGAATTTAAAATATCCAGTGAAAACAGGTTTATTTCAATTCAACATTAGAGACTTTCAGTGCCGATATTTTCAAAAGATTGGATTTAAAGTAAATTTTCGGGATTCTTCAAAGTCATCATGCAAGAATAAAATCCGATGTCGAAGATTCTATTTTATTCTACTCTCCTGTTATTCCAATTTAAAGGAAACTAATAACGGAACTCACTGTTCAATTTGGAAGAAATATGCAAGACGCACATAAAACATGTAAACAAAGTTGGAACGGTATGACAAGTTGAAGGAGACTAGAAAGATACAGATTATTTCGTCTTTTTTGAAGCAATCGAAATTGGGATGAGAGGTCATACAGATACACATAGACTCAAGACTGTTGGTGATAAGTGTGAATGTGACGTCATATCTAGAGTGATGATCAGTGACACTAGTAAACATAATCTTCTGGAATCTTTCATTATAACATACCGTGTAAGTAAAAAAAAATAAGTATACACTCAGAATATTGTCATTTATTTTTTGATTCAGCTATGAACGAAAGGTTATCATACATATTTTGAAAGAGTGTTATATCCCGAATCGTTTGATAGCATTTTGTGTGGTATGTGTCCACGCTTGGATGAACAGAAGGCATTGTTTGCGAGAATGCAAAAAAAAAAATCGGCACTAATGTCCTTTGGCATGACATTAATCTACATTTGCCATTCTCGACCCAGGTGAGGTAAATGGGTAACTGACAGGAATCAATTCCTTGAAATGCTAGAGCGCCATAATGTCAGCCATGCTTTTAAGCCGGGGTAATAAGTGTGGGGCACCAGGAGGGTCAAGTCTGACAGGCACAAGCGCTATACAAGAACCCACTATTATTATCATTAGGAGAGGTGTTAATCAAATAAGACCACAAATCAAAATCGTGGGAATGTGCACCCTTCTCTCTCTCTCTCTCTTTCTATTTCTCTCTTTCTCTCTCTTTTTCTTTAATAATAATAACAAATCACATTTATAACGCGCCTAATACATTGTTTCTAGGCGCAGTGGTGCTGCTGTCCCAGCAGCCATTAAAGGTACTATGTCCCATTTGCAGGCCAAAAAAAATGAAAAGGTTAAATTCCAACGACATTTGAAACATAATACTAATTTAGAACTTCTCTAAAGAAAGTGGGGCTTGAAAAAGTCTTCAAGTGGGAAAATAACGACTAATAGTTGTCAAATCGACTTAGGAGCTATAGAGCCAATAAGTAATAGTCTTGATTTTCAGACCATTGTACCGAATGGTCATACGTTTTATGCTGCGCAAAGATTCAATCAGTTTAATTTTGGCCATCAAAAGAAGTGGGTTATTGATGCAGACAAATGCTCATGTACCCTTTACAGCTCATTTGATGTATGTTATTACCAGAGAAGAAAAAAGTCACTCACTCACTCAATAGTGTCTAACAGTGAAGTCTAGCAAGTAAACGGGTTTCCTTGCATAATTTGAATAATAGGACACTGCTAACGTTTAAATTTCACAGATAGGACATGCATGACATATTCATAATTCCTGCAAAGTTCTACAGAATTTGAGGTTGGCTGCAAAAGGGACATAGTATCTTTAAGTGAAGCAATATCCTTTCTCACTTTCTTTCTCTCTCACTCTCCCCTCTCTCTCTCTCTCTTTCTCTCTCTCTCTCTCTCTCTCTCTCTCTTTTGTTTTCTTTCTTTCTCTTTCTCTCTTTCTCTCTTTATTTCTTTCTCTCTCTTTCTCTTTCTCTCTTTCTGTCTTTCTCTCTTTATTTCTTTCTCTCTCTTTCTCTTCCTCTCTTTCTCTTTCTCTCTCTCTTTTTCTATCACTCTCTCTCTCTTTCCCTCTCCCACTCTCTCTCTCTCTCTCTCTCTTTATTTCTGTTGGATCCCTCGCAGATTGAAATCAACCGAAATTGTATTAGTCTTAAAAGAGTAAATCGTTACTTTATGATAATGATTGTACAACAGAGCTGCAATGGCGAACGATTTCTGGTAAAAATGAGCAACAATCGTCGCAAAATGGTGTTTCCTTTATCAAGATATAAAGCTAGACAAAACCATTAACGAAAAAAATAATATTGTCTTAAAAACAGTCAGAAAACAATAAAAAACAGAATGAATAAGACGTAATGCGATCATATAAACAGGTTAATTTTGTGTTTATGTTTTTCCTCCCGTACCAAAACAAAAACAAGCAAAACATGGGCAAGATGCAAATAAGGGTAATATGAAAGACATTCATTTTTGACATATTGTATATTGTCATGATTAAAGTGTCTACTTTATTCTTCTTTATATTTTACTTTATTTTGAAAATAATCTTCTATTATGTTTCTTCTTTTCTCTTGATAATATTTCAGCAGTAGATTGAGAGATTTGGTAGATGTTTGGGATGTAGTATAACAATAGATCCTGGGCACATCACGTATTGCAAAAGAAAATGATGGTAATAAGGATCATAATGAAATCACAGCTACTAGACCTACTACTGTCATTGCTGATTATTGCATTGAATTAATTGATAACAATTCAGAGCCACAGCTAATAGCTGATACATATTGAATTCACAAACAAAACTGCAATAAAAGCCATTAGGCCAATAGCATTAGTTTTAACATGGACATTTTTGGTAACAAGCTGATTTTTTCAGGATAGGTCCAAGAATATGTCTAGATTAACATACTAAAAGTCCTCATAAATCCTCTTTGAGCGTTTTCCGTAATCCAAGATGGCGTCTAAAATGGCCGCCATGTCCTGAATTTCTTATAGCTTTGCAACTAGATAACCCAAATACAAAATTTAAATGTCTAAATATATGTTTTTTAGCATAAGGAACTCAATAAAATACATGTTGATAAATTCTGAAACACACAAGTAGCTATAAACCACTTTAGCCCTTTTCGAAATCCAAAATGGCGCCCAAAATTGCCGCCATTTCCTGTTTTTCTTATAATTTTGCAACTAGATAACCCAAATACCAAATTTAAATGTCTAAATATATGTTTTTCAGCATAAGGAACTCAACCAAATACTTATTAACAAATTTTTTAACACACAAGTAGCAGTAAAACCACTTGAGCCCTTTCCAAAATCCAAAATGGCACCCCAAATGGCCACCATTTCCAATTTTATCTCATTGTACTAAAGTAGATACGTTATGAATATAATCAAATGTCTAGACTGGAAAAGCACCATTGAAATACATATCAGTACAACAATCTTTTAATTAAAAATACTTCTTATGCATAAAGTACACACACACACACACCCACATACACATATGGCTGCTTCCATTATCCTCAACGATATCAGACTGACAGTGTGCAACCGTGAAGAGTACTCAACATTAAATGGAACTAAAAATGTAGACACATTAGTACCAAGGTCGCTAAAGCTTTTTATACATAAATGACTGTAAGATAGGTGCGGTATGGATGTTGCTTTGCTGCAGCACTAGTTGGAGGTAGACTTTCTAACTGAAAGGATGAACTCAGAGAACTGCGACCAATTGCCCGTTTAATTGTATACAGTGTGACGGTAGTCATCAAGATATTCAAAACTGATGGCCCCATAAAGGCTTTCCCCGGCTCTTTTTTTTTACCTCGTCATGGGTGCTTCCACTGCGAATGTATCAAGCAAGTCATAGTCAAGTTTCTTGTGGACTCTTGTGGTTTCTCAAGGTTTTACGACTGCCCCTGACGGTAGATTGCAGAGAACGTATCACACCCTGTCACAGCATAAAGAAACATCAGACAATTTCTAGTGTCCCCTATGGCATGCTGAATTTCATGAATGTTGAAGACCGTGACAGGATTACTGCGGCATAGCATGTGCATAACTGTGGAAGTGGTTGCCGGAGCAACTAGCATGACCAGTAAGGCTGTGTCCTTACCAACGGCAACAACGGGCACCTGTTCTGACACTGCTACTGCTTGTGCTATAGAGACAATCAGGGTAGTGGCATCCGCTTCTGCCTGCTTGATACGTATTTTGTCACGTAGAGTTTGTATAAGTCTCATCTTATTGTTGCTGTTTGCAAGGAAAGCTGTTTTGGCTTGTGCTTGTTGGCATATAATATATTATCATCAAATAAAGAGGTACATCTTTGGGCTATTCGTCTCTGCTCAGCTACCTTTGTCGAAGTTGCACTTCCATATCCATCGAACACCACCGTCAAATGAGCTCCATAATGCTTAAGGGTGCAGTAGGCGACCACCATCTTAAACAAAGAGACCATTTCTGGCAGGTTGGATTGCTTGGAGAACGAATTTAACAGGAGACCCAGAGAACTCTTTGTTGGCTTCCGCATCACCCCACCTTTGAAAGGGAAAGTGCCTGGGAATAAGTTCATAAGCAAAGAACGATTCCATCTCAGTGTTGTTATTCAGGATTGTGATTCTGTTGAACAGTAGCGTTGGGTTGACTTATGTGCTTTGTCCCCTGATTTTCACTCTCTTACTCTTGGCACCAATGGTCTTCACCTTGTCCTTACGATGTACGTAGCTTGATATATCTGTAAACTTCCTACCATGCATTCGTTTCGGTTGCCGCTGCTAGGCCGATTTGTACAGGTTAATCACAATTAAGAGATGAGCCAGCGACGATGCCAGTTGACAAAGAGACCTGGCAATTAGTTTCGTATCCAGCAAATGGTGATGTGCCTGCAGCCATCCAACAAAGATACATCTTTCTTTATTGTCTCTTGACCTGGTACTTTGCTGTATGTCTTTATGCTGCTCTGATGTACCAGTGTGTACTCCGGTGAACTGTTTCGGTTCATCAAAGGTAGGAACACAGTGAGGAAGTGCATGAACCCACTTAACCAATGTACTGCCTGTGATTCCACGTCCACGAGTCATTTCTCTAGATGTTTTCAGCTGCCGCATCAGGAACTTTTCAATGGTCTGATCAGAGAAGTTCCACCCCAGAATGTATCCCTTTTCTGCGAGTTGTGTATATTCATTTCCTGGCATGGTTTGCTCTAGAGCTTCCATCTGTGGTAAAAACAACCTGGCAGATTTGAACTAGGGAAGATGTCCTGCAGCATGGAAATGTTGTATCATTTCCCTCACACAGCTGAGATGGAGCTTCCAGTCCCCTGTCCATTCAGCTGGAATCAAACATTGCAGAAGAGACACGTAAATGTCGGATATACTGCAACCTAAGTTTTTTCTGTCCTACTATGTCCTGCTGCCTGGTCAATGAGTTGTGAAATGATCTGACTTTAACTGTTTGACACACTTTTCTCAGGTACAGCAGTCACCTTCTTGTCCTGGTTGAGGAGTGCACCATACAGATTCGTAAAGTAGTCCTTATCTATGCTGTCTAAGACGCCAGGTTTACCCATCAACACGCCAATGAGGGCAGCTGAAGTAAGAATGTGAGCACGAAGAGAAGGGGAAAATGCATGACCAGATTGCATTTGTATGACAGACCCTTTGGTGTACACTGTCTCCCATGGCTCTGCAAGCATACTTCCGCCCATGACATGGACTATATGCTGCCGAGATATGACATGAGGAGGTGAAATCCACCAAAACGGACGATTACATTTCCTAGGTCTTGAGAAGAAGCTACAATCTCTGCTGCCTTGATGTACGAGGGCTGGTCAAATGTTACTGCACATATTCTTCAGTTATATTTTTCACATTGTGACTGTGCAAAGTATAGTGCCGTGTAGATGGTACTCGGATTGCAGGGGTCTAAATTTATGAAGGGCAGAGTTTCAATTCTCGTACTGGTCACTCTGCATGGGCACTTTCATGAAACCACCATAAAGGACAAAGCTCATGTTGCTCAGCTCAAGATGTCTATCTGTTCACGTGAGCCACACTTCCGGTGTATATACGCAGCTATTCCAACAATATTGGCGACAGAAATGACCTGGAGGGTGTTTCACAAAGATCCTTAGTCGAACTTAACTCTAAGTGTGACTTAAAAATTATGAAGAGCCATTTGTAGCCTTAAAATAAAATATATTCAAAATCGAAAATTCAAGTATTTTAGAATTTTTATAACTTCCACATCAAGAACATGAAATCTCTTTGATAATAGAAAATATGAATGATTTGAATCAACATTTTATTCCTTTTAAAATAACTTTTACAAAATATTTTTTGAGATGCTAACGGCTTTTCATAATGTTTAAGTCCAATAAATAGATAAGTTCAACTTAGGATCTTTGTGAAACACCCCCCAGGTCTACTAGCAGAGATGACATGGCATGTGCTATTGAGGTGCATTTCCTGTTTGAAACCTTGTGACTTTTGCCTTTGCGACATAAATTGGTACAAAATGTGTCTCCATTTTCAGTTCCATCTCACGTTGAGTACTCTTCACGGTTGCACACTGTCAGTCTGATGGAAGCAGCCATATATGTGCATGTGTGTGTGGGTGGGTGTGTATACTTTATGTATAAGAAGTATTTAATCATTTAATGAAAGGTTTATTTGTACTGATATGTATTACAATGGTGCTTTTCTAGTATAGACATTTGATTGTATTCATAACGTATCTACTTAATACAATGAGATCAAATTGGAAATGGTGGCCATTTGAGGTGCCATTTTGGATTTTGGAAAGGGCTCAGTTTTACTGCTACTTGTGTGTTAAAAAATGTATTGATAAGTATTTGGTTGAGTTCTGTATGCTGAAAACATATATTTACCGGTAGACATTTAAATTTGGTATTTGGGTTATCTAGTTGCACAGTTATAAGAAATACAAGAAATGGCGGCAATTTTGGGCGCCATTTTGGATTTCGGGATGGGCTAAAGTGCTTTTTAGCTACTTGTGTGTTTCAAGATTTATCAACATGTATTTTAATGAATTCCTTATGCTAAAAAACATATATTTAGACATTTAAATTTTGTATTTGGGTGATCTAGTTGCAAAGCTATAAGAAATTCAGGAAATGGCGGCCATTTTGGACGCCATCTTGGATTACGGAAAACGCTCAAGGAGGATATACGAGGACTTTTAGTATGTTATTCTAAACATGTTCCTGGAGCTATCCTGAAAAAATCAGCTTGTTACCAAAAATGTCCAGGTTTAAGCCTATTTTGACCTAATGCTCTTGGCCTACATTGGCACCTGGTCCGTGTAAAATAGGCAAAGAGAAATCAAGATTAATATGCTAATGAGGCTGATAAAAATAGTAATATAATCGTTATTATTATTTTCATGATACTTTCCCGCACATTATATGTACATTATTCACTCCCTGAGGAGCATTCCAGCCATGCGCCATATTACCCTTGGATAGAAAGTCATCTCCACGTATTTGTCAAGTAGTATAATGATTATGTTACTTTGCTCTAGAAATCGGGAGTATGCACGTGTTAATTTGATGCCCTGAAAAATTATTGAAATGAGTCAAATACTGTACGCAATACGTCAATTCCACAGATAAATGTATAATATTCAAAAGGCTGCACGTTCGTGTGTGCGTTTGTATTGCAAAAATCAATAAACCGTAACGCTCCATGCCAACAAGCCAAATGTACACAAATGAAGAAAAGACACACATGCCTATTGTCACACAAATCATTTTACATGTTCCAACGGTAAAGCCTATCAGACATTAATTTTGATGATCTGACTGCGATCAAATTTTGACTAAAATTGCAGTGGCATTTAATGTGATTTTTCAGGCATATGAAATATTGATGATCTCGAGATTATGGTTGAGGAGGCGCGATAGCTCAGTTGGTAGAGCAGTGGTCTCGTATTCCGGCGACCCGGGTTCGAAACCTTTGGTAAGGCACTAATCCTCATTATCAGGTCCCTCGGAGAGGACCTTAAGCAGTCGGTCATCTGGTTGTGTACTAGCAAGCATTTATGCTCTCTTAGCAGTCAGGTAAAATAACAAGCACACACTCTAAGTTACTACATGATGCATCAAATCGAAATATCGAAATACTTAAACCGTCTTTGTGGTACTCTCACTTCAGGTCGTATACACTGAAGACTGTCGTGCGACCACCTCCAATTTGAAGCAGACTTGGCCATTACTTCGGCCAGTAGGATTAAAATCCACGTATAATGTGATTATTTGGATTAGCATTGATAAGAATCTCAACCAGAATGATTATGTTTGCATAAATTCCTATTAATGCAATCTCGACTTTCTCTCAACAATCTAATGGCAGTCAGATCTGCCAATTCTCAGTGAGCTTAACACTCCAAAATCGTCCTGTAAATGGAAATCTACCGGTCAGAAATTTACTACTACTCGTGGTTCGATGCCCGAGACGGCACTAATTTCCTTTGACAAGGTATTAATCTACATGTGTCACAAACTTGACCCAGGTGATGGGTACCTGGCAGGAATTAATTTCTTGACATGCTAGAGCGCTGTAATGGCAGCTATGCTGAAACCGGGGTAATAATGACATATTGCGCCTCGGAATAGAATTTCTAGATAGACGGCACTATATGAATGCATATTATTATTATCGATATCACTATATTTCTTACCTCTTTGGAGAACGCCAAGTCAATGCAAAACCGTCTTATAGGTCGAATCCGTGATAAAATATCACCTAACCTTGAATGCTCTCACAATCCTTCCCTTTGGCGTATCGTCTGTACAGACCAGTGCTTCACCACAACTCGATATGGTTAGTACACATCAAACCCTCGATGCAAACCATATTCCGTTGGTCTGGTATAACAAAAAAATATGCGTATTGCACACGTCACTCCATCACGTGACTCTTCTAATGTTCGACAGTGCCTGGCAAAAGCGGTCATGTATATTTCATATCATCATCCATCTATGCCGAAGATGACTTAGATGTACACGTTTTGATTCCATATGAAATATGTGTACAGTGCGTTTCAAAAAAAGTGTATACAACTATGGTAGCTTCTAATCAAAGAGAGTATAACCTTTGTGACCTTGAATCATGTATCATGATTTTGGGTAACTAAAACCCTGTCTAATGATGCCATATTCATAATTGGGCTGCCACGGATGAATGAGCAGCAGGCTTATCGAAAATATTATGAATATGATATCATTGAACAGAGACTAAGTTATTCTTCATCATGAAATAGATTTTAAAGTCATATTGATTATGAACGTTTAATTAGGAGCTATTAAAGTGGTGTAGACTTTTACTTTGATACGCATTGTATTATTATAATTAATAAACTATTAGGTAAGGGCGCTACAGAGTAATCCAGTATTGATTCTATACAATATATAGGTAATTACCGACGGTCCTATTTTCCAATTGAAGCTCTTAACAAAATTGATTATGACTTGTGTTCTCTTAATGGCTACCACTCATCGATACCTTAACAACTTGATTATATCAGTTTATATATATATATATATATATATACAAATTAACGCTTTTAAAATTACTTCTAATATGCTGCTTTTGATGAAATATATCTGTTATTTTTAATTTTCTACTGCACAATCTTCATCATCTTAATCCATGATAAGAAATCAAAGGTATTGTTTATAGATGTTGGACAAAGATTTAAACCAAATTTAACTTACAGAATTTTGATCCCGATCTGTGCCACCTTTCCTAGGTCTAATACAACATGAAACATAAAACATTTAATGGGTCACGTGGTCTAAATGATTTAATAATTGTATCAAGATGAACCGAACATAATGAAAGAGTAGGCGGCTCTTCACTTTTGACAAGCGCCCCCTCCACCTCTGATAATTGCCCTAATCAAATCTAAGAGGTTCCGCTTTTGCTTTGACAAGTTCTCATTTTCCTTTGTAAAAAGTGTCCCTTCCCCCTTTCCATAACTACCCCTTTTTACCCTTTATTTTTACATGTACCCCCTTTCCTTTTTGTTTACTAAGTGCCTCTTTTCATTATTATAAATGCCCCCATTTAAAAAAGAACCCCTTTCTCTTTTTATAAATGCCCCTTTTCATCTCTTGTAAATGACCCTATTCAATAATGAGAGATACTCGTTTTACTTTGATAAGTGCCCCTTCCCCTTTTCATAATTTCCCCTTTTCATCTTTGATAAGTGCCCCGTTTATTTTAACATGTGCCTCTTTTGCTTTTTAATAAGAGCCACTTCCCCCATCTCATGAAAGCCCCCTTTCACCTCCAATAAATGCCCCTATTATCTGATCAGCGCCCCTTTTCCTGTCTTGGAATCCAGGGGGGCTTAGCTTTTTGAAGCCCAGGAGTTTTAGGAATTTAATTATGATCAGATGAAAATTCAGGGGCCGTCTTATTGACCGTGGTTGGGTCAAGGGGGGCGGAGCTCCCGCGGTCTCAAGGGTTTTAGGCATTTGATTACGGTCAATGAGATAAGCATATTTTGATACCTTATTTGTGACACTGGTATGTCACTAATTGGCGTGTGGTCCAGGGGGCTGAGCCACATGTAACTCTAGGTTTTAGTCTTTTGATAACGCTCAGATGAACATCCAGGGGCCCATCTTAAGGTCATTGGTGGGGTCCAGGGACAGAGCCCCTGGAAGACCAGGGTTTTTTATTTATTTTTAATTACGGCCAGGTGAGCATCCAGGGACCCACCTTAAGGCCCTGACATGAAGGCTTCTAATGAGCATATTTTTGCCCGACTGTAAATTTTGGAAGTTGTAGTTTTTCCAACAATCTCGTATACAATTATAATTTATAACAAATATTAGGGAAAAATCCTTGAAAATCATGTCATTTTAGCAACATTTGTAGATCACAGGAGGAATCGAATTAGAAATAATCCAGGTTCGATTTTTTTTTTTTTTTTTTAATTTTAATTTTTTATTTAATTTTTTATTATTTATCTATTTATTTTACTTATTTATTTTTATTTATTTATTTTATTTTTTTTTTTTTTTTTTTTTTGGGGGGGGGCTCATTTCTTCTCACTCATATAATACAAACACACACGATTTCCCACCTCTCACAATATTTCCACAATAGACACGTATCGCTATTACCAAATCCACCGTTGATAATTATAGGGGCATACGGCATGTTTGGGAAATTTAATAACTGTTTCTTTTATTTAAATGGAATATTAATTTTTGTTTTGATTCAATTCATGTTCATTATTTGTTTTCTTTTTAGTTGAAATATAGGATAATTTTTACTCCTTTAGAGCTGATTTTTTTCAGAGGGGGTGGGGCTTTTTCTGGAAGGGGAGGGGGGGTGACTGTGGACTTTACGTTTTACTATAACAGTGTCTGTAGCATAAAACATAAATGAAGAGTACAAAGCACATAATTATATTACTTGTGTAAACACACTTTATTTATCACCGCAATTATGTAATCAAAATTGATATCACTATCTAACTGGAATAATAATTAGTACACAGAGAGGGTTGTATATCATTTATATCATTTATATATTAGTATAAATTAATAACATTAATTAATAATAGTATTAACCCTAATAAGGCCGGGGGCCATTATGGCCCCCCCCCCCCACTCCACAATTTTTCCGATTGCTCGGGAATGCATATGGGTGGCGCCCCGCCGCTCGCTGATTTTGTTATTTCGAGTCTTGCGCAACTTTTTAAATAGTTTTTTTGAAAATCGAACCTACGGTTACAAGGTCACGTGACCTTTTGTCTTTGCATGTCAGCCCGAAAATCGCTCATTTTCGTGATTTGTGTACAAAACATATGGAAAAGTCATTTTTCCTAAAAACAGATCAAACATGGGTTATTGGGTCTTGTTTAAAGTTTAGGTGGTTGTTTTTGGAGTCAAAATAGTTGAATTGTAGTAAGAATGAAATGAAAAAAAAATGAAAAAAAAACAATGAAATACATAAGTTAAAAAACAATGAAATACATATTATCAAAACAAGGGATAACATAAGGAATAAGCTGACTCTTCCAAAAAAATTTGGCGTATTATTATTCAGAATGGTCTAATGAATATATGTAGTGAAAAAGAATGCTTAAATATGAATAATATATGATTTATGGGTAAAAATGTGATTTTTATGACTTTATTTGCATAAATTACCATAAATATGCAAATGAGTTAATTAAAAAAAAAATTAAAATTATCATATTATTCTATACACTTCACTTGACATGTGTTCAAATTTTCGCGGCGATCGGCCGCTTTGCGGCCGAGATCTTAAGGGGGGGGGCATAATGCCCCACCCCCCCCCCCCCCCGCGGCCGTAGTAAGAACTCAAATAGCCCGGCCTTTTTAGGGTTAATTGATTAATTAATAATTAATTAATTTATCCAGTCCGGATCGATATGATAATTTACCAAATATATCTATTAGTAGGCAGTTTTCCCGGCAATTTTTTTAAAATAATGTCTTGCATTGTACTACCCTCATATAACTTCTATTACTGTAATATGCTTTGTATTGTATTATTCTATTATTGCAAATTATGTCCTGAAGTATGTTAAACTTTAACTTATGTGTATTTTACTTTCTTTCTTGAATTACTTGATGGTCGTATGCCCACAATACATTTTCCATACAACTGCGCCAGAAGTGTCATTTTTGACAGACATGGCGCATTATAAATGTTCACTATTATTTATTATTTATTAGTATTAGTCAAAACACATCTTTCACATGATGGGTAATAAGAGGTTCCATTTCATTTTTTGAGAGGGTGGGGGGGGGGGGTAGGGAGGTTGGTGGCTGTCACAGTATTGATGAGCTTCCGTTGTCATGGATGAAATGAGAGTGACGTTGATTTTACGACGACGATGTGTTGTTTCACAAGTACCACTAGACGTTACCAGTTACTCCGCCGATGCCTTGTAATAAAAGTGTAAAAATAACACACATGAAAACGACATATAGTTAATCAGCAGAGTATTAACTGTTGCACGAAAACATGAGGGTCTGCGCTTGAAATATAGCAATAATAATGATACAGAGTGCATGAACAAGGGAAAGGTCCTAGGAGAGCTACCAACTGGTCAGCTAAAGATTCTTAATAAGGCTCAGCCTCAGGAAGGACTATAATATTCGTGATATGACGTTGAGCGCTACCGATCGTTACACATTATGATAATACATTATTATGAAAACAATAATATTGTACCTTTATTTTTTTCTCGTTAGACGTCATCATTTTTTTTTATTATATCGTTTTTTGTTTTGTGTGGTAGCTTTACAAGCCTACTGATATGGGTATGGTGCGGAAGATAGTCCATGCCTTTTCTTTTCTCGTCCTTTCCTCTTCTCATTTTCTCATCTTTCTGGCCTTTTTTGGATTTGTCTACATTCTGACTACTCAGTGAGATGAGTGGGGCACGTCCAACCCTACCCGTAGCTTAAGAAATGGTTACACATAATAATGTTGAGCTTAAAGTAATTCAAAATGCGAGGAATACATTATATTAAGTAATTCATGGTAAATCTTACCCTTTTCGCTGGAGCGCAATTAGGATTACCCGTTACAGTCTGGCAACTCTCTTCCTCGAGGGTAGCGGTGTCCAAATCTCCCGATTCAACTAAATATAATAACATGATGATATAAAGGTAATCATCAATACCCTGTTGGTCGAATGTAAATCGTCGAATAACATGATATGTATCTTTGAGCAAAATTCTGATATATGTAATATTTCCTAAATAATAAACAACTGTATTCTTTAATGTGTTACTCGATTGACATCTTCGGCTGGTTCGGTAATTTTTATAAATGTTGTTTAAACGTTACACTACAGACTACAAGGTTCAGGATAAACATTCAGAGATTCGAACATACATAATTCAGTACAAAACTCTAACATCAATAGGTTAAATACGCTAATTATTTGTTTCCGATTGTAATAATGTATAACTATACTGGTCATTCAAGTCTGGGTTTCAATTTTAAAAACAACCTTAAAAATAATTCTTTCTTATACAGGTTTTGAAACGTTTGAGACTTTGAATGATGAAATCTTCATCTTTCCTGTACGAAAGTTGGTTTCCATTATTGCGCATATTGCTCCGGTTGTCTCATTTTCGCCAGCACAAACGTAGGCTAGTTCGCGTATATAGCAGACGGCAATCGGCGGATCAGACGACACTTGATAGTGATTTTGTATGTGAGATTGCTTTGCTAAATATAAAATACAAGAATCTTTTCCATATCTTTAAACTATAATTGATATCTGATAATTAAACAGTTAGTAAAATAAACCTACCAAACTACATAATACAATGAAATACCTGACTGAAAGTAGGGGAGTTCGATGTTATGCACAATTGCACACTTCTGTTAATAATTGAATAGTCCATGGTGGTGATGAATATTCATGTTTTTGCTTACCTCGGCAAAATACTTGCCTATACTAAATGGACAAATTACGGCGGGGGGGGGGGGGGGGGGGTCGGATGAAATGGACATAATGAACAAATCAGAACTGATCTATGATAATTCATGCTTCTTATCCTTCGTGTGCTTGATTTATAACCGTTCAATCGCGTAATGAATTGAATCCAAAGTTCGACTTGTTGTACATGTGCTATATAAGCAATGGCGAGCTTGCGACCTATTTTGATAAAATTACGGTGGGTGAGCTTTCAAAAGTCAATGGAACATGAGGGTTCAAATGAAAGAGCTAGTTCTAACGTACGTCGGGGTGGATGTGCTTTTCGTTTTTTTTTTTTTTTTTTTTTTTTTTTTTTTAACGACATTTTTGGTAAAATTCCATAGGCTAACGTACATGTTAGGCCGCTGGACCCTGGCGATAGGGGACGTTCTCAAATGAGACTAAACGGATTTATATGATTGATCACTACGATTTGAAGCAGATTGGGATTTTTCTTCAAATGCTAATTGTAAATACACATTGAAAATTGAATCAATGAGGAAGAATTAAAAAGAAAATGTATAATGCAGTTTCTCCCGGAATGTTGTCGCCTGTGCGGTGGCTAAAAATATAATATCCAAAAATAATTGCTTCTAATTAGAGGCTAATGACTTTTAGAATGTGTTTTGTCGTCATCATGGTGATTATATGCAGGTGAAGTTTAAAAGTATTTTTTTTTTGGTAACCCACTGGGGGTATTTAACAGTTAGTTTGTAAACACAGTCCTTGCCAGCTATAACGTATAATACATACGGGGGGGGGGGGCCTTAACCATAGCGTTCCGCACACTGACACGATCAAAGGAGCTCCAAATAGTTCCACACACATAGTTTACAGTCTTTATTATTATGGATAGGAACTATTTGGAGCTCCATGAATTGACATTTGATCGCGTACGTATGCGTGTGTCTAACTCTATCTCCCTCTCCCTCTCTCTCTCCCTCTCTCTCCCTCCCTCCCCTCTCTCTTTCTCTCCCTCCCCTCTCGCTCTCTCTCTCTCTCCATCTTCCTCCCCTCTCTCTCTCTCTCTCTCTCAATATGCTATGGTCTAAACTAACCAAGACGTATAGGCATATTAGCTTCATAATAGATATCGCCTTAGAAAGGGCTGTTAGGTAGGCCTTATTTAATCAGTACTGTTGTAGAGGCACGTTTTTAAAAATAGCTACCAACGTAATTTAGATAAGGCAGCTAATTTTCTTTGTTATGTTTAGTACACAATACCAGGTAGGTTTAAAGCTAGGTTTAGAGTAAGGTTCGTCTGTCGTTTATTAATTTTTTCATTAAAAAAACAAACAGAAATCATGCCTCTACAACTGAATAAATAATGCATACCAGATTAAGCATCATGGTCCATGATATCAAGCTCACGTCAGGTTGAAATCGCATCCTATCAATCAACTCAGCCCTGCCCCTTGTAGCTATTTGCAAGCTGGTTTAAACCTTTATTACTGAAACAACTTAAAACACTTCAAATGGCTCAATAAAGTCTGTGCTTGAAATTATCTTACCGCTTTCAGGTTCAGACGTAGATGACGAGTCTCCGCTTGAATCAGCATGAACACGCACCACCATCATCACCACCATTGATAAGATGAATAACTTCATGACTGCTTTTGATAACGGCTAATGTATGTAAGGATCAACGAAAACAGTGTTGCAAATTTGTGTTTTACTAGCTGATGACAACTTTAAAAATGTATAATTTTGCTATCTATTTTCATAAGATATTGCTCAAATTTTAATTTTTTGTTTGTCTCACTTTTCTGCTTTTATTGAAACTATTAAAAAATATCATGGTTGACTTTCTCTTTAAAGTACTATGTCCCATTTGCAGGCCAAACAATGAAAAGGTCAAATTCCAACGGCATTTGAAAGACAATACTAATTTAGAACTTCCCTCAAAACGAAAGGGCTTGAAAACGGTCGTACATCGTACGCTTTGTGCTGCACAAAGATTCAATAAGTTTAATTTCGGTTATACAATTAGTGGGTTATTGATGTAGATAAATGCTCATGTACCTGTTACAACTTATTTTATGTATGTTATTACCAAAGATACAAAGATATCAGTCACTCAATAATGTCTGACAGTGAAGTCTATACAGTATAGAAGGTAAACGGTTTCTTTTTGCAAAATTTAAATACTAGGACACTGCTAATGTTTAAATTTCACAGATAGGACAGACATGAAACGGGAAGATATAAAAGACCAGAAAAAACGCTCCCGAATCTACGATTCTGTGAAAACTGTAATATTTTTTTTTTTTTCTCTTTTCCTCATACGAGGCACTTTATTACTTTATATCATTTTAACAACATTGTACATAGAGTTTAATTACAATATATATATATATTCACAATCAACAAACTGATATAATAAAATAGGGGAAACATAAGGAAAGTGGAAGGGAAAGATCAAGGCATGAATATAAATGCGTTAAAGGTTCAACTAAGAAAGATTCATCTTGATATTACTTATTAATTGTTCTTGGTTTCTGTATTGCCAATTGACATAAAACATAAAATCGCTTTTGAAAGTCATCCAAATTGAATGACTATTGAAGGATTTACTTCTAAGATGATTAAGTATATACACCTTATAAATTGCATATTGTGCGTAAACAATTAATACATTCATGAGCAAAAACTCCGGGTCTTCAATGTTGAAACCAATTAGTATGATTTTTTCTCCTAACTCAATATCTTTTTGGAACAAGTTCGTTACCAGATGATGAATTTTTTGCCAAAAGACTGCGACTTGGCGACATCTTAGCAAAATGTGTATAAACGATTCTGATTCATTGCAATATGTACAAAGCATATCGGATGTAATTTTCCACTTGTAAAGATTGTCTTTGAAGGGTAAAACTTTATGAAGCAGTTTGAAATTAAATTGTCTTACTCTGTTGTCTTTGATCTTTTTTAATTTAAAATCTAAAACATGCCTCCACTCAAAATTGTTTGGTAGTTGCATTTTTTCCTGCCAAAACAATGACACCGGAGGATTTTCTTTTTTGAACTCATTCAAAAGAATATAAAAGTGTTTTGCTTTCATGAGACTTAATTTAATCAAGTCGCAGTTCGATATCTCAAACATTCCTTCAGAAACTTCTGTTGCAATTGGATTAAAATTATTATTTCTTATTTTTTCTACCCATACTTTTGGAAAAGTCCTTTTTAGTTTCGAGAGTTTGAAGCTATCTAGTAAAGAACTTGTACCTAAACGTTCGAAGAGAGTGTTGCATGACACCCATTGTCCGTTTTCAAATACATCACTAACTTTACAGATTCCATTTACATTCCATTTTTTAAAAAATAAAACATTTCGTTCATGTTTGATGTTACTGTTATACCACAGAATTTCATTACATATGTCTCTTACATTCAGGAAATGAACATATCTTAATTCGCACCAATATGTGAGTAAGTTAGCATAGAATATTGGTAACTATCTTACATAGCGAGAACATGTCTTTGCTTGAGCAGTTTACTTTCAAAATTAATGGTATGTCTTGAATAAAACTGATCCAATATCTAAAAAGTATTCTCCATTGCGACTTACCCCCTTTCATATATTTTGAAAACCAAGATAATTGCAATGATTGGAATTTGGTTTGTATATCTACCATGTTTAAACCCCACCCCTCTGCAGCACGAGTAACAACCTCTCTTTTTATTTTTTCCCTTTTTGATCCCCAAAGAAAGCTATAAATTAATCTGTTTAGGTTGACAACAAACTTTTGTGGAATTGGTAAACATGTCGCAATATATACAAATTGGGAAGCAATAAGCGTTTTTATGATTGTTATTTTCCCATAGTATGTCAGGTTCCTCATTTTCCAAACTCTCAGCAACGAATTTACTTTCTCCAGTTTCAAGTTCCAATTTAAACTTTCCGATTCTTTCTTTCCTTGAGTTATGTACACACCTAAGTATTTAATGGGCTCATTAGTCCATTCTAAATTATCTAAGCATTCTTCTTGAAAAGAAGTTGACATGACATTGGTTTTCATTAAATTCAGTTTTGGCCCTGCTAAGACCCCAAATGTTTTCACCTCTTTTATGGCAGTGTTTCCATCTTCTATAGCGTTAACAAAAATTACCGTGTCATCTGCTAATTGAGATATTTTGATATTTTCTTCAACGACAGGTGGATTTTTTAACGAAATACTAATACCTTTTATGTTGGTATTTTGCTTTATTCTCACAGCCATAACTTCGGCAACCAGTATAAAGAGAAGAGCCGATAACGGACAACCTTGTCTTACACCTTGATCTATTCTGAAATCCTTAGAGACCCAGCCGTTGTTAATAACTCTGCCTATTGCATTACTGTAGAGTGTTTTGACCCAATGTTTAAACGTTTCTTTGAACTTAAATCTATCTAATAACAAAAATAGGAAATCATGACAAATGTTATCAAAAGCCTTTTTGAAATCTAAGAAAATCAAAATACCAGGAGAATTTGCATAGTTACAGTAATCAATCACGTCTAAGACAAGACGAATATTCTGCACAGCAGAACGTTGTTTTAAGTATCCCGTCTGATCGGGAGAGACTAAAATTTCCATTACATTATGCAAACGTTTACAAAGCGTTTTTGCAAGGATCTTGTAGTCAATGTTTAACAATGAGATCGGTCTCCAGTTATCTACTAAACGCTTGTCTCCCTTTTTATGCAGTAATGTTATAACAGCTTGCTTCTGGCTTTCAGACAATTCTTGTTTTGCAAATCCTTCATTTAAACTGTCGATCAACATACACTTCAAGTCAGCCCAGAAACACTTGTAAAATTCTGCAGTCAGACCATCACTGCCTGGAGATTTGTTATTTCTCATTGAATTTAACGCATCAAAACATTCTTTCTCTGTGATCGGTCCTTCACATAATAAAGCTTCTTCTTCAGAAAGAGTAGTTAAGTTTGTTGTTTCTAAATACTTTTTCATATCAGAGATATCATTAAATGTATGCTTGGAGTACAATTCCCTATAATATTTAGTTATTTCTCTAAGAATATTTTCGTTTCCAGTAATTATTTTCCCTTTGTTTGTAATACAATCTAATTCCTTTCTTTTCCCATTTCTTTTTTCTAAATTGAGAAAGTACTTGGTTGACTTTTCACCCTTTTCCATCCATCGTTCTCGAGATCTAATAAATGCACCTTTACATAAATGTGTGTGCCATTTTTCAATCTTTTTCTTTATTTCTAGCATTCTGTCTATATCTTCTCTAGTATGGTTACTGTCAACTTTTCTGCAAACCTCTGTATATTCATTATACATTTTCTTGTACTGATTGGATTTTTCCTTCAGCCTCTGTTTAGAAAACTTCATGGCAAATTCTCGTATTTTTATTTTACACATATCCCATTTAGTTCTTGCATTCATTCGATTATGGCTAGACTTTAAAGCTTGTATGATGTTTTTAATTTTGTTCTTAAAATCAATTTCACATAGCAATGAATTATTAAACTTCCAAAGACCTTTCCCCCTTTCAACGCTATCTGTTTTCAATCTTAATGATACAGCACAATGATCACATTTGATGGCAGGTCTTATATCGGTAGTTTGAACGTAACAATATAGTGACGATGAAATAAGCCAATAATCGAGTCTAGAATAGATTCCTAACGATAGTTGTCGCCATGTAAATTGCTTTCCTTGCGGGTTCATTTTCCGCCATACGTCAATCAGTTTGAGTTTATTTTTAATGTTTTGTAACCACTTAATTGGTTTGTATACCTGCGACCAGCCTCGGGTATCAAGCTGAGGATCTTGTACACCGTTCCAATCACCTCCAAATATAAGTAAATCGTCTTTGTGCTTAATACATTTTATCCAGTTGAACATCTTTTTGTAAAACAACTCTTTTTGTGATTTTACAGTCGGAGCATATACATTTAGCACGAAGTATATCTTCTTTCTGTATCTAAATCTAACAGCGACAGCTCTTCCATCAAAATTTACAAAACTTTCACATATTTCTATATCATTCTTTATCTTGACTATAGTAACAACGCCTTTAGAGTGGTTAGTTCCGTGGCTGAAGAAAGAAAGATCACCACATTCTGATTTAAATGATGTTTCTAGTTCAGAGGTTCAGAGTGAAAACTGTAATATGAATCTTGTAGGAGATGAATTCAATATAATTATGAAATGTGAAAAGTATAAAGATTTACGAGTAGATTTTATTTAAAAAAATAGTAATCTGGAAGAACAATTTAGTAATTTGGATAGTCAAGAAAAATTCATATTTATAATGAAATTAGACAATAAAGTTATAATAGATATTTTTCCTTCGTTCACCAAAAACATAATTGCAATGAGGGGTAATCTTTTAGATACAATGTAATAACAAAGTAGAAATGTCCAATCTTATGCTCTTGGTTTAATTCTGCAGTAGGTCGCAGTTATGAATAAGTACTATTACGTCATTTATTTTAGGCATTCCATGTACCTCATTTACCTATTTTGTATGGCATGAGTTATAATTTATTTTAAAAAGTGTTGTTTATGTTTTAAATATCTAAATCTTCAGATGTAAATTGGTACATTATATTACTATATGCATTATGTCATGTTATTACTAAAAGAAAAAAAAAAGGGTTTCTACTGGATATAACTTTCCTTCTGTTTTGCTATAAACACTGCATTGTAAATTGATTTATACGGTATATATGTTTACAGAATATTTATTTGTTGCATTACATTGTAAATTGACTTATATGACATATATGTTTTCTAACAGAATATTGATTTGTTTACATTGTAAAGTGATTTATATGTTTATAAGCAGAATATTGATGTACATCAATGAAGTTTAATAAATATAATACAATACCATAAATGACATATTCATAATTCCTGCAAAGTTCTACAGAATTTTATGTTGGCTACAAAAGGGACATCTTTAAAACAGTTGGTTAATATTTTACACATAGGCGGTGAACAAAAAAGGACCATACATGTTTGTTGGGTAAGACAAAGAACCAACACTAGGTAATGTTTAACCAATTTCTGGTACATTTTACCTAACTACAAACATGCAATAATAATAATCGCTCATACGCAACTTTGAGTTTGCAAACAGTCAGTATTTTGAATACCAATATAATTATATTCAAATACCAATTTATGAAGGTAGGCGTAAGACACTAGCACCCTTTAGACCTCCCGTTAACGAGATCACTGGGCCATCGTACCCCTTAAAATTGCCAAAGCATAGCTCCTGATTAATTTGTACTAAAAGCCCGTGGCAGCAAGAAGCGAACAAATGTCTAAAGAAATGCAGACCTACGCTCAACAACTGAATATACATTAATTATTCCCAAATTCTGAATCTCAACGACCGAAAAACGTTTTATAGCGGCTGCTTCGGAAGATAATTAACCTGTCTTGCCACTTTTAAAGATCCCATTAAAACATACATCTTCCCTCAGTAATACAGATTGATTCACCTATCTAACAGTTTATTGTTTCTCTTCACATTCTTTTACTTAGTAAGCGATAAGGTAATTTTTGTTTTAGCGCTCCTAAATAATCGATATCATTGTCAATACAATTACAAACTGACGGAATCAGAAAGACGTATCATGTCCAACAAGCATAACGTAAGGGATATTGGTCCTACCTGATTTCGATGCGGTGTTCGAGTAGAATTATGTGAGATGATGATATACTTTATCGTAGCTTGATGTGGCGAAGTGTCTCTATCCAGATATCTGTTGAAACAGTTGAATTACGGTCTAGATAGCTTCTAGTATTATAGAATATCGAAGCCTGAAATGACCTTCTGCTCGTAACCGACAAGTCACCGCATTCATATTAAATTGCAAAAAGTGTTCAACAACACGATGGTGGATGAAACTATCTAATATTCGAAGATATATGACCTTCAGACCATATTGTTTCATTATTTTTTATTCAATCAATCAACGTCAAGGAATAATTGATTTATCGTCGCTCTTCAATTTATTATTTCACCTTTGAATGTACTTTCATTCTTATGCATCCAGCGTTCAAAATACACGGGGGCGATGGACGATTCGCCCCCGTGAGCTCCATATTCGCCCCCGTCAGGTTTCCCACGGGGGCGATTGCAAAATAAAAAATCGCCCTCGTGGAATTATAAAAAAAATATTATCTTTTCTTATATAACTTTAACACAATATTGAGTATCAATTTTCAAACCTTAAACCAATGAAATGGAACTTAGATGACGCTTTCCCTCCCATCTCTATGAGTATAACCGATACAAACAACGGAAGCTCGCAGTGCACAGCTAATGCGGCCGTCATACTGCGCCGGTAGTACCGGTGTGCACGCTGACGCCCAATATCTGCTGGAGCTGGAGACGATCGCGCAAGGACTGAAACATGGAGAAGTTTTTCGTTGTGAAAAGTGTGAATCCCATGAAATCTGGTTGTTCTAAAAAACCAGCAAATAATGTAACTCGACCAATAAATCAATATTGAGAAGAAGATCGGCAAAGATGTTGCAGGGGGCGGATCTAGGCGGTTTAGGGGGTTAAATCCCCCGACCCCCCTTGGGCTGCCAAGTGAAAATGTGATGTGCATAGAAAAATGCCATCATGTGTCCAGACCTAAACAGTAGTAGTAGATTTCAGTAGATGCCAGGAAAACATCACTAACGGGGGTTCAAAATAGCACCAAAAAATCGCCTCGCGGCTCGTGGACGATGCTCCGCATGTTAGTAGATGCCAGGAAAACATCACTTACGAGGGTTCAAAATAGCAACAACAAAAATCGCCTCGCCGCTATACGGCTAATGGACGATGCTCCACATCGTATTTGGTTTACCCCCCCCCCCCCCACCCTTAGCAAAAAGCTAGATCCGCCCCTCGGTTTTGGAAGGATATGGTAAAGACTAGAAAGTAAAGAAAGATTGTAAATAAGGTTGCTCCGAATAATGAGGAGGACATTATGTGCAGAACGGGAAGAAATGGGGAGAATGTCATAACTGGCAGACGCGGATCCAGGATTTCTTAGGGGGAAGGGGGGGGGGGGGCAAATTTGAAATTTTGCGAGCCAAATATTGGTACGTAATGGTGACAAGCATTGACGTAATGGGGGGGGGGGATGCAGGGAGGGGCTATTTTCCCACTCCCTTCTCCGCAAAGCGCCGAAGCTTTGACGTTTCATTAAGTCATTAGTGAAAGAAGGCGATTCGTTGCCCGTTCTCGAAAATAATCCTCGTCTGAATTCAGTTAACCCCTCCCCCTCCCCCTCTTGCACGAAGCGCGGAAGCTTTGACGTTTCATTAAAGTATTAGAGAAAGAAGACGATTCGTTGTACCGTTCTCGAAAATAATCCTCGTCTGAAGTCAGTTTCCCCCTGCCGCGCGAAGCGCGGAAGCTTTTACGTTTCATTAAATCATTAGAGAAAGAAGGCGATTCGTTGCCCGTTCTCGACTCATAAACTTCGTCTGAATTCAGTTTCCCCCTCGAGCGCGATATGTGGAAGCTTTGACGTTCCATTGAATTATTAGAGAAATAAGACGTTTCGTTGTACCGTTCTCGACTCTTAACCTTGTCTGAAGCCAGCCCCACCCCCCTCTTCCACGAAGCGCGGAAGCTTTGACGTTTCATTAAAGTATTAAAGAAAGAAGTCGATTTGTTGTACCTTTCTCGACTCTTAATTATTGTCTGAATTCGGTTCCACCACCCCCCTCCTGCGCGAAGCGCGAAAGCTTTGACGTTTCATTAAAATTATTAAAGAAAGAAGACGATTCGCTGTACCGTTCTCGACTCGGCTCAAGGGTTTTAGGTACTAAATTGCGGTCAGCTGAGTATCAACGGCCCGCCTTAGGGCCCTCGGTTGGGTCCAGGGCCAGAGCCCCGGAAGCCCAGGGATTTTAGGCGTTTAATTACGGTTAATACCTTGTTTTGTTGTGACAATGGCAGTTAACTATTTTTTTCTTACTTGCTCTCTTTCTTTCCATTTCTCTTTATATACTATTTCAAAAAAAAGTGGAGGGAGGGGGGGGGGGGGAAGGACCTCAAGGCTCCCGATCCCCGCCGTTCCACGGGCCCTGACGTGTAGACCCCTAGGCATCTCAAGAAGCATATTTCTTGTCTGGCTGTAAACTTAGGAATTTGTCATTTTACAACAAACGCATAAAAAAGTATAATTTACTAAAAAATATCGGAAAATTATGTCATTTCAGCATTAGAAATAAACCACGTTTGAATTTTATTTCCCCCGAGCCCCCTCCCCAATCAGTACGCCAGTGCCCCCCACCCCTGATTTACACTTTGTTGGCAACTGATCTCTCCTACGTTTTTTCTTTCTCTCTTTTTTTCTTTCCCTTTCCTTTCCCTTCATTCTCTCTCTTTTAGGTTTTCCATCTCCCCTTCTTTTCACCCTTTTTTCTTCTTCCTCACTTTTGGTCCCTTTTAGCTCTTTCTTTTTTTCATTTACCTTCCTTCTCTCTTTTTTTTTAGCAGGGGCGGGGGGAGGCAAAGGCCTTTTGCCCCACCCCCATCCCGATCCGCAACTTGTTGGCGGGAAAATTGCAACTGATATCCCCCTTCTTTTATTTACTTCTTTCTCAATTTTCCTTCCCTTTATTTCCTCTTTAGTGACTGGTCCCTCGGAAACTAGTGCTAAGCCAGTCACAGAGAATTCATGATTTCAACTGATGCCTGTCAGTGTATAGTAAACTCCTAAACTCCTTGGTATTTTATCATTATCATTTATTTCAGTCGGCATTTTCCCTCTTAAAAAAATTACTTGTTACATAGCTGTATACTTTTATCCCCGTGATCAGTTGCGGATCCAGGGGGGAAAAAAAGAAGGAAACAAAAAAAAGGGGAATTTTGTTTTTTTTGCTGTTGAAAAAAAAGTGTTCCCATCCTTGTAGCTACTTGCGGCCTCTATATAACAAACAATGCCTAATCGGTGACCATTGGTCCCCCATGATCCTCTTTGTCTTATGTTAACTGAGAGCTGAGTTGATGAGATAACCACCTGTCCAGTGACCTTGTAGGGCGGTCTAATCCCTCCTGTAAACTATGGCGGATAAGCTTTAAGTCTAACGTTAACGTTAAATTTGTTATTAAAATGTAGAGTTCAGCCCTTGGCCTTAGGCCTAATTTAGGTCGTAACTGTTACTGTTTGAAAATCTTAGGTAAAATTAGAAGGTTCTCATGGTTATAGACCAAGTAATTGAGAAAAAAAGTTTACCCGTCACTGAGACCAGGTCAATCAATCTTCTAGATCCATTATTAGGGTCTAACGCTAGTAGATATAATGTAGATGCAGGCGCGGATCCAGCGGGGGTGAGCGGGCCTTGCCCCCCCCCCCCTTCCGCAAAAGAGAGAGAGAGAGAAGGAAAAGAAGGGAAAGGAAAAGAGGAGAGAAAGGGACAGAAAGCAGATGAAGAAGAAAAGAAAAGGGGGACGAAGGAGATCGGTGGGTTTGCGAAAGGGCCTTGCCTCCCAGGCTGTTGCCTCCCCCCGCCCCCGTTAAAAAAAAGAGAGAGAAGGAAGGAAAAGGAAAAAAGGAGAGCTAAAAGGGACCAAAAAAGAGGAAGAAGAAAAAAAAGGGTGAAAAGAATTTCGATACGGTGTTCGAGTAGAATTCTGTGAGATGATGATATACTTTTTCGTAGCTTGATGTGACGAGGTGTCTCTATCCAGATATCTGTTGATAGTATTATAGAATATAGAAGCCTGAAATGACCTTCTACTTGTAACCGACAAGTCACCGCATTAAAATTAAATTGCAAATAGTGTTCAACAACACGATGATGGATGAAACTTTCTAATATTCGAAGATATATGACCTTCAGACCATATTGTTTTATTACTTTTTTATTCAATCAATCAACGTCAAAGAATTGATTCATCATCGCTCTTCAATTCATTATTTCACCTTTTAATGTACTTGTATTCTTATGAATCACGAAATAACACTGAATTGGATTCTTCAATGTTTGTTTTGATTAATTTCCTCCCCGTTCCTTCTCCCTGTTTAATACTGATAAAATTTTCGATTTTTCTTAATCAAGGCAAAATATTATTTTCATAGTTTCTTTATGCAAGACAGGAAGAGAGAGAGAGAATATGTTAAGTGAGAATTATCGAGTACAACTACGAAGTGCATCCTTTTCAATATTATTCAATCAGCTAAAATATTCAGAATCTGAATATGATAAATCCACATAATACACCAACGCTAAATGAAAATTTGAAGAAAAATCAAATTTACAATGCACTGACAGGCATCAGTTAAAATCATGAATTCTCTGTGACTGGCTTAGCACTTGTTTCTGAGGGACCAGTCACTGAAGATCGATAATTTTACATGTGCCTCGAAAAAACAGCTCAAATACAGTACATTTGATCGACATCCTTCATCAATAAATGAAAATACTAAGCATGTATTAGCTATGAAGGTGTAAAAATCAAGTATCAATTCACACCTTTATACAAAATACACACAAACACACACGCTCACACACACACACACACACGCACACACACACACTATCTATTTCACTCTTATTCCATCTTCACCTTTCCCTTTTCTGTCGCTTTTTCCATCTTTCTTTCTTCCTCCATTTTCATTCAATTTTCATGTCAATTTTTCTTTTTCGCTGCTAAATATTTATTTCAGTCATAATTGTTCTTCTCCTCACATGGGGTTGAACACCCTGACGACAAAGGCTGGTATCCACAGGGATCCATCGCCCCTATAATTATTCTATGATCGTTGTTCTCTTGTTTCTTGTGTACTCTATCTCTGCCGTCTCTCTCTCTCTCTCTCTATCTCTCTCTGTATCTATCTCTCTGTCTCTCTCTGTATCTATCTCTCTGTCTCTGTCTCTCTCAATCTATCTCTCTGTCTCTCTCTCTCTATCGTCTCTCTCTCTCTCTCTCTCTCTCTCTATCTCTCTCTCTCTCTTTCTCGCAATCGGGGTAGTACTATCCAAAGTTCTTGTAAACGTATAGTCATTGTAAACATTGTTCCACTTTGTGTGTGTTCTCTGCATTCTATATTGTATATAATCAGTATCTTATGTGTTTTTTTATGGATTCGAATTGAAATAAAACTTGAAACTTTAAAATCGAATCGCATGCAAAATGTTTTTTTAAAGGAATAGGCTTTTTATCTAAACTAATATTGTTGCCATGATTTATTTTGGAAAATATTTTACAGTGCAATTTTACTTTCGTATCTATTAATAAGTTTCAGTTGTATTACAACAATTGATATCTCTCACGATTCCTCTTGAAGCCACCATCGCGTGCTCTAACTTGACAAGGTTTGTTTTAAGAACAATTGAAATTTCTCCCAGGAAATCTTACATTCAAAGCTTTTGCTCTAAAGGAAGACTGATCAAAATAAATATGTCACAATGTTACAGGAGATATGAGGTATTTTTCATAATCATGACCGTGTAATGGACCAGTGGTGGCCTGATGATGAAGACGCTGCCTTGCTAGCAATATATCGTAGGTTAAAATCTGACTTGCTTCCAATAACAAGATCGAGCATGCAATGGTTTTTTTATTGGATGCAAGCCTTTTTTTACAACAGCATGTTACCTAATACCATTTTTTGCATAATTTACACATCAGAGGGAATGGGTGGTATCCTCAAAAGCAGACTAACTTTAGTCCATGACTTAATCCACCGACTAAGTATGGAATGCCAAGTGTTCATATGAATATATTTTTGAATAATTTAATCTGTCACTAATTAAAACAAAATTAATAACACAATAAATAAACAACAATATAACTATGATATAATTATGTTATGGTAATTTAGGGACATATCAAATTATTCAAAAATATATTAATATGGACACTTGGCATTCCATACTTATTAGGTGGATTAAACCATGGACTAAAGTTATTCCGCTTTCGAGAATACCATCCAATGTATTCAAAAGAGTTCTCTGTATTTGAAATTCATTTGAAAGGTAGATTGGTAGATGGTAAATTTGACCGACCAGGTGATCTGAGAAAGATTAATACATTTCTTTAAAAGACTCTATGTTGTCTCTCAATACCAATTGACATTTTAAGTCGAACCCTAAGGGTTAGATTTGTTGTTAAACTTACCATAACATACCATCCAGTTATTGAGAGTCAACTATTAAATGAAGAGAATCTGAAAAAGACCTTTAGCTTATTGTATTTTTCCATTTAGTCTACTTAGGTTTTTACATGTATCAACAAACTTAAAGTAAATGAAACACCTGGATATGATGCAATTTTGAGAACGTCAGACCATATATTAACACTTAAAACCACAATTGAACAAACAAGGCTGGTGAAAAGAGTCATGTCTATTTTTTGCTTTGTTGATCTGCTGAAAAAGAATGGTGAAGTGTGACGTCATCAACAATAAGAGCGATATAACACTGGGTTTCTATAGGGAATATTTTTATTCAGATAGTCATATCTCAGCAAATACTTAACATATTCAAAATGTGTGATGCTCTTTTGGAAAATGAAGAAAACATTGAGAAATCAAAAAAATAGATTTGTATGATGTCACAGCTTCGGTACTATATTAGCCTTCGATAGTGTTTGGAGGAAAGGACTGTTTTATCTAATGTTGACATGTGGAATCGGAGGCCAGTTTACGAAATTATTACTGACATGTATAACAACCTTAAACTGAGTGTAAAGCTGAATGAAAGGATAACCTAGTATTTTGAAACCAATTGTCGCGTAAAACAAGGCTGTACTTTAAGTCCCACCCTGTTTAAGCTATACCTAAATGACCTGCCACATGAGTTGGGAACTATTGATACTCATCCCGTGTAATTGAATGGAAAGTTTAGTGAATTGTTTAATGCATGCAGGTGACATTGTATTGATATCAAAGTCAAGAATTGAAATGCAAACATAATAGAAAGACTTTATGTGTACTGTAATAAATGGCTGTCGAATGTTAATATTGACAAAATGAACATGACTATTTGTAACAAGAACGGAAAGATGTTGAAAGATCAAAATTTCAAGGTGAATGGTTAAAAGATTGAAATCGTTAAACAGGCAACATATTTAGGTCTTGTCTTTAATAATTATGGAACATTCAAGGACACGAGGGTTAATCTAGCAAATATATGAAAGACAGTTTTATTTAAATTATTCCAATAATTCGGGTACAAGTTCCCTAATATTAAAAAAGCAACACAATTATTAGAAATATAAACCAAAATTGAAGATTTTGGCAATGCCAGTTCTAAATTGATTTATGTAATGAGTGTGTACATGGCAAGAACACGATCAATTGAGAATATAATTATATACTATTTAAGCAGAGTATACAAACAGAATCATATGTATTAACCGTTAAAAACCGTACAATTACGAACAAATATCTGCAGACTGAGAATTAGTTCATCTAGGCGATAGAAACTGGAAGACATAGACGACTGGAAAAAATACCTTCACATTAAGTACTTGTAATGAATGTAACTTAGGAAGGGTTGGGGATGAATTTCATACCATAATGGATTGGACTGTATATAAGTCTGAAAAGGGAGTATTTCTCAATAAAATGGCTGAAATATCTGGACAATTTAAGGAATTCAAAATTCCTACTTTGCTCTTAATTATAAGAGTTATATCAATTTTTAACATTCGAAGGGATCTAATGATTCTAATGTTATCTTTTTTTTAAATTGAATTAACGCGTTTATGTCTTACATTTCCAAAACTTAATTACAGAGATGAAGTATGATGGTATCCAAACTTAACAATAATATGGTGTATTTATATGGCACATCATGTGATTATAAACCTCAGTGCCCCTACAATTGCTATTAGAAATAACATTCTTAATACATTTTTTTGATTCGAGATCATGATATGATTTTCAATATTATTCTTCATCTACATCTGTAACTAATTTCAAATTATTTATTTGCTACTGTTTCATCTTACATAAACAACAATGATTGCCAATGCATTTACAAAACGTATGGACTTTAAACTATATACACCCTCTACATACCAATGTAAATCAATGCATTTACAAGTGCTATTAGCAATTACATTCTTAATAAATTTTTCGATTAAAAATCATGATATGATTTCAAAATTATTCTTCATCTACATCTGTAACTGATTTTGAATTATTTATTTGCTACTGTTTCATCTTACATAAAAAAAAAAACAATGATTGACAATGCATTTACAAACCGTATAGACAATATTGTCTGATTTAAACATTACATCATGTGCTTGAAGCCAAGGAACACTGAGTTCAGCACAAAGTAGAAACAAACAAACAAAACATTAAACAATATATTACCTTTACATACCAACGTAGCATTAACATAATAGTGCATTAAGGGGTGATGATACACAAGGGCTTCAGTCTGAACATGGCGTGATGTGCTTGAAGCCAAAAAACATTGAGTTCAGCACAAACTAGAAACAGACAAGCAAACACACATTCAAACAAACCAACCAAATAATGCAGTACTCTCAGGCAATCGTCGAACGTTTTTGACCTGGGCGGCGAACGACGAAGTATCCAATGAGTTATAGAACCACGACATCTACTATGACCACGCCCACTGCAATGCCTATAATAGCTCCAGTTAACAAGCCCCGCCCACCATTGGTAGTAGCTGGAATTCAAGAGAGATGAAGAAAGTGAAACATAATTAAAAGAATACTCTCAAGACCTGTCTTGAATAAAACTTTAATAATAATTTGAGTATGTACATTTTGCGTTTAAAATTAGAGTTTAGAGTCCGGTGACCGGTGGAGGCCCTTCGATGTTGTGTTCATGTATTTATATTTAACCAATATACCAAAGTAAAACTCTTAATTGCTTGTATTGAATATCATTTATCGATCTAAATTCTTGAAAAAGGTCAGTTTGTCATGTTCGACCGAAGTTTGGTGAACTTTTTTATATCAGTGTAATTCGTACCCCATAATAAATGTATATAATAAATTAACTCCTTGATCGAAGGAATAATCACTATGAAGATGACGGACAAAGAAAGAGGACAAAATATACAGTTCCTCAGGTAGACAAAGGAACAGCCCTTCACTTCTATTATGTAAAAATGTGTTGAACAGGTGTCACATGCATATTCACCTATTTTACTCATTTTTACATAAAAGCAGTGAAGGGATGTTCCTTTGTGTACCTTAGGAACTGTATATTTTGACCTCTTTCTTTGTCCGTCATATTCATAGTGAATAATAGTCATATTGTAAAGCGCTATTTACTACGTTTCTGAGCCATTTAAATTGTTATTATCATTATTTCCCCTGTCATTGGATTCAATTCCAGATCCGCACATGACGGTGCACACGCTGCGCTCCCTGAGGAGTAGTTCGGCCATGCGCCACTTTACAAGCGCACACATGCCAATCCAACAACACTAACGCTCGCTTCCAACCGGGTACCAATTTAACACCTGGATGGAAAGTGGCATATGTAGATTAATGTCTCGCAAAAGGAAAAATATTTCCAGCCGGCACTTGTACCGCGAACCATGAACCATGTGATATTGGTCGAATAGTTTTTGAGCGTCGAGTAACACCTGGCTAGAATGCTCCCCAGGGAGTGGAGATTGCGCACACAGTGTGTGTGGGTAAGCACTGAATCCAATGACCGGGGTTATAGTATATCTTTAAAGTGCTTAGAGACAATGTATTAAGCGCTATATACGCGAAATATTAGTATTGTTATCATTATATACAGTCCGGGGCGTAACCACTAGACCATTTGACCACTGCACCACACATCGATATGACTATAACTATTTTAAAGATGGACTAGCCTACCGGAATTAGGAGTAGCCGAGAACGATGATACGGACAGGGAGTCCCCATCGGAGGAGAGAACGAGACCTTCACCGGTAGACAGCTCAGCCACGTCTTCAGCGAGAGAATCAGCCACATCTTGGGTGGTAGCAAAGACTTGAATCTCTAATTCAGCGACAATGCTGCCAGGATTGAACGAATTGGCTACACAGTCCAGTCTACGAAGATCTGATCCTAGCTCCCGCTCGAGATGATTCGTGGCCTGTCAAGAAAACGATATCGACACAGTCTCTTGTTTAAATGGGTTTTATGGACCTCGTTCACTTTATGTGTGATACGAAACATATTGAGAGAGAAAAGGGTGATAGAAAATTAGAGGGAGGCATAGAAGCTTTACTTTAATAGACTGAGCTTTTCATCTATTACAAATAAGAAAATATTCTGCAATCTCCGAATGAAGGTACATTATTGCGGAATTAGGAAGTGCATAGCAATATAAAAACTTCGGGTTTTTTCGGCCATCTTTTCAGATACAAATCTCGTGAAATTTCGATAGTATATCAGGAACTCATTTTCAGAAGTATGAACCATTTGTATTGAACCCTTTAATTTTTTTCGGAATCGTGAACCCTCTCTCAATATGTACGAACCTTCGGAAAAAACGAACCTTCAGAATAATGGACTTCGGAAAAATGACATGTAACAATGTTTACGTACCACTCCGCAGTAGATTGTTTCAAGTTTCTTGAAAGCAGGGGAGGCCATGTTGGTCAGGTCAGTTGTGTACATCAGTTCTTCGCCATTAAGGGTTTCACCGGTTATGGTCAGTGTCAGAGTACTCCCAGATAACACTGTATACAATAACGGTGAAGACAAAATAATACAATCATAAGGAAATCCACTTTTATGCTGAGTTCTTATGCACTGGCAGGCTTACCTGCACACCATGTAATATGCACATTCTCACCCGAGTGCACCCCTTGGCCATGCCTCATTATGGATTCTTAGATTTGCACGTTGACAAAGTGGACTGCTGCGTGTGACGTTCTTTTAAAGGACGTCACATGTGACTGACAGTACCTTAAAAGGATGTTACACGTAGCAGTCCACGCACATCTAGAAGTCCCTATTAAATAGACGCCCCCAAAGATGCTGAGTAAACCACAATGACTTTCGCATCATACCGGGTACCTATTTAATGCCCGGTTGAGAGTGGCAGACAATTGGATTAATGGCTTGCCAGAGAACGTTAGTCGTATTAATCCTAGGCTAGGATTCGAACCCTCGACCTTTTGATTGAGATTCAACCACTATAGGCCTACTAATACACCATGACACCTTTGCTAGTCAAGGCATCTCCTATTCTTGGGCAGGTGTGGCCACCCTAGGTACGAAATCGTTTAAACTCACCGGTAAATGCCGTCTCCAGTGCATTGCAGATTTCTTTAACTCCATTGTAACCGGTGTATCGAGATATCAGGTAGCTCGTGACTTCAAACCCAGGAACAGTGATGCGAAGGGCAGGCTCGATGATGTCATCAATTGCGTCATTCCCAATCATCATACATCTGTCTACGTCGGTGAAGATATTGACGAGACTCTCAAGAGCATCCCTCCCAAAGGCCCTCCGTTCTGCCCCTATGTGTGCACACGAGATAGAATACAAAATATTTTAAAGAATGGAACAATCGGACACAACTTATATAGAGAGATACCAAACGAAAATTCCATGCGACGCAAATGCAACAAAATGTCTTTGACTCTACAAAATCATGTAAAAACTTATATGCAGTATTTCAGAATTATTTTAAGAATTATGTTAGATAATAATATGAAAGACATATTGTTAGTCCTATGTGAAGAATAATTTTTGTAAATCCTAAGGCAAAAGTTACGGCTTTATATTTGATAAGCTTCAGGACAGACAAAACCACCCACACACTGAGTGTAAGCTTCCTGTCGGAAGGGCTGGTCCGATATCATCAAGGTACTATTGGGGTGAAAGTCCGTATTAGTCCTGAATGCCTTACCTCCATCTGATAGAGCCTGTTGAATGGCCTCGCAGAAAGCATCTCTGCTAGCATGTCCAAGCATTCGAGATCCTATATCTGCCGCATCGTAGATGATTTGATAGTAGGGCGACATCTTGGAGATCCCGACACTTGGAAGGAACTCTTCCCAATCTGCACAAACGTAGGTGTCTGCTTGAGGAAGCAATGCGCTAGTCAGCTCAGCGAGAAACCTGGTGGCCACTTCGGGTAATGATGGTTCTAGAAGCTGCTTGATGTTGGGACATACGGTGGATTGGTCGGAGATGTTCAAGCCGTAGAGGTCTTTGGTGATATTACTTAGGATTCCGATGAAATCAAACATATTATCTTCCTCCGCCATATCTGCTTGCCTCCGCTTCCTGTTGCCGTCCTCCGTGGATATCAAATCAGTAAAAACAGCTGTTAAATCAGTGCACGAACTCTCTGCGTCGAAGACTGCCAGGTCGTTGGCTGCTACAAGTACCTCTCTGCAGACTGGCTCATAATAAGCAGAGAACGTGCGGAAATCGGGTATCATGGACTCAAGCTCTGGCAGGATCTCAGTGCATCCGAAGGCTAGAGAATCAATGGTACGTTCCTGGATCCATACTCCCCCTGCGGCGTTGATAAAGAACTCGACAGTCAGATTAGTGTCTGGGATGAACCGGAATGGAACTGGGTCTGGTAGATCCACCACAGCTGGGGTTTGAAAGAAGGAGAAACAATAAATATTAACAAAAACGATCGCAAGGATTTTAAAGAAATCAGCGCAAAGACAAATTCTGGTACCTATTGGTCCCTTAAGGCTTAAAAAAAAATAGATATGGGGCTTTGTTTTTGTTAACGTTGGCTTTTGTTTGGGGGGGGGGGGGTTACGTGTATATGAAGGGCAACTGAGCTCTGTGTCATAACATATAGACATGTGAAACGTATTGCACCTTATGTAATCATAATTTTTTGTTTAAAGCCGAAGTTTTGCCGCGCCTTGTCTGGACGAGCCGTTAGAAACATGTTCAGCTTTAATACGTAATTACTCACTATAATTGGCGCATTTCAATTTGTGCCTACATTTGATTTTCGAAAATATTTGAAATCGTGATAATACTTCTCTGGTAAAAGCAATGTCATGGTTTGCGCCTACTTAAACTGTACCACATGCCCATGTTATAGATCTTTTGGAAATATTAAAATAATAATTATCACATGAACATAAATCTAACTCAATTAAGAAAAATATATCGGTTTACTAACTTACTGATTTATGGATGTTTCTTTCCTAGGGGACATATTGTGACGAATTATTTATTAGCCTTTTATCTATGAATGAACTACCTTACTTTGAATCCAGTCAGGATACGTTAGATGCTGCTATGTATGGCAAGCCTCGGGCAAGCTGTCAGGTTGTCAAGAACAACATTTGTTTAAAAAGTATGCATACGAGTTGAATATGTTAGTAAACCGGTCCATTACTTGAGGAAGTGGCAGATCTACGATTTAGACAGACATAGAGAGGGCCAAAAAATGGTAACAGCCACCGATTTTACATGCTTGCTGGGCTACGCCCCTCGAAAAAGGTAATACGGTCACGTGGCTTGATGACGCATTTGACGTCATTGCAGGCATGTCCGATTTGATAATTTGATCATTTCATAATTAGGAATGTCGAAATTGCCAGAAACGTACTGGGATTATCAAGTGCATATTATTTTTCGGATAAATGTCCTTTGATTCAATTAATATGATATTTAACTTCTTTAAAGACATTTTAATGCCTAAATCACCCTCCTTTTCACCGCAGAGATGCCTGCAGTGACGTCAAATGCGTCATCACCGAAACTGGGCTTTTTTCCTGCGCGTTCTGAGTCGTCATTTTTTAAGCTAGGTTCCAGAATTTTGTATGATTTCTAAGAAAAATCATTTTCATATTCGGAAACTCCGTCAAATTTATTCTACATGTATTTTTTCCATTTTTTTTTTTAGCTTGTTTTGGTTAGAGTGACCCTTTAACTCTGCATGTGTTGCCCCTTCTTTTTCTTTGAATGATACGATAAATGCAGTCTACTGATAAATAAGTGAATAAATAGATACTCATGATGATAAGCTTACTTGTGAAAGCATTCTCTACGAAGATGCAGAGCGAATCGAGGGGGTTCGGTCCTTGGAATCCCGTGTACTGGTAAATCTGTTCATCGGAAATCACCATTACGTCAATACTGCCGATGTTGATGGCTGGTTCGATGACGTCATAGACTAGGCCATTGGCCAGCATTGAACACCTGGCGGCGTTTGTCGGGATTTCTAAAAGGCTGAGAATTAAATCCGTTGAGAATTCCCGTCTCGCTTCACCATTGTCACCTGTATTGAGACGAAATAAATAAAACAAAAATAAATATGCAAACAAACAATAACCAAAAATATAACAACAGCAGATAAACAAACAAACTAAACAATAATTTGGGTGTGGTTAAATATGACATAAGAAGATTTTAATCGTTGCAAAGGACATTTAAAACTCATCAGGGAATAAGATCAATAATGTTGGAGTAATCCTAACAGCACTAAAGACACGTTGTACTAGCTTCTCTTGCATATTTCATAATTGTGATTAAACCAATAAAGCGCAGGTTGGATTTCTGGTATTGACCATATAAAATACTTTGTAATCCTGATCGTTATTTGGATAGTAGTTTGGCAGTTTATCAAGTAGAAATCCCCCCTGAAATGGATTCATTTTCATCTGCCCATATATTCACTAGTATGACACGAGCTGAAAAGTTAAGCCCCAAATTTTAATGCCACAGGTTTGATGTAAAGATATTTAATATCCATATCCAGTACCTATGAGATGCGGGGAAGGGGGTGGAAATTCTATGCCATTTTTCTTTCATTTTCATTATTCCAAAAAACGTGTCAGTAAATCAACTCTTCCTTCTAAATCAACCTTTTTACAATATAATCTCATGACTAGTACCCAAATTTATCATTCAATGAAACCCGTACCTTGGACGGAGAGTGTTTGAGTGATAGCTTGACAGAGTTCCTCTCTGCTGTCGTACCCCACGGCTTGGGATCCTATACGAGCATTACCCTCGATGTTAGGATAGTATGGAGAGGTAGAGTTTATCCCTAAGTTCTGGAGGAAACCATCCCAGTCTTGGCACAGTGGAGCTGCCTGGGGAAGCAACGCACTCAGGAGCTCAGCCCCGAACTGAGAAATCAAATCTTGAAGAGATGGTCTCAAGAAATACTCCTTGACGTTGGTGCAGATGGTGTTTATTGTAGATTGGTCATTGATGATCATGTTGATGTCGATTCCATAGAGGTCTCTGGTGATGTTGGTCAGGATTTTAAGGATACCCAGGGGATCTTCCATGTAGTCAGGGTATCCCATGGTTGGTTCCGCTTGTCTGCGATATCTTTCGTCACTGCCCTGGCCCTGGGACGTCAAGTTGGTGATCATAGTGATTATGTCATCACACCACCCCGTTGCGTCAAAGGCATCTAGATCATCAGAAGCTTCGATGATGTCATCACAGATCGGACCCCAATACAGACTTGACTGGTCCACCTCTGGTATTACCGAACCTATATAAGGTAGGACATCTCTGCAAGCATAGGCCAAGGAATCAATGACACGATCCTGCTGCCAGATGCCGCCAGCAGCGTTGATCAGATGTGGGATTGTAAGCCCAGGAACGATCTCTCCTGGGTTGACGAATTCCATTGCAGGTAGCGTAGTATTCTGACCCGATACTATGGCAACCAGCAAAGTGATCGCAAGAACAGGAAACGCCTTCATGGTAGACACGCTCTTGGATCTAACGCTGTGGTGTTATCTGACGAAAATTAACTCCTTAGTATCTGTATTTGAAGAGCTTGATTCCAAAAGGAGCTAAATCCACTTTTGATGAAAATTGAGTTATTGATATCAGAACATTGTTCACTTAAGTACCCGTCTTTCAACAAAATTATTTACCTAAAATTTGGGAGCAATTGTGAAAAAACGCACCTTCCAACATCACTTTACCATAGACGCCTGTACAAAATCTGGTAAACAATGTCTTTTTTCTCCGAAGTTACAAACATGGATTTAGCTCCTTTTGGAATGAAACTCTTCATTTAACAAAAAAATGGCACGGCGGACAGAAAAGTGATTAGTAACTTTATACAATTCTTGTACTGAAATGAACTCCTTAGTTTATGCATTAAAATAAATAGTGTAGAGGACATAAAAGTGATTCTTGAACGAAAATAAAATCCTTAGTTTCTGTAGAAAAAAACAAAGCGCGTAGAGGACATAAAAGTGATTCGTAACTTCCTGTACAAAAATGAACTTCTTATTGTTTGTATTAGAATAAATAGCGTAGAGGACATAAAAGTGATTCGTAACTTCCTGTACAAAAATGAACTTCTTATTGTTTGTATTAGAATAAATAGCGTAGAGGACATAAAAGTGATTCGTAACATCCTGTACAAAAATTAACTTCTTATTTTTTGTATTAGAATAAATAGCGTAGAGGACATAAAAGTGATTCGTAACTTCCTGTACAAAAATGAACTTCTTATTGTTTGTATTAGAATAAATAGCGTAGAGGACATAAAAGTGATTCGTAACTTCCTGTACAAAAATGAACTTCTTATTGTTTGTATTAGAATAAATAGCGTAGAGGACAGAAAAGTGATTCGTAACTTCCTGTACAAAAATGAACTTCTTATTGTTTGTATTAGAATAAATAGCGTAGAGGACATAAAAGGGATTCGTAACTTCCTGTACAAAAATGAACTTCTTATTGTTTGTATTAGAATAAATAGCGTAGAGGACAGAAAAGTGATTCGTAACTTCCTGTACAAAAATGAACTTCTTATTTTTTGTATTAGAATAAATAGCGTAGAGGACATAAAAGTGATTTTTAACTTAATAACATTCTTGTACGAAAACGGAATTCTTGGTTTCTGTAAAAAAAAAAAAAAAAGCATAGAGGACAAAAAAGTGATTAGTAACTTTAAAACATTATTGCACTTATTTGTCATTTACTGTCACTCTCCACACGAGAAAGCTCTCTCAGTATTAACAGAAGAGGACTATCTCTATCTGTCTCTCTCCTTCTCTCTCTCTCTCTCTTCCTCCCCCTCTCTCTCTCTCCTTCTCTCTCGCTTTCTCTCTTTTTATTTCTCTCCTAGTATTCTATTTTTATTTCAGTTCAATGGAATGATAGTCAAATGATACCGCATGTATGTACCTGCCGACTGAACTAAATGGTATCGGTGCAATGAACAAACTCCAGTGCTGGTGCCTAAAGATAATGCTTCAGTTCATCTTGATTGACCATAGTGACGATACAAGAAAGCAATAAGATAGCCTGCGACCTTTTCATAATATATATGTTTATATGTAAAATAATTAATTGAATTGGGATAGTCCTCCATCACGGCAAAATACAAGAACTGATCAGAACATTTGAAATACAAATCCTTGAGAGTTCATTTTAATATTTACTTTAACCAGTTTCAATCTTATTTCTTCAGATAGTGCATTTGAAATTGTGAATACATATATGTTTTATTAACAGGACATTTATATATATGTAACCCTTAATGTATGCATTAACAGGACATCTATATAATATGTAACCCTAAATGTATGCATTAAGGCGAGGCGTCAAAAATATCGATACCAGCAGGCTGCCGCCTCACGTATTGGCGCATCGAGGCTGCAATTACGGCCGAAGCCTGGCTGGGGCAATTATTTTTCACTTATTAGCCCAGCCGGCTTGCGCCAGGCTGGGATCTGAGGCTCGGTTTCCATTCGAAAGGCGGCAGCCGGCGCATGCTTTTGTTCGGAGACCATTATGATGACATCATGAGTCAATTGAGGGTCCTACCGCCAGCGGTAGCCGGCTGAGCTAATTTAAAAAATGCAGCCAGGACGCACAAGTGCAGTTAGCTGCCGCTGGCTGGTATATTTATTTTTGACGCCTCGCCTAACAGGACATCTTAAAAACCGGTATATTACCCTAACCCCAGGTTTTCATTCAATATATAACTAATTAAAGTAATGACTAATGATTAAACTTATTGTTTCTTTGGAGGCCTTTAAGTTTTCTCTGCCTGCAACGTACGTAGAGGGCAGTAATTATATTGTTCACTCGTTAGCAGGACACGAAAATGTCATTTGTCACTGATGACAAGTTTTGTGAAACGCCCCCCTGATTGTTCAATCATTTCATAAAACCTCGAATAGTTCCCTCCCACATAGATTATGGAAGAGAGAAAACCTCCTAGGAGCTCCATGATTTAACCTAAAGCTGTTCTCGCTTTCGCATGTCACAACTATATTTAGTTAATCGATTCGCTATGAAAGAAAATTATGTTCATACATGTTCGTAGCACTTGGTTCGACCAAGATTAACTTTAGGTCTGTTTCGTGTTCATACAATATCCGGAGCAGGATATTTTTCACAAACTATTACAGTCTACATGAAGATACGGGTATTTTAGATGATGATTATGATGATGATGTTGATGCATGATGATGATGATGGTTATGATGATGGTGATGAAGATGATGATTATGATTATGATTACGATGAATGTTATTTTGAGGAGGATTATTATGTTGATGATGATTTTGATGAGGATGCTGTGATGATTATGATGGTGACGGGGGTTTCTTGTATTAGACATATCGGCTTTTTTTTTAGTAAATTGGTTGGACTTAATGATTTATACGATGATGATGTTGATGCATGATGATGGTGGTGGTGATGATGATGGTGATAATGATGATGATGAAGGTGAAGATGATTATGATTATGATTACTATGAAGTTTATTATGATGAGGAGGAGGATGATGAGGATGATAATGATTATGATGGTGACGGTTGTTTCTTGTAAGACATAACGGCTTTTTATAGTTAATTGGTTGGACTTTACCAATTCGACAAATGATGTACATAACATGGATCTGGTCTAATATATTTTGAGGACTGTAGACCTATACATGAATTATTTGGGAGGTTTGAATAAGCCTACGACAAAGTCGACCTGTGAAAAAAGGAATTGCCTAGAGCCATTTAGAAAAGACTGATCATGATGTCTGCATGTACCTGAAAATTTTGAAATGATCATAATGAAAATCTAGTATAAAAATATTCCGATTTAGAATATGAGGGAATTTTTTTCGGTTCCGGTTCCAGTATTTCTACCATCAGTGGTTATTAAATGCAAACACTGAGAGACCTCACATTTGTCATCTCTACCTGAACTCATTAATTCGCAGCAAGCCAATCGCGTTATTATCAATTCATTTATTAATATACCACATACTTTGCTTACTCTATATAAATTCAGTATATATCACCCCTAAATTATTTCTACCATTGTTATGTACCGCTTTTTATCTTTTATTTGCATTTGAAATCCAACCTTTTGGTTGCAATGAATACACAAAAACATTATTAGACCAAGGCTATGTCGGTCCGAAGTACTGTAACAGGAAATAAAAGTTGCCAGTCACGTCCATCACGACCACAACACGAAAAGAAAATTAATTTGGTGGTTTTCCTTTTCCCCCGAATGTACTATGCAATTGGAGGTACAAACCGCGCAATTGTAAACACACGCTACAAGGGCAAATTTTGATATACCTATTAGACCGCTTTTGTGTGAACCCGGACATGATCATTACTCATCAAAACGTACTTTACTCATGAATTCGCAAAACTAATATTTTTTTATTCCAATTAAATGCCCTTGGTTCGCTAAATACGACCTCGGAAGCAATGGGCATGAAAACTGCACGTACACAGACAGAAGTTACTTATCAATAAACATCTCTATATTTACCTTTGTCCCCATGGTTCTAATGTAAGCCGTCACAGTGCAAGATAATGAATACATACCTCCCACAATAAGTGGACAAAATTGCATGATCAATTGTCAGATCGAGCATAAAGAAATAATTTCAATAGCTCAATTGAAAAAGTTAGTATAATACACATGTAGATTGATTGATTGATTTTTATTCGACAAGCTTCCAACATACAACAATATACAATAATAAAAGATCAAAAATAAGTCAGCTTGAACAGGATGACCCACGAAAGCTCGAGAGCTTATTTCCAGTGGGGTCCCTTACAGACATGTATCAAATTAATAAGTTAAAATAGTAATATTTACAGACAGATAAGAAAATTAAAAGAACTACTTACTAAAGATAATAATAATAATAATAACATTAAACTGATGATAGAAATGATATTAAGTACACGAAGAAAAAGAAGAAGGAGAAGAAGAAAAAGAGGAGAAGGAAGAAGAGGAAAATAATGATGAATTTGTAGAATTTCTATAACGTACGAAAACATAAGTAAGTGCACGTTAGTATCCTTCCATAATAATGGCTATTTGTGGCATACTGTTTACACTGATTTGGGGATGGACTTCATAAAAGCTGGTTTTTTTATTTGTAAATTAAACGTAGAGTGATTACAACTGTCGAAATTCCATACGTATTAAACGACATGGTTTGCAGCAATAAGCTGAAATGCATAGGCATATACAAGATAACATTAAAATTCAAAATGCATCTATATATTGTGGTATAAAACTATTCAATGCCAGCATTGGGAGAAAAATTTCAGTTGCTGCCGCTTTTTTGGTTATTACGTAATATATCGTTTAAATATTTTCAGTTAAACAAACTTGAATCTTTAAATCACGATCAAATTCAAAGATTTCATCATTGTGTTTTAATGATATGCGTCATACTGTTGAAATGATTTAAAATTTACGTCATAATTTTGGAACAACTAGATTCGCAGTCCATGTATATATAAATACATAATAAATACATTATAATACATAAATGTACGAAAATAGCATATACCGTAGTTTGGCAACTCTCGCGAAAACGAATACAATGCGAAAGAAAGTGTGACGATTCCCTATTTCCTTTCAAATTGCACACAGACACACACCTCCACACGGAGACACACATTCATACATATATATTATATACAATGTTGGAGTTAAAAATAGTTGTGGGCTTGGGAATACTCCCAACAACAACAAATGAACAAGTTAAATATAAATCATTCCGTGAAACGTCTGAATGTTCGTATGGTCACAAAGACATGTATTCAGCTTCATGACGGAATCATTTATTTATTTTCAACTTGTGTTATGTATCATATATATATATATATATATACAGTGCGTCCCAGAAAAAACGAAACCGAAAAGTATCGATGTCTTATTATAACTTAATCACAATCATAATTAATGAATGATACATATTTGGAAAGCTTAGAGTCTCCTCTTTCAGTTGATGCTACTCAGATGATGCATATTTCACGCATGAGTGATTAAAATCAATTTGAAGAAAGAAAACCAAAAAAGACATTTGGCGGGCGACATCTGAATTTCGTTTAATAAAATTATGGAAATGCAGCATTACTTTAAACAAACAGAACTTTGTCATTCCTCGCTATTTTTCCCGATTGAGGTGTAATATGAAAGGGCAGAAACTCAATTTTTTTAGAAATGTGAATTTTTCCTCGAAATTTAGATACCGCCCGCCAAATGTCTTTTTTGGTTTCCTTCCTTCAAATTGCTTTTAATCACTCATGCGTGAAATATGCATCATCTGTGTAGCATCACATGAAAGAGGAGACTCTAAGCTTTCTTTCCATATATGTATCATTCATTAATCATAGTTGTGATTAAGTTATGATAGAACATCGATACTTCTCGGGTTTTTTTTTTTGTTGGGACGCACTGTATAGAGAGAGAGAGAGAAACAATATACTTATACCTATTGTAAATATAATGTTTATTTGAGTGGGTTTGACTTAACTTAAGAATGAAGGGTGGACAGGTTAAATTAGGGCGCCTTATACATTTATATGTAAATTATCAAGAAAAATAAATCGGGACAAATCAATTTTACACATACTGAAAGAAAATTATAAAACACTGGATAAGGATATGAATAATTTATTCGTTATCTGTAAATATTATATGATGTTATATAAAAAGATGTTGTTTACCTGAGCTTTTTACTGGATGGCACTGCACTACGGAAATTTACTTCTGTGAAAGCCTTTTGGAAAAAAAGAATGATGCTGCTTCACCTTGTTCACATGTAGTCTGCTCACTTCAGTACCTCAATGTGATTATTTCAAAGAGTTTAGAAACATTGCATTATTATAACGATGCGTATTTGTCATTTTATTGACATGCTATTGCATTGCAGTGGAAAATATTATTAGGCTCCGCCCCTCGTGAAGGAATGACACATCATTGACCAATCAGAGAGTTCGTGATTAATGGATTTCTTAAAAACAAAGGAGATAGAAATACCCTGTGTGTAGAGAGAGAGAGAAAGAGAGAGAGAAAGAGAGAACCAGGACACGATTTTTTTTTCTTATGAAAATTGTATGACTTTTCGTTCAGTTGTTTCGATCCTAAAAATAGAAACACGTAACTTGTTATATGCATCAGGAAGCATCAAGTATAAGTGCCAGGACTGCTATTCAGAAAGTAAGAACTTTTAAAGAGAAATCCTACCCTAACAAGCAAACTATTTTAGACTAAAGGAAGAGCAGAAAAACAGAGAAGCAGACTGGTGAAAGTTTAAAAGGAAATCGGACAACAAGTTAGAAAGTTATGAATTTTTGAAAGATTTTTTGTTAATGCTTTGTTAGCTTGTTTGCATTAGGCTTTTTTGTTTGTTAAGTTGTTGTATGTGTGCGTGTGTGTATGTGTGTGAGCGCGCGTGTGCGTGTGAGTGTATATTAGAGAAAAATTGAGAGAGAGAGAGAGAGAGAGAGAGAGAGAGTATGATAGTTAAGGGTTGTAAAAACATTGAAAGAGAGAGAGAGAGAGTTCTTCGGGCGACATCATTACCAAAACATATTGACTCAGACAATACGTCGTAATGGTGCAAGGTCATTCATTGTAGTAAACACAGAAACATCAGAGGACACGATTTTGTTTTCTTATGAAAATTGTATGACTTTTCGTTTAGTTGTTTCGATCCTAAAAATAGAAACACGTAACTTGTTATATGCATCAGGAAGCATCAAGTATAAGTGCCAGGACTGCTATTCAGAAAGTAAGAACTTTTAAATAGAAATCCTACCTAACAGCAAACTATTTTAGACTAAAGGAAGAGCAGAAAAACAGAGAAGCAGACTGGTGAAAGTTTAGAAGGAAATCGGACCAAAAGTTAGAAAGCTATGAATTTTTGAAAGTTTTTTTGTGTGATTTGTTAGTTATGCATTGGGATTTGTTGTTTGTTATGCACTTGTAATGACCGTCAATCGGGGAGGTTCATATGAATACACAACTTCCAACTGTGGAGACACAGCAAACCGTGGAGCTCCACAGTTGCAGAATCATTAAAACGAGATTTAAATCAGCTTTGGGACATCTCAGTAGTACCCCATCAACGTTCGGCTGCGATTTAACTCCATCCCCGGTTTCCCACTTTGGAGTCATAGCTTGCAGCCTGAATATGTGTATTATTTTCCGATCTCAAGAATAATATCAAGTGAAGAGCGCCAGCATGAGGATACACACTGCACAGTCTGTATCTTATTAGATGCAGCGCATGCGCAGTGCTGGTGCAGTGCACCTTGCGACGTGCCTGTTAACGTATATGGACATGTCATGGCGGGATTAGTACAGCCACAACTGGCAAAAGTAAGTAGAACTAGTCTAGATCTAGAAAGTTTACTTTCATTTTTAATCCAGTCTAGGCCCATTAATATTCTATCAACTTTTTAAAGAATTCCTTAGGCCTATAGATCTAGTTCTATTCATGATATTGGGTACAAAAAACTCATACATAGTCTAGATCTAATCTAGATCTAGTAGATCTAAGTAAGATGTAGATCTAGGCCTAACGTTAGGCCTAGACCTAGACTAGTACTACTAGTCTAGGCTACTAGTAGTAGTAGATCTAGGTCTAGTATAAGTTCTTCTTAGGCCTAACTTTAGAGTTAAACTAAAGGAATATCTAGTAACGTTAGATTCGAAGGTCTATTTCACATCAGCCAGATTTAGCCTAAATGTGTGCATGGGAAATGTGGAGCCATAGGTCTAGGCCTATCTGTATATAACTCACATGGGCCAGATGTGTATAAATGTGTGCATGGGAAATGTGGAGCCATAATAATCTGGGTCAGATGTGTATAAATGTGTGCACGGGAAATGTGGAGCCATAACTAGATATAGATCTACATGGGCAATATGTGTTTAAATGTGTGCATGGGAAATGTGGAGCCATATATATATATATATTACACATGGGCCAGATGTGTATAAATGTGTGCATGGGAAATGTGGAGCCATATATATATATATATATATTACACATGGGCCAGATGTGTATAAATGTGTGCATGGGAAATGTGGAGCCATATATATATATATATATATATATATATATATAATGGGCCAGACGTGTATAAATGTGTGCATGGGAAATGTGGAGCCATATATATATATATATATATATTACATATGACCCAGATATGTATAAATGTGTGCATGGAAAATGTGGAGCCATGTTTAACTGAACTATTTAAGGTGGATTGAAGACTTATAAATGTGTGCATGGGAACTGTGGAGCCATTATACATGGGCCAGATTTGTATAACTGTGTGCATGGGAAATGTGGAGCCATATATATATATATATATATAATGGGCCAGACGTGTATAAATGTGTGCATGGGAAATGTGGAGCCATATCTATATATATATTACACATGACCCAGATATGTATAAATGTGTGCATGGAAAATGTGGAACCATGTTTATCTGAACTATTTAAGGTGGATTGAAGATGTATAAATGTGTGCATGGGAAATGTGGAGCCATATATATATATATATTACACATGGGCCAGATGTGTATAAATGTGTGCATGGGAAATGTGGAGCCATATATATATTACACATGGGCCAGATGTATAAATGTATGCATGGGAAATGTGGAGCCACATATATATATTACACATGGGCCAGATGTGTATAAATGTGTGCATGGGAAATGTGGAGCCATATATATATTACACATGGGCCAGATGTGTATAAATGTGTGCATGGGAAATGTGGAGCCATATATATATATATTACACATGGGCCAGATGTGTATAAATGTGTGCATGGGAAATGTGGAGCCATATATATATATATATATATATATATATTATACATGGGCCAGATTTGTATAAATGTGTGCATTGGAAATGTGGAGCCATATCTATATATATTATACATGGGCCAGATGTGTATAGATGTGTGCATGGAAAATGTGGAGCCATATATATATATTACAAATGGGCCAGATGTGTATAAATGTGTGCATGGGAAATGTGGAGACATATATATATTACACATGGGCCAGATGTGTATAAATGTGTGCATGGGAAATGTGGAGCCATATATATATTACACATGGGCCAGATGTGTATAAATGTGTGCATGGAAAATGTGGAGCCATATATATATATTACAAATGGGCCAGATGTGTATAAATGTGTGCATGGGAAATGTGGAGACATATATATATTACACATGGGCCAGATGTGTATAAATGTGTGCATGGGAAATGTGGAGCCATATATATATTACACATGGGCCAGATGTGTATAAATGTGTGCATGGAAAATGTGGAGCCATATATATATATTACAAATGGGCCAGATGTGTATAAATGTGTGCATGGGAAATGTGGAGCCATATCTATATATATATATTACACATGACCCAGATATGTATAAATGTATGCATGGGAAATGTGGAGCCATATATATATATATATATATATTACACATGGGCCAGATGTCTATACATTTGTGCATGGGAAAATGTGGAGCCATTTATATATTACATATATGCCAGATGTGTATAAATGGGTGCATGGGAAATGTGGAGCCATGTTTATCTCAACTATTTAAGGTGGATTGAAGATGTATAAATGTGTGCATGGGAAATGTGGAGCCATATCTATATATATTACACATCAGCCAGATATGTATAAATGTGTGCATGGGAAATGTGGAGCCACATTTATTATTGCATATGGGCTAGATACATGTATGTATAAATGTGTGCATAGGAAATGTGGAGCAATCTATATCTATTGCAAATGAGTCAAATATGATAAGATGTGTGCATGGGAAATGTGGAGCCATGTATTTACATGACCCCCTTGATGTACATCATAATGGATGTGTTTCATAATACCTCATGATTTTAACAAATAATATAATAAAATTGAGCATGGATATGAGTAGCAATATTTTGGCAAATTCCAGTATGATAAGGGGGAGGATGTGGGGGGGGGGGTGTAATATTTAGATATTTTCTTCCAGCTTGCTCACAGCTGTGTTTCTGCATAATATTACTAATATTTACTTGACCTATTTCAGAATCGGATTCTCAGAAGTCAAACCAGACAGACAGTTCCAGATATTTTTAGTGAAGTTGATCCTGAAGGATTTACAGTGAAACAGCTGCCTGACAAAGGTGAGTGAGGTTACATACATGTACATGTAGATTGTATTAATAGTGAAAATTCACTGTAGCATAGATATCTAACATTAATATGCTCAATAAAATATTGATTCAGAGCTAGACTATGCAAGGAACGCCTGGTATGGTTCTTTGATCACACCTCATCGCCTATTGTCTGAAAATCACCAGCTCTTTTCAGAGTAACTTTGATACCCTTCGCAGTTAAACAGGTCAACTTCTTTAGTAAAATCTATACCCTTTCTGTATATTTCATTAATTTCATGCAGTAGAATATTTGATATGCTTTCCCTCATATTTTTCTGTTTTTATAATCTTAATTCAACACTTAATTGCGTGAAGCAGTCTTCAATGGCAAAGTGTTGAAAATAGAATCAATTACCACTACTGCATTTTCGTCTACAAAATACTCAATAATCTAGCCCCTTATTTAGAATCTTTTGGTCATAATCGTCCAGTTTACTTTATTACTTGTCATTCTACCTTAAATCCCTTATTTATCCTGAAACCAAAGACTGAATTTAAAAAACGTTCTTTTTCTTTCACTGCTCCAAGCATCTATAACAATCTACCGACTCATATTCGCACGGCAACTTCACTCCAAATGTTAAAAAACCAAATTAAGTCACTCCCTCTATCACTTTAATGCATGCACTGGTACCTAATGTTATATCATGACTTTTACCATAAGTTAGTTTTGTTTGTTTGTCTGTTTGCAGTTGTGTAGTCTATTTTTACGGCATGTGTATATTTTAAAATATTTTTTTGGTCATTTTTCTTTGTATCAATAATATCTTAAATGTTTAATATTTAAGGCCTTCTGTTCATTTTGATCTAGTTTTTATTTTTTTAAAGCTTTTTTTAAAATGTTTTCTACAATGTATTCTATTTTTTTGTAAATATTTGTATGTACAGGGCTCTTTTGTAAAGCAGGAGGTATTAAACTTGATTTGGTTAAGGGTTTAAAGGTTAGACCTTGAAATGAATTTTAATGCCTCCTCATGGGGTTGAATGTCAAAAAGTTTTTAGAAAATCTAGAGAAAACGTCATGTTCATCATGACATGCATGACATTGTAATTTAATATCTGCAGCATACTAATATTAAATACAATGTGTTGCTTACAAGTCTGCTTGATGGCAATGTGACCAAAAAGACACACAAATGTTATTTAAAACTCAACCAATTTTGAAAATAAGTGCCTTCTTACAAGTACGAGTCCGAGTTACTTATCACACCTGAGCATTATCTTAAATGACAGACAAATATACTTGTAACATCATATTCACAATGTTCAAACTCGCATGATTGCTCTCATGAAGATTATGTATTTCTTCAATCACAGGTAGAGCAGTCTTTACCACCAAAACGTTTGAAGAGGGAGAATTCCTTTTGTGGTACAGAGGAGATCTGGTAACCAGAGATGTGGGGGAACAAAGAGATGCAGACTGTGAAACTTGCTTCAGATACTTTTTCACATGGAAAGGGACGAAATGGTGGTAAGTCTACATACTATGACGACTTGATTTATTGAAAAGTATATTTTGTAATGATAGGTGTTGAAAACAAACCTAAGGGTATATGCTTATGACGTAGTCGTAAACATGTGGGTTGACAGGGCAACATATTTTCTACCAGTGGTTTTTGTTTTTCCCCTAGAGAAAGATCGAAAGCTAGTCATATCTGTCAAATTCTATTCCGTGCTTTTGAATAAACCCGTGGACTGACCACATACAGTACACATACATTTTTCTGCAGAAAGTATCAATACGGCAAGGACAGCATAGAACAAATATGCAACTTATATTCTTCTCTATCTATTCAAACCTGTTTTAGCTATCATACAAAAAAAAACACAATCTTACCAATGACAATTATTCAACCTTGTCAGTCCAACAGATCATATTCCATTTTGGAGAGCATAAAATGAGAATATAAAACAATATTTGGTACAAATATTGGATATAAAAGAAAGGTGCATTACACTGAAAAGTCCATGTTTTTTTTTGTACACTCCACATTTCATCTTACAGATGAAACAGATTCGGAAATTTCTATGCAACTTGCACCACCTCCCTCTCCCTCCAGTGAAGTTTTAAATGATGAAACAGATTCGGAAATTTCTACGCAGCTTGCACCACCTCCCTCTCCCTCCAGTGAAGTTTTAAATGATGCTGGTTCATCAGTTCCCTGCAATATGTCATCGGAAGACTCTTTTTCTACTCCCCCTTTCTTCTACACCTCATCTTCACTTCAGTCTGATATTACTTCATCTGTTCATTCATTACTTCCCCTAACACCTCCCCGCACCCCCCAATCAACCCCTCACACAACCCCTCCCTCAACCCCTCTCCTAACCCCTCTCCCAACCCCTCTCCCAACCCCTCCCTCAACCCCTCTCCTAACCCCTCGCTCATCAACTCCTCATTCAACTTCTTCATCTGCTTTGTCTCCTCCTCTCCCTTCCCATCCTCCTAATTCATTTCTTTCAATGTCTGTTGTCCAGCGTCATCCTCGCATTGTAGCTGGATTTCTCATTTCGCTACTCCTGCTTGTTGTCTTTATACATCTTCTGCTTTTAATTTCTGTTATCCTTCTTTGTTAAATGTTCATCATTCATTTTGTAATTTCCCAAATTTCCTCTTCTTTATAATCTGGGAAGATGATCTGAGATGGGCCAACATATGTCAAATGGTAAGATTTATTGAAAAATCATTTGAAAACTTGAGAACAAAAATCATACAGTTGGTAAACATAATCTTCATTGAGGATGTAGTTTTCAATGCACAATTCAAACCCTGCATTGGATTTCCTGCTTTCTTTGCTCATTCTAAAATAATATAACACTGCATACATGTTTGGTCCGTTTGATATGAATTCAGGTTTGTGCTAGTAGCCACTTTTTATATTGTATTCTATATTTGCTTTTTGGAGCTACGTTCCACTTTTAAAGATTAGATAGATTATTTTCTTCTTTCCCCCCTCATTCTACACGTCTGTTCTTGTTTATCATAATGCTTTTTTTCCTTTTTCCCATGCTATTTTTCAATCTTTCCTCATCTCTCCCTCCCTTCTTCTCCTTGGACTCATCTTTCTTCTCCGCATGTTCCTTCTCCCCTGCCGAAGCCTTCTTCCATCTCTCCCACCCGGTGTAAACATCTTGTGGATAGATATGTCCGAAATTGTACATTTTCCCTTTAGTCTGTTGCCTCTCCTTGCCCTTTCCCCAATTTGGTCGCTTCTCTCTCTTTTTTGTTATTTTTGTTATACCATGTAATGTCTTTGGCTCTCGTATTTCAGAGGGTCTTGAGAGGATATATTTTGTTCGCAATGCTGTTGCCCGTGGCTTGTAGGGCGTGTCGTTATTCGACCTTTGTGTTTGTTTTTTTTTGTTTTTTGTTATTTGTATTTATATTGAAAAAATCTTCCACGGTTAGTTCGTCGTCTTTTTTCGCCTCGGTACTCTTGTCTGATGCACGGTGACATTTTGTAGCATTACAATTTTAAGGCAAATCTTGTTTTATGAAAAGTAAACATATATGCATGTTTAATGTTCATGATATTGGTTATGATTTCCAATGCCTACATGTAATGTTACCTATTTGTTTCCTATGTTACTTGTATTTCAAATTTCCTCCTAAAATTAACCATGCGTTAACAAAAATCATGACTGTAACGATTCTTCTTTGAGTGATACCCTACTTGAAAAGTAACAGCTAATCAAATAATATCTGACAACAGAGAAAACCTAAAGTGAAATCACAAATTGTAACCCACATATACTTGTATGTTTCAGTGATTCATTGTAATTTTAAACATTGATGAATCTAATGTTTTCATTTTTTTTCAATTTCATTTCCAGTAGGGATGCATCAGTCGAACCAACTAAACAACAACTGGGACGACTCGTCAACCATGGTTGGAGGGGTGAAGTCAACAGCAGAATGAAGATTAGAGAGAACCCTCACAATGAACCAGAACTGGTTCTCTTCTCATTGAAGAAAATCAAAGAAGGTGAAGAAGTGTTATATGATTATGGGGTGGGAGATAATTTTGTATTCCCAAGTCCTACTCAATTACACAGTGGAGTCCAAGATGAAAAACCTGAAATTCTGCAAAATTCTGCAAACCTCCCACCAGACCCAGAAAAAGTTTGTTCACCATTCTCCGAGCCTGCCACACAAGAACTAGTGGAACCAGATGGAAACTTTTCACAGTCCAATGTTCGAGCTGATGATGATGAAACATCTGAAGATCGATGCAGAAACCCCCCTAATAACGAAACAAATTGGGAACCATCCCCTAAGCCTGCCACACAAGCTTTAATGGAATCAGATGGTAAGATTTCACAGTTCAGTGTTTCAGCTGATAATGATGACACATGTGATGATCCATGCCGGAACCCCTCTAATAACCAAGAACATTGGGAACCATCCCCTGAGCCTGCCACACAAGCGTTAATGGAATCAGATGGAAAGCTCTCCCAGTTTGATGTTCCAGTTGATAATGATGACACATGTGATGATCCATGCATAAACCCCCCTAATAACCAAGTGCATTGGGAATCATTTACTGAGCTTGCCACACAACCTTTAATAGAACCAGATGGAAACCTTCCACTCTCCAATGTTCTAACTGATGATGCTGAAACATCTGATGATCTATGCAGAAACCCCCCTAATAACGAAACAAATTGGGAACCATCCCCTGAGCCTGCCACACAAGCTTTAATGGAATCAGATGGAAAGATTTCACAGTTTAATGTTTCAGCTGATAATGATGACACATGTGATGATCCATGCATAAACCCCCCTAATAACCAAGTGCATTGGGAACCATTTACTGAGCTTGCCACACAACCTTTAATGGAACCAGATAGAAACCTTTCACTGTCCAATTTTCTTGCTGATAATGATGACACATTTGATGATCTATGCAGAAACCCCCCTAATAACCGAGAGCACTGGGAACCATTCCCTGAGCCTGCCACACAAGCATTGATGGTACCAGATGGAACCCTTTCACAAAATATTTTTTCAAGTGATAATGAGGACACATTATCTGACCATAATGATGATAGTGATGATGATCCAGACTATGTCTGTGATTCTCAAGGAGATTCTGACTCTTCAGGGAAGACTTCATTAAATAATTCTCAAGCATCATTGCCTAAGGCTAAATGTACATCAATAAATGGCATCACTCGATCACTGAAATCTCTGTCATCAGATCAGTCATTGGAGGCATCATCAAGATATGGAGGCATTGATGTTGACCATGAGGGGATAACTGTGATGAAGACCAACAATCAAGGAGGGCGAAAATATGACAAGGTAGCTTATTGCATGATGTGTGAGAAGCCGCACAAAAAACTTCCTGATCACCTGCGGTCACAACATTCCAATGAAATAAAGGTGGCTCAATGCATGGCAGCAACGAATCGAAAAGAAAAGGATAAGCTATTGACATTGATAAGAAATAAAGGAAATCACATGCACAACTACAGGGTCTTCGAAAAGGGTCATGGAGAGCTTGTGGTCGTATATAGACCTTCTTGTGAAGCAAAGCCCCGTGATTATCAGCCTTGCAAAGATTGTTTGGGATGGTTTGCGAAAGCCGAATTGTGGAAACACCGCTGCATTTTGAAGCAAGAAGAGCCGGCTAAGGAGCAAAAGAAAAAACGAAGAAGACTATTAGCACAAGGTCGACTCTTGCTTCCACCAGTGCCCTGCACATCAAGAGATTCTATAACACACAAAGTACTGAGTGGTCTCAGCGATGATGAAATCAAGGCCTGCATTCTAAATGATCAGTTGATTCTAGAATTGGCCAAGGTGTACTCTAAGAAATTGGGCCATGACGAAGAACAGCACAACCACATCAGATGCAAGTTACGAGAACTAGGAAGACTTGTACTTCAGTTTAGACGTTGCAGCTGCAATGGCAAGGCAAGTCTGACTTCCCTGATATCACCAAATGGTTTTATGACTGTCTTGAGTGCTGTCAAGAAAGTGGCAGGCTTTGATGAGGAGAACCACTTGTTCAATACACCAAGTCTAGCACTTAAGCTGGGACATACCTTAAGAAAGGCTGCCTTTGTGCTCTTGAGTAAGGCTTTGATGGACAGAGATGGGGATGACATGCAGAAACTTGTAGAAAAGTTCATCAAGCTGCTGGACACTTGTTGGGGATCTGAAATCTCTACTCATGCTCTACGAACTTTGTACCAGAGGAAACGAAACCAGCCCAAACTCCTACCCCTAACGAGTGATGTTGTGGCTTTGTCAAGACACCTAGAGGTACAGGCTGAACTTTGTGTAGACAAACTGTCATCTGGGACCGCAATCGAAAACCATAGCACATGGAGAGAACTCAACAAGACCATGCTGGCTCATCTCATTGTGTTTAATAGGAGGAGACAAGGGGAAATCAGCAAGATGACTCTTGATGACTACAATAAAATCAAGAAAGGTGAATCTCATATGGTGGAAGGACAACTAGAGATGCTGAAAGACTGGGAAAAAAATCTTGTAAAGTTTCTCTGGAGAGTTGAGGTAGTAGGAAAACGTGGCAGGACAGTGCCGATCCTTGTGACAGACTCCATGAAATCATGTGTAGACACCCTTGTATCCCACAGGGAGGAAGCAGGTGTAAACCCAAGCAACAAATACCTGTTCGCTGTAGCCAATAGTGACACTACATCTCATGTTCGAGGGTCAGATGCTCTCCGTGAGCTGTCAGAAGCATGTGGAGCACAAAATCCTTCAACACTTCGATCCACAAAATTACGGAAGCATGTAGCTACCATGTCACAACTAATGAGCTTGAGGGACCATGAGATGGACGCCTTAGCAAACTTCATGGGCCACGATATTAGGATACATAGGGAGTATTATAGACTGCCAGATGCTGCTATGCAGGTGGCCAAAATATCAAAGATCCTGTTCGCCATGGAGGGAAAAGCTGGGAACCCGGTCCAGCTGATTGGCACTGCAAAAAGTCTGGATGAGCTTCAAATCAAGTTAGATGAAGGTAAATTTGTGATAAGGGTAGAATTATACAGTGGGGATCTCAATCCAAACCCTAATGAGATGAGAAACATCATGGCGAGGGATGAGTGGGATGAATAACAAACCATGTAGCATGTACTAATTTTAAGAATCAAGTATTTCTGATTTCCACTCAACTTGACAATTATCAAATACAAAATATGTAAATTGATAAACATGCTGCAACATTATTGAATTAATGAAAAGTGTTGTTTTCAAATGAACCATGCAGTTAAATATTCCTCACTATATTGTTCACTTGTTTGTTTCAATTTATTTAGATTAGGGGTAATTAAGGCACTGATTTGTTTGACTCGATCCACACATGTGGCATATACCTGGTGCCAATTCTACCATGTTGTATTTAGAAATAATTGATTATATTCTTTTGTTTTAAATTACAAGTATGTTTTCTTTGCAGTTGACCCAGATTTTCTTTTTGGTGAATATATTTGATTATTATTTTATGTACAGAGATCGACACTGGAGAACAGGGACCTGAATCATGTGATGACAATTGTGACAGCGATGTTGATTCTGGTGATCATGATGTCGAACGTCAGCTACCTGGATGCTCCCAAAAAGGTATGACTTTAAGTCCAATGAGAGCATCTAAAAAAATTCTTTTTGCAAACCTAAATGTTAATTTTGCCTATTGTACCGCACTCTCAATCGTCCTCAAAAGCCAAAGTGAAACCAAACTTTTTCCTGTTGAAATCACCACGTACCAATATTTGTGCATTTTGAATTGTTAAAAATTATAGCACAATTATAATTGTAATGCAGCCTCACAAAAAGGCTGTTGCCAATGACGGAGAAAATCTATTAGTGAATTTAATTGGTCTCTATATCTAAACTTCTCTAAACTAAAAAAAAATTGTGTACATACAATAATATAGACTCAGAAAGTATTATGTGATCGTGGCCCTTTTGTTCTAGACTGGGAGTCAGGGGTTGTCAAGGTAATACAAAATGTACTTTTTTTCATGCACACAGCAATCACTACAATATACTAGGAAATGGATGAAAATGGAGGCAGCCAGGAGCCCCTCCCAAATAAACCCAAAACTGAGCTAGATTAGCAAAATAAATGACCAATAGAAACCGGGTAGAATATGTGAAACATAACCCCATCTGTCATGACACTGTCAGATAATTTAAAGACTTGTTTGTGCCCGACTCCCCTAAACGGTAGATGCCCATAATTTCACGAAATATGAGCTTTACAAAATTATATGATGGCTTTCTTCCCGCAAAAAAAAAATCGTTTAAGTGTATTCCTCCCAGGATCACACTCTATTCTGCATCACTGCAAAAGAGGATTTAAATATTCTTCCTCTCCTTCCATCCTCATAACAGTAATGCACTCTTCAAGTTCATGGGTCAGAGACTCAGAGAAACAGTATGTGATACTGCATTTATTATTCTGCATAGTATAATTGCAACATTTTTTTGTTATTGTCTCTCATTAGGTACCAAAAGGCAAAGAAAACGCAACATGTACTGGAAGAGGTTGATGAACAGCCAATAAGGAAGAAACGAAAGACAGCATGGAGCGATGCGGAAAAGTCGGCTGTCCAGAGACGTTTAGGAGCCTTTATGACTGTTCATTCTAAGCTACCTGGCAAGAGAGCGATAGACGAATGCTTGAAAGCTGAAGCTGTGCTGAAACACAGAACGTGGGTCAACATCAAAGACTACGTAAGAAACTCGAAGGTTACCAAAAGCAGAAAAACACAGCCTTGGTAAAAACATTCCCTTTAATATCAAATCACCATTTTTATATTGAATACACACATGCTTTTGTTTTGAGTCACCAAACTGCTGAAAATGCTCATAAATTACAAGGCATGTTCTTGTTATTACAGTCTAAAATGTGTATTCTTTTATATTTGGTTTCTCCATGTATTCATAAAATGTTTACCCACTCTACTGGCAAAGGATTTGTTATTTTGAGGTTTTATTATCATTTTTGTAGGCATCCGGCAATTTGTAATTGTGTTAGGGTCTTAGTGGACCTATGCTTGGCCACTCCCAGATATCAATGACAGGGAGCATATCGTTTAGGCAACATGTACTGATTACAATGAGAATTTTGCAGCATGAGTTGGAAATATCCTATTTGAACAAGAAAAAAACCCATAGATTTTTTAACGAAATAAATCAGTGGAAGTTGTAATCAAACAGTCAAGTATTTGTATTTACATACCATAATGGCAGCATAAGAAGGCAGTAGGGGAATTGACTAGTGTAATGCTTGTACATTTGTGACACAATTAAAACTTAAACAACATTTATTATGAGAACACGTTCAGTATAGTGTATTAATATCATCATCAAGGGAGAGTGCCCTTATTATGTGTAAAGGGTGCCCCTTTTCATTTTGGACAGAACTTGTGTTGTTTCTGATATTATTATGGGGTTGTACTAAACACTCGGGTCGCGGCGCGCTGAAAAACACTCGGGTCACGGCTCGTTTGGCCATCTTTTTTTAAGTGTCTTCAAATCGGCTTTTTAATATAAGGGGGAAATCTTATTTCAAATTAGCGACTGTTTTTACACTCGGGTCGCGGCTCGCTGGGCCATTTTTTCAATGATGTCTTCAAAGGGGATGCGTGGGGAAATTTACTTTAAAAACGAAGTTGTAAGTTGTGATTGTTTTTTGTTCAATGATAGACAAATAAGAAGATTATAATTAAGGCTGACATCGGGAAAGACAAATATACTAGGTGGGTAAAGTGGATTTTAGATAAAGTGTAATAGTACATAGGTATATGATCTATTAATATGATAGAAACAAGGAAGAATGGATACAGTGAGAAGATGAATTGTGGGAAATTAAGAACTACCAAGAGAGGAATACAAAAACAAAGAATGAAAGAATGAAATGAATATTTCCATCATTCCTTGTAATATCCTATCAAGTTTTATTCCTCGCTTTATTTTCATATTTGTCAGTCTTTAAAAAATATTCTTTCTAAATTTTATTCTACCCCTTTATTTCTCATCTTTTTTCTATCATGTAAATCTTTATTTCCTCCACTCTTTTCTTTATATCTTTATCACTGTTAAATCTGGCCAATGAATTCTTTCAATTCCCTTTTTATTAAATATTTGTTTTCTTTCATTCTTTGTTTATGTAATCCTCTCTTGTTAGTTCTTAATTTCCCACAATTCATCTTCTCACTCTATCCATTATTCCTTGTTTCTATCAAATATACAGTTCATTTCCCTTGTAGTATTACACTTTCTCTAAAATCCACTTTAATCACCTAGTATTTTGTCTTTCCCAATGCCAGCCTTAATTCTAATCTTCTTATTTGTCTATCATTAAAAAAATAATAATCACAACTTCCAACTTCTTTTTTAAGAAAATTTCCCCACGCATCCCCTTTGAAGACATCATTGAATAAATGGCCCAGCGAGCCGCGACCTGAGTGTAAAAACAGTCACTAATTTGAAATAATATTTTCCCCCTTAAAAACCGATTTGAAGACACCATTTTGTTTAAATGGCCAAACGAGCCGCGACCTGAGTGTTTAGTACAAGCCATTAATATGGGATAGTGTAGAGATAGAATTTGTACACTTTTGTTTAATTAGCAATGCAGTAGTTTGTGCAGATTTAGTATAATTGTGGCAAAAAATAGAGGGGGAGTCAATGATCAGTGCCCCCTTTAAAGAGTAAACCGAATGTATGTTTGTTGTGAATTAATAAGAACAGATCTGAATATTATTCTCAGATTTCCCACATACATAAAATATGTCAATTTAGTGTTTAAGCACTAGACTATAGATGATGGTTGTAATGTGAATAATTAGTTGTGATGGGGGTCGGGGACCCAAAACCTTTTTTTTTTTGTAATACCTTTGCAACAAAACAAATAAAAAGGGCTATAATAAAGGGTTGGTTCCAGTATAATCATATAAACCTACAATATTAATATGATTCACCTTACTTCTTGCTGATTCAATTTCATCCCTGGTCCCTTTTTTTGGGGGGGGGGATTTGTGATGTCAGTGAGTTCTCCTTCATTCTTCATCATTGTTCAAAAGTTGGCTTCTCCAACAAATTTGTATTGCGTCAGATTTGTGTTAAATGTATAGCACACAACTAATGATGATGCTATGATAGGAATGTAAAAAACAGATATGCTGTGTAGCTTTTTTAACCTTAGGTACTGTTAAACTCTACGTAATTATGTTCATCAAACTAATATCTGGAATCTTTTACATCCATTTTGCCCCCAAATCAAACTCCATCATGTTAAATGGTATCTTTGGAATGTACTATTGTTACCACTGACAAATATTCATATATAATATTTGAGAAACTTGGAAAAATGGATATTATTAAGTTTGTCAGACTGAAAAGGGAATTATCCCTCAAATACTAACGCATTCATATTTATATGTATCACATGATTTTACAACAAAAGAAAATAAAATGGTATATAAATCAGGACTTTCTAGCAAACTGTGTGGTGTGCTAGTACTCTACCTAGGGGCTGCTATTTTCTTAGAGAGCAGTAGTGACTCTTGACCTTCAGTTTCAGTTTAGTTTCATTTATTTCACACTAAATAATTTCGAAATTACATGTGAAAAAAGGAACTTAATCAAAAGCATATAGCTTGTAGAATTTAAGTTCCTCAAAATAATGTTGACACAGTGTCATTCATTATAAGGTAGAAGTATGATGATACAAAATCAGAGTATACAGATAAAACAATGAAATGATATGGATGATGGATGTAAGAAAGAAGAGAACTAGGAAGGGAAGGTAAATCATGGGGGTCAGGAGAAGAATGAGGAGAGAGAAAAGGAAGTTTTTAGAATAGAATATTCAAGGTCGGGAGTCACAGTCCAGAAAAAAAAAGTATACTTGTGCATTACATGTACAAATTTAATACTAACAATTTGATATGTTTTTTAAAGCTGCAACAGTTCTTAAGCTATTTGAGATTCGGATCAATGGTGCTTCAGTAGTTTGGTCCTGTGTATGAAATAGTTTTTATGGCGAAAACTGCCCTGGTTAGGGAGGATGATAGTTTGTACGTGTTGCATGTCGTGTTTGGTATGTGTGTAAAGCATCATTTTTTGTAAAGCGTTCAATTATGGCTGATGGGAGTATTGCTAAACAACATTTAATTATTTTTTTGTTTAATATTCAAGGAGACTTTGTTTGCCTGGATCCAAGAGAGGGCTTTTGGCTTTCTTGCTGTGTGTTTACAGCAGTGGGCTCTTTTTTTCTTCATTTCTAGTTATGAGTTATGTTGTTCAAAGTTGTTACAGATGTTATCTTTTGTTTTCATTAATTGGTTGCTTAATTTCTTGTTATGGTTTGAGGTGGGTTTTGTTTTTAGGTTTTAGAATTCTAGATTTTTTTTAGAATCCCTGGGGATTTTGCGGTAGTAAACCCCATTTATTTAAGTGGCAGAATTCATTTTATGCCTCAACCTTTCATATCATTCCAAACACACAAATATACTATACATGTGTATAAATTAAGGATGGCCGGCCAAGAATGAACAGTAATATGATCTGTTATTTTAACAAGACCTCAAAGAAATCATGAAATATGCGTAGGCTGAGTTGATCAATTCTCCAAGTAAATGATATCAATATCATCTATTTTGCCTTCGTTTGTATTCTAACCTCATTTTCTGTGGCAATGTCAACTTCACAATATTGCACCATTCTTTTACCCAGGTGATGTTAGAAATAATTCTTTATTCGTAATCACAATTATAAGACATTTTTCTACTACATGCATGTTTAATCTGTAGATTTTTACAAATGTGGTGCAATGCCTGTGGTTCAATTGTATTGATTGGTACTAATGCCCTTTTTATGTACACGTTCGGACTTAACTCCTAATTGCATATCATCGCTGGACGTGTTTAACTTGTCTCTTGTAAATTTCATGATTTGCATGTGCCTTTGAAGACTGTCAAATAATTGTATCGAAATAAAGTATATTTTACAGAAATTCAAAGAAGACTATTGTTAATTACAATTGGCATTTATTTGATTCTATCTCGTCTTTTTCCTCTGTAGTACAATACACCTGCTGGTGTATGAGATATTTATAGAAATAACATGATAATTCTGTGATTTTTGTTTTCCCTCTTTAACATAAGTCATATTTTAAAATTAAGAAAGAAAATGATTTGCTAGATAATACTGCATAGTTTTAAAACTGTAATTATATCCAATTTTATAGTGGCAAGTATGTATATGTTTGCAGGAGGTGTGTTAAAGAATTTAATAGAATTCGAGGATGAAAGGAAAGAACATATTCAGGGAAAGTGGTTTGATACCACATTGATCGAGGAATTGTTAAAACATGTTGAAAAAGATAACAGTTTCGTCCTTAAATTGAATGAAGATATAGTTAGAGAGAGAGAAAGAGAGGAGCACAGGAGAAAGTTTTGCAAACTTTTTGTGTGGTGGTGTCATTAAGTTCCGTTGGTACGTACAGTGGAATTATTAAAGTTAATTTCCTTCATTATATCTTTCCCAGCTTATCTATTAATAATTTCAACGTGTGCAAGCACTGTAACATCATTTGCGATATAGTGATTCCTTACAGTTAAAATAATGAAGACATATCAGTACGCAATATAGTACAAACAAGCTCAATCTTTATTTTGTATATGTGTCTTCTTTCTTCAAAAGACATAAACGTTATCAAGTTCACAAAACATAACATTTTCACAAGTCGATACGTCAAAATGCAAACATGTATAAGAAAAGAATAAATGTTACAAACATATTTTGATGATAGTAAGAGAACAAAAGGAATCTCATACAAAGAAGCAATGATATTAATCCAAACTCTATACCACTAGTGATAACGATTAATTTAAAAACATTTACAAATATGAATTGTATTCTTTCCTTGAATTGCCGAAATCTTCCCCCTCCCCCCGAAAACAAAAATAAAGAAATATAAATATCCCTATGATAGAATATTTTTTTTATATTCATGGGGGGGGGGGCTAGAAAGAACAGAACACCTGGGATCTACAATTACAACTTCATCATTGACCTAATTCTTACTTCATTAAGAAGATCATTCTTTTTCGAAATGATAAAAAATGATGTCAAGATCATCAACTTTGAGTCATTATGTCATTTTAATTGGAAATATCCGGTTTTCTTTCTTTCTGAGCCACACAATATAGTGTGACAGTTCATGGGCAATCCCTTTAAATTACCTTGATCTCTTGACACTGATAAAAGCTAAGCCAACATTTTTATTGAACCTGAGTAAGTGGAACTGATGTTGGGATTCCTAGGATTACATTTGTAATGGCTTCCATCAGGGGCGGATCCACGTAGCGATTTTTCCGGCCCGCCCCCCCCCCAGCCCCCCAAAACGATAAAAAAAATAGGATAATAACGTAAAGTTAACCTTTATAAAACAAAAAACAAAAGCGCCCCATCCCCCCCCCCCCCCCGCTTATTCGCCGGCCGGCTGAGACGGCACTAAATTTTGTATTAAGATTTGGCTACCCCCCCCCCCCCATTGACGCCGGCTGGATCCTCTGCAGGCGTGGATCCACGGGGGGGGGGGGGGGTGACGGGTCAACAACAACAAAATCTCACGAATTAGGTCACACAAAAAAAATAGTGGTCTCATCCCCCCCCCCCCCCCCCCCCCGCTTATTCACCGGCTGACTAAGCCGGCGCAAAATATTTCCTGAAAAATTGCACCCCAAAAAAATGCTTCCTACCCCCCCCCCCCCCCCCCGCTTATTCACCGACGGCTGAGTCGCAACTAATATTTTCTCACGGATTGGGCCCCCCCCCCCCCCTCTTCCCGCCGGCTGGATCCGCCACTGGCTTCCATACAGTAAATCAAGATCATATTTATCAAGACTTTTTACATGATACACAACGGTCAACTGTTGACCATAACTCTTGTTTCTAAGATTGATATTATATTGTGGAAATTAAGATTTGAAAGACAGTATTGCCTTCATTGTTTTAAATACAAGCAAACATAATAATATCCTTTTTTGCATGAGTTAGTTCGAAGTTTACAAGGAAAAGATAAAAATCGACAAACTCCACGTTTGCTAGGTCTTATGCCTACTTCCCCGATTGACAATGACTAGATGCAGACACCGCACTTTCATAGCTCAAATTCAGACGAATCATGTGTAAGAAGAAGTAAACGTTTTTTAGTATCTTTTGACATTGGAATGGGCTTATTGTGATTTTCTTTCCTCAAATTTGATAAAATATTGCTTATAAAGCCTATATTTATTACCTCCACAGTTTCATGGTGTTTTGCCTACCTCCCCGATTGAAGGCGTTTACATGTATGTGTGTTGTTGTATGTGTGCGTGTGTGTATGTCTGCGCGCACGCGTGTGCGTGTGAGTGGGTGTATATAAGAGAAAAAGAGAGAAATGAGAATGATAGTGAAGGGTTATAAAAACATTAAGAGAGAGAGAGAGAGAGAGAGAGAGAGAGAGTTCTCCGGGCGACATCATTTCCACAGACACTGATAACACGTAGGGCCGTGCATCTCAGATTTAACATTGTTAAACGATCCCTTTAAGAATTGAGTCTGTTCCTCTATCTGAAAGGAATACTTCCGCGTACGCATTATGGAATGCAGGCTGTTGTTGCATAGATGAATAGCGAATACAAAGAAAATGAGTCTCTTTGTGGTATTTTTTGTAAAATGTGCAATTTCAAACTATACTTCAGGTTATCAAGCGATAATATCTGACAGCTAGTCATACCAGCGATTCCCGTCAGTAAACCACATCACGCACAAAGACAGATAAAATTCATTCGCCCAGATTCAGGTATTCACTAACAATTAGGTTTTACAATTTCATGCAAAATGAAGTTTATCCGCGAAATTCTGACTTTTAAAGAGCACCTCGCCCTCCCTATGAAAAACCCTAGGCCCACTCCTGTTATTTTGCTAAATTTATATAAACCACTTGCATTAAATATATATAAATGTTCTTCTTAAAATACGACTGCACTGATAATATGACATATTGCCAAATAATACCCAGACCATGCCATTTTCGTAAGATATCTAGAATGAACCCACATCAGTTTATTGTCATCGTTTCATTTAATTTATAATTTTTTTTATTTAGAATGTTCTGAAATTCAAAATGTAAATGAGCAAAATGTGCATCAATCACTACAATTTGTAAGCCCATGGAAGACTGTGTTGAGTAAGAGCGATGTTGCCAACTTATTCATTTAGACCTTTACATAACATCGAATTGCAATGGACTAATGCCTGCAACTTTGTCAAGTGCCTAGTGACTGATCGTTCCTGTCACCCTTTAGTATTATATGTCATAAGACAGACTGTGAATGAAATACTACGGAAGTTTCAAGATAAACATGAGTTCTGGGAATTATAGAAAATTAATTCTCACAGAATCCAACAAAACTTACTCTGAATGTGCCAAACAATTTTGGCAGAAAATGTTTAGCGGCTGAGTAATGAGCATGGAAAGATGAGAAAATCCGGGTAAGTATAGGCCCGACCCATTAAGTGTTTTTTTTTTTGCTTTTGCTTTTATTTCACTGGTTCAAACAACCAATCTACTGCAGGATAAACAATCCAGAATAAATCATAGCATAAACATATTGACTCCGACAATACGTCGTAATGGTGCAAGGTCATTCATTTTTATAGTAAACACAGAAACATCACAGTATTTTTTTCATGTTGGTTTATTAATAGCTTTATATCATCAGTCAAGCCAATACGGAAGAAGGAAGAAAATAAAGCAAGCATAATATCATTCTAAAAGTAGAAACACGTTACTTGTTATATGCATCAGGAAGCATCAAGTATAATTCCCAGGACTGCTATTCAGAAAGCAGTACGAACTTTTAAAGAGAAATCCTACCAAACAGCAAACTATTCTAGACTAAAAGAAGAGCAGAAAAACCAGAGAAGCAGACTGGTGAAAGTTTGGAAGGAAACCGGACAAAAAGTTAGAAAGTTATGAATTTTTGAAAGATTTAATCACGGTACTGGTACTATTATGACGAAGCACCAGAAAATTTTCCCACATCTTCGAACACACATAATGGCAACATTTTTTTTCTTTTTAAAGATTAAAGACACGGGAGTGTCTTTTCTGTTTAGAGGACATTCGTAATATGCTATCCACAATATATTTTGAGTAATGTCCCAAGCGATAAAGAGCCTAAGAGAAAACAGAAATTTGTGGCATTTTTGTACTCGACAAATGCAAGATTTATCCTTAACACCAGAGCCAGATTGTCGCCTGACCAAATTATTAAAGTCGGGGTACTTTTGTTTTCTTTAAATTGTTGTTTATTGTGCTGTTTTGTTTGTTGCTTTGTTTGTTTCTTTGCATTTGGGCTTTTTTGTTTGTTATTTTGCTCTGTGTGTGTGTGTGTGTGTGCACACACGTGTGCGTGTGAGTGTGAGTGTGTATTAGAGAAAGATTGAGAGAGAGAGAATGATAGTGAACGGTTATAAAAACATTGAACGAGAGTGAGAGAGAGAGAGAGAGAATTCGGGCGACATCATTACCAAAACATATTGACTCAGACAATACGTCGTAATGGTGAAAGGTCATTTATTTTAGTAAACACAAAAACATCACAGTATTTTCTTCATGTTGGTTTATTAGCTTTATATCATCAGTCAAGCCAATACGGAAGAAGGAAGAAAATAAAGCGGGCATAATATCATTCTAAAAATAGAAACACGTTACTTGTTATATGCATCAGGAAGCATCAAGTATAATTCCCAGGACTGCTATTCAGAAAGCAGTACGAACTTTTAAAGAGAAATCCTACCCTAACAGCAAACTATTCTAGACTAAAAGAAGAGCAGAAAAACCAGAGAAGCAGACTGGTGAAAGTTAGGAAGGAAATCGGACAAAAAGTTAGAAAGTTATGAATTTTTGAAAGATTTAATCACGGTACTGGCACTATTATGACGAAGCATCAGACAATTTTCCCACATCTTCGAACACACATAATGGCAACAATTTTTTTTCTTTTTAAAGATTAAAGACTCGGGAGTGTCTTTTCTGTTTAGAGGACATTCGTAATATGCTATCCACAATATATTTTGAGTAATGTCCCAAGCGATAAAGAGCCTAAGAGAAAACAGAAATTTGTGGCATTTTTGTACTCGACAAATGCAAGATTTATCCTTAACACCAGAGCCAGATTGTCGCCTGACCAAATTATTAAAGTCGGGGTACTTTTGTTTTCTTTAAATTGTTGTTTATTGTGCTGTTTTGTTTGTTGCTTTGTTTGTTTCTTTGCATTTGGGCTTTTTTGTTTGTTATTTTGCTCTGTGTGTGTGTGTGTGTGTGTGCACACACGTGCGTTTGTGTTTCCAGGCAAACGTGGACGTTCATTATAATACACACCTTCAAACCGTGGACACTCGCCAAATGCGGACGTCCTCGGTGAAAAAAAACTGAAGCAAAGGGATTAGATAGTGTTTGGTGTGTCCGAATTAAATTATCGCATCGATCCAAGGAAGTCCGCGGTATCCTGTGCTAAATCATACATAAAGTGTGTAAAGGATCTGCCGTGTGTCATATTTCACCGCCTGACACGATAGAGGAGACCCTAAAGCCCTCTAGTGGTTCTTCGAGGCCAGTCCGCGGTCGGGCATCTTTCGCGCGCCCCAGGTTTTTCGCGGCAATTTCGGTAGCTAGTACAGTGGCCGTGCAGTATGCGCGTGGACGTGGCCACGTCCACGCGCATACATGCAGATCACGATTGGAAAAGCTAGCTGCACTGAACAACTGACAACAACAGAGAGAGGTGAGTAAGTATTTTATGCATGTACTTGTTTTAATTACATTAACTTGGACGAGATCACAACCCAGGGTTGACGGCAGGCCATAGGCTTATTTACTAAAAACAAATAATTAGACTAGTCTATAGACCTCTATAACGGCCCAACGGCAACGTGGTACTCCTACGTAGCATCCATGCATTTTAAACCAGGACCGATTAGGCCTATGCATGACTAGATCTATCATCTAGATCATGAGTATGGACAAAGAAAATGACGTCCCATTTGCATGGAGTATTCATTTTTTCCGGAATTGAAGAGGCTCTTTTCATCCTAAATGTATGCGACAGCTCCCGTATTGTATACTGTTGCATGGAATTGGAAGATCTGTTGTGGTTGTTTGTTTTTGATCATGAGAGTTACATTCTTTTGCACATGGTTGTGATGGAAAACGGGTTTTTATGTAGTGCAGTAGACATTACTGGACAACGGGGTTACAACTTGTTCTAGGGTGAGTTCTTTAATTATGGTGTAGCATGATGGTCATGACGATCAGTAGGCCTAACTTTCAACGGAGCTAGATCTAAATCTAGGTCTAGATCTAGGCTAATTCCGAAACAAGTTTAATTTAACTTCCAAAAAGGGCCTAGACTCTAGATCTACTCCCTAGCTCTAGAGTTTAGACTAGATCTAGAACTAGACTAGTCTAGAGATAGTAGAGTCTAGACATCTATGATCTAGATCTAGATGTAGACCCTAGGTAATAAATATAATCAGCGTTTGTGTTTACAGGCAAACGTGGACGTTCATTAGATATAGATTCTAGATCTAGATCTAGTCTAGATCTAGAACTAGATCTACACACCTTCAAACCGTGGAATGCACCTCCCAAATGCGGACGTCCTCGTTGAAAAAAAAGGCGTAGGCCTAGACCTAGATTCTAGTAGAATATACTGCTTGGCGGCGCTATTAAATTATCGCAGCGATCGAGGAGGTCCGTGATATTCTGTGCTAAATCAAACTCAAAGTGTGAGGCTTAATCCAACTTAATAATTAGACCCTAGCAATTATATAAAAGTCATATTGCACGCTAAGAAATCGATATCTAGCGCAGCGTACGCGTATCTAGCTAGATATAGATCTAAAGCGGGGAGCGGAGTATTATTAGAAAACAATTTTTTGTTAACTTTTGCCTTGGAGTTAGGCCTAGCTGTTTTGACTTATGGATTCTATAATGAAGCCATGAATTTCAGCTGTCTGATGTATGGATTTTATTTTTACTCGAGTCAAGGCAAGTGGAATCCCGTGGACTTTTTGGTAAGCCTGCAAGGCCGCAGGGTCTTATCTTTCCATTTTCTAGAACCAACATGAACATAATATACTCTAGATATAACTCTCGTAGACTCTAAACTTTTGTTTGTTTTGATTTTCATGTGTCGGTATTTTATAAAACAAATAACGCACTTGACCCTGTTGTGCGTAATGTAAATGCAGTGTACGCTCGGTTTTTCCAGATGGTGCGCCCTGTGAACTCGCCGCAAGCAGCTCGTTGCACAGAGGCGGCACCAATCTAAAGAAACCTCGCGTGTACTGTAAGGCTGTGAATAACCGTGTAATGAGGTACTCGAGTACACTTCCAGGCTTACAGTCAAATAGTCGGACGCCGTGTTTTCTTTTATAATAAAAATTATTTAAAAAAAAAAATTACCACCATACTATGGTAGAAGACTAGAAGTATACCGAAAACTCAACTTATTTTACCTTGAGTTCCAGTTGAAGGCGCTGATTCAATAATAATAATTGTAAACAATGCTGTTTTTAAAACCAAAGATGACTTGACCTCCGAGTCCAAACAGAAATCCGGACATTTGGTCCCAGTTTCTGAGTGGTGAGTTGACAGTGATTGAGCTGGAAACATTTTTACCCACGATACCATGCTAGCGCTAGCTCCCGGGCACGGGTAAGCGTCGGCCTGGACAGTGCAAATGTCATGTCGTATTCAGATATATTGTGTAAAAATGTCTCTCGATCATTTAAGAATGTCAAATTCAGTTCTCAACACGAGAGGTACATGTAAATGTAACTTGACTTATGCTCAGTCAGAAATGTCAACCCCTTATAACACGTTTAATAGGTAACACGTCTATGGAGAGCATAATTGTTGTGTGAACCCTTCAGTAGCACCCTTTATTTTTCCTCGGCCATGACATTTTTAATTTCACCTTCAAATTTTTTTTGGAAAAATTTGCCAAGTTCAAATTCAGAATAGAACTTGTTGTTGGTTTAAAATGGTTTACCCTGACCTTCACATTTGAGGATCTCAATATTTTGAGCACCAGAGCTCTAGCTCTCCTTAACAACATTTCAGGACCTCGATTTACATACTGAGCTCTTTAGTACTACTTGAAATACAGATGTGCAAAGATAGAGCTCCTTGTTCAGCACCTTAGTAAACTAAGGAGAGAGATCAACAGAGCTCCTGATTTTTTTAGAAATGAAGGCCTGTAAAAAAAATCACTGTTCGATTTCCCCTGTGTTACCAAATGCTCACTAAATTTTCAACAATTTATTATATCTTGTCTATTTCAGGATTTGATAGCACTCTGACAGGGAATAATTAGCCTTTTGACCCCCCCCCCCCCCCCCTGACTGGGAAAGTTTGCCAGAGATCGGGAAATTTGCCCCTTAGAGCGGACAGGCCTGGTACACCCCTGAGCATGTTTATAGGATACTGAATGGTAAATAGGCCTAATGGGTAGGCACAGCAAAGAGAACAGAAGAGCATACCTAAAGAGAAGAAAGGTAAAAATCAGAGAAGTGAAATTAGCTCAGGAAGATAATCACACAAGTCACATTCAAGTTGATAGCCCGGCAACAAGAAGCCATATTGTTACTGAAGATAACAGCCATTCTAACAGTCACAGCCATACCCTCTCATCATCATCGTCGTCTCTATTTCCTACATGGACATCAGCATCACTTCCATCAACTCGTGGACAGATTTGTGTGAATACTGCAAAATCAATTTGCACCAGTAAAGCCTCTTCAACAACAGCTGCAATTTTGCGAGGTGAAATCCCTAAAAAAGTATCAAATGACATTTTGATGACAAAGTGGAATGAACACAGATTGCTGTATAAACAATTGACTCTTGTCAAGAGAAGATTAAACGTGATAGAATATGGAAAAAGAGGTCAGATGCTTAATCAGATGGGAGTCGATATGAAAAGATGAACAACAATAATTTAAGGTGTGTATTTTGGAATTTACTGACCATTCACATTTAGTGGACAAATTCTCAAATGCTATAAATATTGCTTAAAAATGTGTCGCCTGTCAGCTGATCATCCATACTGTATTAGCACGAAGACTGAGGAATATGACACTTAACAAATAAGTGATCATTTATTAATATCTTGTTGTCATCTTCCACATTTTTTCTACTTTTTGAGTGGGGATAATATCATGCGGTACAAACATTTCCTGGTCTTCACTAGTGGTATCTAAAATGTGATAAGACTGGCAAGATACTGAAGTACACTGAGCTTTGTTAAGCCAGGATTATACTCAGGCGTTTTTTACGCCAGTGGGAGACGCCGCTGAGGCTTTCACGAAGGCTTTGGTGACTTCAGCGTCTCCGAAAAAAATGCCAGCGACACAGACGCTGCGGAAAGCGAGAAAATTCAAAATGTTGAACTTTTTCTTTCTCCACCGCGACAGACAGAGTGTTTGAGGTCACATGATCTTGTGCACATTTCATAAAAGAGTTTGGTGAAAATCCCCAAAGCCAGCGAATTTGAGTTGCTTTGTGTTTTGAGTGGGGCTAAACATAGGCAGTGGAATGAAAATATGTGTTTATTTCATTTTAAGGCAGCTCCATAAGCTATGGTTAGTTGCACATATATCCTTACAAGTGGCAAAGAAGAAAATCTGCCAATTAAAGCCCCATGGTAATACTAATTAGTAATATTATCAGGTTTTATCAAGTCAATGAACAAGTATAATTTCTATTAATATTTAAGCTGCATGTTTTGACGTTCCTACAAATGTATCTGAGGCTGCTTTTAAGCCGATCTTGAAATTGCAACTAAATGAGTGCGAAGACTGAGGAGAGACGCTTACAAATGCTTTAGTGATCATGTGTAATACATGTAGATAGAACATAGCTAGTATCTTGTTGTCATCTTCTATCTTAAAATTTCAGTTGCCTTTTGAGTGTGGCTACTATCAGGTCATGCGGAATGAACTTTCCCTGACCTTCAGAGCTGATCTTGAAGGGGCATATTAGAAATGAGTGCGAAGATTGTGGCAAGCTAGAGACCAAGCGCAACTTTATAGATCATGTATCAGAATAGAAAGTAATCATAAAATAGTGAGTGTCTTGTTGTCATCTTCGATCTTTGAATTTGAGTTGCTTTGTATTTTGAGTGGGGCTAAACATAGGCAGTGGAATGAAAATATGTGTTTATTACATTTTAAGGTGGCTCCATCAGCTATGGTTACTTTTGCACAGAATTCCTAACACGTGGCAGTGGATGTGTGTTGATAAGAAAAGAAAATCTGCCAATTAAAGCTCATGATAATATTTACTAATTTGTCAAATAATCATTAGGTTTTATCAAATCACTGAAAAAGTATGTGTACCATACTCCATTTTTTTTAAACTAATTTTTAAGCTGCATATATATGTTTTGACGTTCCTATAAATGCATCAAAGCTGATTTTGAAATTGCAATTAAATAAGTGCGAAAACTGGAGTGAGACGCTTACAAATGCTTTATTGATCACATACAAGTAATAGATAGAATATAATTATGTGATATTAAGTATCTTGTTGTCATCTTCTATCTTAAAATTTCAGTTGCCTTTTGAGTGTGGCTACTATCAGGTCATGCGGAATGAACTTTCCCTGACCTTCAGAGCTGATCTTGAAGGGGCATATTAGAAATGAGTGCGAAGATTGTGGCAAGCTAGAGACCAAGCGCAACTTTATAGATCATGTATCAGAATAGAAAGTAATCATAAAATAGTGAGTGTCTTGTTGTCATCTTCGATCGTTGAATTTGAGTTGCTTTGTATTTTGAGTGGGGCTAAACATAGGCAGTGGAATGAAAATATGTGTTTATTTCATTTTAAGGCAGCTCCATAAGCTATGGTTAGTTGCACATAATATATCCTTACAAGTGGCAAAGAAGAAAATCTGCCAATTAAAGCCCCATGGTAATACTAATTAGTAATATTATCAGGTTTTATCAAGTCAATGAAAAAGTATAATTTATATTAATATTTATAAGCTGCATGTTTTGACGTTCCTACAAATGTATCTGAGGCTGCTTTTAAGCCGATCTTGAAATTGCAACTAAATGAGTGCGAAGACTGAGGAGAGACGCTTACAAATGCTTTAGTGATCATGTGTAATACATGTAGATAGAACATAATTATGTGTTCTAGTATCTTGTTGTCATCTTCTATCTTAAAATTTCAGTTGCCTTTTGAGTGTGGCTACTATCAGGTCATGCGGAATGAACTTTTCCTGACCTTCAGAGCTGATCTTGAAGGGGCATATTAGAAATGAGTGCGAAGATTGTGGCAAGCTAGAGACCAAGCGCAACTTTATAGATCATGTATCAGAATAGAAAGTAATCATAAAATAGTGAGTGTCTTGTTGTCATCTTCGATCGTTGAATTTGAGTTGCTTTGTATTTTGAGTGGGGCTAAACATAGGCAGTGGAATGAAAATATGTGTTTATTTCATTTTAAGGCAGCTCCATAAGCTATGGTTAGTTGCACATAATATATCCTTACAAGTGGCAAAGAAGAAAATCTGCCAATTAAAGCCCCATGGTAATACTAATTAGTAATATTATCAGGTTTTATCAAGTCAATGAAAAAGTATAATTTATATTAATATTTATAAGCTGCATGTTTTGACGTTCCTACAAATGTATCTGAGGCTGCTTTTAAGCCGATCTTGAAATTGCAACTAAATGAGTGCGAAGACTGAGGAGAGACGCTTACAAATGCTTTAGTGATCATGTGTAATACATGTAGATAGAACATAATTATGTGTTCTAGTATCTTGTTGTCATCTTCTATCTTAAAATTTCAGTTGCCTTTTGAGTGTGGCTACTATCAGGTCATGCGGAATGAACTTTCCCTGACCTTCAGAGCTGATCTTGAAGGGGCATATTAGAAATGAGTGCGAAGATTGTGGCAAGCTAGAGACCAAGCGCAACTTTATAGATCATGTATCAGAATAGAAAGTAATCATAAAATAGTGAGTGTCTTGTTGTCATCTTCGATCTTTGAATTTGAGTTGCTTTGTATTTTGAGTGGGGCTAAACATAGGCAGTGGAATGAAAATATGTGTTTATTACATTTTAAGGTGGCTCCATCAGCTATGGTTACTTTTGCACAGAATTCCTAACACGTGGCAGTGGATGTGTGTTGATAAGAAAAGAAAATCTGCCAATTAAAGCTCATGATAATATTTACTTATTTGTCAAATAATCATTAGGTTTTATCAAATCACTGAAAAAGTATGTGTACCATACTCCATTTTTTTAAAACTAATTTTTAAGCTGCATATATATGTTTTGACGTTCCTACAAATGCATCAAAGCTGATTTTGAAATTGCAATTAAATAAGTGCGAAAACTGGAGTGAGACGCTTACAAATGCTTTATTGATCACATACAAGTAATAGATAGAATATAATTATGTGATATTAAGTATCTTGTTGTCATCTTTTATCTTAAAATTTCAGTTGCCTTTTGAGTGTGGCTACTATCAGGTCATGCGGAATGAACTTTCCCTGACCTTCAGAGCTGATCTTGAAGGGGCATATTAGAAATGAGTGCGAAGATTGTGGCAAGCTAGAGACCAAGCGCAACTTTATAGATCATGTATCAGAATAGAAAGTAATCATAAAATAGTGAGTGTCTTGTTGTCATCTTCGATCTTTGAATTTGAGTTGCTTTGTATTTTGAGTGGGGCTAAACATAGGCAGTGGAATGAAAATATGTGTTTATTACATTTTAAGGTGGCTCCATCAGCTATGGTTACTTTTGCACCGAATTCCTAACACGTGGCAGTGGATGTGTGTTGATAAGAAAAGAAAATCTGCCAATTAAAGCTCATGATAATATTTACTAATTTGTCAAATAATCATTAGGTTTTATCAAATCACTGAAAAAGTATGTGTACCATACTCCATTTTTTTAAAACTAATTTTTAAGCTGCATATATATGTTTTGACGTTCCTACAAATGCATCAAAGCTGATTTTGAAATTGCAATTAAATAAGTGCGAAAACTGGAGTGAGACGCTTACAAATGCTTTATTGATCACATACAAGTAATAGATAGAATATAATTATGTGATATTAAGTATCTTGTTGTCATCTTTTATCTTAAAATTTCAGTTGCCTTTTGAGTGTGGCTACTATCAGGTCATGCGGAATGAACTTTCCCTGACCTTCAGAGCTGATCTTGAAGGGGCATATTAGAAATGAGTGCGAAGATTGTGGCAAGCTAGAGACCAAGCGCAACTTTATAGATCATGTATCAGAATAGAAAGTAATCATAAAATAGTGAGTGTCTTGTTGTCATCTTCGATCTTTGAATTTGAGTTGCTTTGTATTTTGAGTGGGGCTAAACATAGGCAGTGGAATGAAAATATGTGTTTATTACATTTTAAGGTGGCTCCATCAGCTATGGTTACTTTTGCACAGAATTCCTAACACGTGGCAGTGGATGTGTGTTGATAAGAAAAGAAAATCTGCCAATTAAAGCTCATGATAATATTTACTAATTTGTCAAATAATCATTAGGTTTTATCAAATCACTGAAAAAGTATGTGTACCATACTCCATTTTTTTTAAACTAATTTTTAAGCTGCATATATATGTTTTGACGTTCCTATAAATGCATCAAAGCTGATTTTGAAATTGCAATTAAATAAGTGCGAAAACTGGAGCGAGACGCTTACAAATGCTTTATTGATCACATACAAGTAATAGATAGAATATAATTATGTGATATTAAGTATCTTGTTGTCATCTTCTATCTTAAAATTTCAGTTGCCTTTTGAGTGTGGCTACTATCAGGTCATGCGGAATGAACTTTCCCTGACCTTCAGAGCTGATCTTGAAGGGGCATATTAGAAATGAGTGCGAAGATTGTGGCAAGCTAGAGACCAAGCGCAACTTTATAGATCATGTATCAGAATAGAAAGTAATCATAAAATAGTGAGTGTCTTGTTGTCATCTTCGATCGTTGAATTTGAGTTGCTTTGTATTTTGAGTGGGGCTAAACATAGGCAGTGGAATGAAAATATGTGTTTATTTCATTTTAAGGCAGCTCCATAAGCTATGGTTAGTTGCACATAATATATCCTTACAAGTGGCAAAGAAGAAAATCTGCCAATTAAAGCCCCATGGTAATACTAATTAGTAATATTATCAGGTTTTATCAAGTCAATGAAAAAGTATAATTTATATTAATATTTATAAGCTGCATGTTTTGACGTTCCTACAAATGTATCTGAGGCTGCTTTTAAGCCGATCTTGAAATTGCAACTAAATGAGTGCGAAGACTGAGGAGAGACGCTTACAAATGCTTTAGTGATCATGTGTAATACATGTAGATAGAACATAGCTAGTATCTTGTTGTCATCTTCTATCTTAAAATTTCAGTTGCCTTTTGAGTGTGGCTACTATCAGGTCATGCGGAATGAACTTTTCCTGACCTTCAGAGCTGATCTTGAAGGGGCATATTAGAAATGAGTGCGAAGATTGTGGCAAGCTAGAGACCAAGCGCAACTTTATAGATCATGTATCAGAATAGAAAGTAATCATAAAATAGTGAGTGTCTTGTTGTCATCTTCGATCGTTGAATTTGAGTTGCTTTGTATTTTGAGTGGGGCTAAACATAGGCAGTGGAATGAAAATATGTGTTTATTTCATTTTAAGGCAGCTCCATAAGCTATGGTTAGTTGCACATAATATATCCTTACAAGTGGCAAAGAAGAAAATCTGCCAATTAAAGCCCCATGGTAATACTAATTAGTAATATTATCAGGTTTTATCAAGTCAATGAAAAAGTATAATTTATATTAATATTTATAAGCTGCATGTTTTGACGTTCCTACAAATGTATCTGAGGCTGCTTTTAAGCCGATCTTGAAATTGCAACTAAATGAGTGCGAAGACTGAGGAGAGACGCTTACAAATGCTTTAGTGATCATGTGTAATACATGTAGATAGAACATAATTATGTGTTCTAGTATCTTGTTGTCATCTTCTATCTTAAAATTTCAGTTGCCTTTTGAGTGTGGCTACTATCAGGTCATGCGGAATGAACTTTCCCTGACCTTCAGAGCTGATCTTGAAGGGGCATATTAGAAATGAGTGCGAAGATTGTGGCAAGCTAGAGACCAAGCGCAACTTTATAGATCATGTATCAGAATAGAAAGTAATCATAAAATAGTGAGTGTCTTGTTGTCATCTTCGATCTTTGAATTTGAGTTGCTTTGTATTTTGAGTGGGGCTAAACATAGGCAGTGGAATGAAAATATGTGTTTATTACATTTTAAGGTGGCTCCATCAGCTATGGTTACTTTTGCACAGAATTCCTAACACGTGGCAGTGGATGTGTGTTGATAAGAAAAGAAAATCTGCCAATTAAAGCTCATGATAATATTTACTTATTTGTCAAATAATCATTAGGTTTTATCAAATCACTGAAAAAGTATGTGTACCATACTCCATTTTTTTAAAACTAATTTTTAAGCTGCATATATATGTTTTGACGTTCCTACAAATGCATCAAAGCTGATTTTGAAATTGCAATTAAATAAGTGCGAAAACTGGAGTGAGACGCTTACAAATGCTTTATTGATCACATACAAGTAATAGATAGAATATAATTATGTGATATTAAGTATCTTGTTGTCATCTTTTATCTTAAAATTTCAGTTGCCTTTTGAGTGTGGCTACTATCAGGTCATGCGGAATGAACTTGCCCTGACCTTCAGAGCTGATCTTGAAGGGGCATATTAGAAATGAGTGCGAAGATTGTGGCAAGCTAGAGACCAAGCGCAACTTTATAGATCATGTATCAGAATAGAAAGTAATCATAAAATAGTGAGTGTCTTGTTGTCATCTTCGATCTTTGAATTTGAGTTGCTTTGTATTTTGAGTGGGGCTAAACATAGGCAGTGGAATGAAAATATGTGTTTATTACATTTTAAGGTGGCTCCATCAGCTATGGTTACTTTTGCACCGAATTCCTAACACGTGGCAGTGGATGTGTGTTGATAAGAAAAGAAAATCTGCCAATTAAAGCTCATGATAATATTTACTAATTTGTCAAATAATCATTAGGTTTTATCAAATCACTGAAAAAGTATGTGTACCATACTCCATTTTTTTAAAACTAATTTTTAAGCTGCATATATATGTTTTGACGTTCCTACAAATGCATCAAAGCTGATTTTGAAATTGCAATTAAATAAGTGCGAAAACTGGAGTGAGACGCTTACAAATGCTTTATTGATCACATACAAGTAATAGATAGAATATAATTATGTGATATTAAGTATCTTGTTGTCATCTTTTATCTTAAAATTTCAGTTGCCTTTTGAGTGTGGCTACTATCAGGTCATGCGGAATGAACTTTCCCTGACCTTCAGAGCTGATCTTGAAGGGGCATATTAGAAATGAGTGCGAAGATTGTGGCAAGCTAGAGACCAAGCGCAACTTTATAGATCATGTATCAGAATAGAAAGTAATCATAAAATAGTGAGTGTCTTGTTGTCATCTTCGATCTTTGAATTTGAGTTGCTTTGTATTTTGAGTGGGGCTAAACATAGGCAGTGGAATGAAAATATGTGTTTATTACATTTTAAGGTGGCTCCATCAGCTATGGTTACTTTTGCACCGAATTCCTAACACGTGGCAGTGGATGTGTGTTGATAAGAAAAGAAAATCTGCCAATTAAAGCTCATGATAATATTTACTAATTTGTCAAATAATCATTAGGTTTTATCAAATCACTGAAAAAGTATGTGTACCATACTCCATTTTTTTAAAACTAATTTTTAAGCTGCATATATATGTTTTGACGTTCCTACAAATGCATCAAAGCTGATTTTGAAATTGCAATTAAATAAGTGCGAAAACTGGAGTGAGACGCTTACAAATGCTTTATTGATCACATACAAGTAATAGATAGAATATAATTATGTGATATTAAGTATCTTGTTGTCATCTTCTATCTTAAAATTTCAGTTGCCTTTTGAGTGTGGCTACTATCAGGTCATGCGGAATGAACTTTCCCTGACCTTCAGAGCTGATCTTGAAGGGGCATATTAGAAATGAGTGCGAAGATTGTGGCAAGCTAGAGACCAAGCGCAACTTTATAGATCATGTATCAGAATAGAAAGTAATCATAAAATAGTGAGTGTCTTGTTGTCATCTTCGATCGTTGAATTTGAGTTGCTTTGTATTTTGAGTGGGGCTAAACATAGGCAGTGGAATGAAAATATGTGTTTATTTCATTTTAAGGCAGCTCCATAAGCTATGGTTAGTTGCAATATATCCTTACAAGTGGCAAAGAAGAAAATCTGCCAATTAAAGCCCCATGGTAATACTAATTAGTAATATTATCAGGTTTTATCAAGTCAATGAAAAAGTATAATTTATATTAATATTTATAAGCTGCATGTTTTGACGTTCCTACAAATGTATCTGAGGCTGCTTTTAAGCCGATCTTGAAATTGCAACTAAATGAGTGCGAAGGCTGAGGAGAGACGCTTACAAATGCTTTAGTGATCATGTGTAATACATGTAGATAGAACATAGCGAGTATCTTGTTGTCATCTTCTATCTTAAAATTTCAGTTGCCTTTTGAGTGTGGCTACTATCAGGTCATGCGGAATGAACTTTCCCTGACCTTCAGAGCTGATCTTGAAGGGGCATATTAGAAATGAGTGCGAAGATTGTGGCAAGCTAGAGACCAAGCGCAACTTTATAGATCATGTATCAGAATAGAAAGTAATCATAAAATAGTGAGTGTCTTGTTGTCATCTTCGATCGTTGAATTTGAGTTGCTTTGTATTTTGAGTGGGGCTAAACATAGGCAGTGGAATGAAAATATGTGTTTATTTCATTTTAAGGCAGCTCCATAAGCTATGGTTAGTTGCACATAATATATCCTTACAAGTGGCAAAGAAGAAAATCTGCCAATTAAAGCCCCATGGTAATACTAATTAGTAATATTATCAGGTTTTATCAAGTCAATGAAAAAGTAAAATTTATATTAATATTTATAAGCTGCATGTTTTGACGTTCCTACAAATGTATCTGAGGCTGCTTTTAAGCCGATCTTGAAATTGCAACTAAATGAGTGCGAAGACTGAGGAGAGACGCTTACAAATGCTTTAGTGATCATGTGTAATACATGTAGATAGAACATAATTATGTGTTCTAGTATCTTGTTGTCATCTTCTATCTTAAAATTTCAGTTGCCTTTTGAGTGTGGCTACTATCAGGTCATGCGGAATGAACTTTCCCTGACCTTCAGAGCTGATCTTGAAGGGGCATATTAGAAATGAGTGCGAAGATTGTGGCAAGCTAGAGACCAAGCGCAACTTTATAGATCATGTATCAGAATAGAAAGTAATCATAAAATAGTGAGTGTCTTGTTGTCATCTTCGATCTTTGAATTTGAGTTGCTTTGTATTTTGAGTGGGGCTAAACATAGGCAGTGGAATGAAAATATGTGTTTATTTCATTTTAAGGCAGCTCCATAAGCTATGGTTACTTTTGCACAGAATTCCTAACACGTGGCAGTGGATGTGTGTATTGATAAGAAAAGAAAATCTGCCAATTAAAGCTCATGATAATATTTACTTATTTGTCAAATAATCATTAGGTTTTATCAAATCACTGAAAAAGTATGTGTACCATACTCCATTTTTTTAAAACTAATTTTTAAGCTGCATATATATGTTTTGACGTTCCTACAAATGCATCAAAGCTGATTTTGAAATTGCAATTAAATAAGTGCGAAAACTGGAGTGAGACGCTTACAAATGCTTTATTGATCACATACAAGTAATAGATAGAATATAATTATGTGATATTAAGTATCTTGTTGTCATCTTTTATCTTAAAATTTCAGTTGCCTTTTGAGTGTGGCTACTATCAGGTCATGCGGAATGAACTTTCCCTGACCTTCAGAGCTGATCTTGAAGGGGCATATTAGAAATGAGTGCGAAGATTGTGGCAAGCTAGAGACCAAGCGCAACTTTATAGATCATGTATCAGAATAGAAAGTAATCATAAAATAGTGAGTGTCTTGTTGTCATCTTCGATCTTTGAATTTGAGTTGCTTTGTATTTTGAGTGGGGCTAAACATAGGCAGTGGAATGAAAATATGTGTTTATTACATTTTAAGGTGGCTCCATCAGCTATGGTTACTTTTGCACCGAATTCCTAACACGTGGCAGTGGATGTGTGTTGATAAGAAAAGAAAATCTGCCAATTAAAGCTCATGATAATATTTACTAATTTGTCAAATAATCATTAGGTTTTATCAAATCACTGAAAAAGTATGTGTACCATACTCCATTTTTTTAAAACTAATTTTTAAGCTGCATATATATGTTTTGACGTTCCTACAAATGCATCAAAGCTGATTTTGAAATTGCAATTAAATAAGTGCGAAAACTGGAGTGAGACGCTTACAAATGCTTTATTGATCACATACAAGTAATAGATAGAATATAATTATGTGATATTAAGTATCTTGTTGTCATCTTCTATCTTAAAATTTCAGTTGCCTTTTGAGTGTGGCTACTATCAGGTCATGCGGAATGAACTTTCCCTGACCTTCAGAGCTGATCTTGAAGGGGCATATTAGAAATGAGTGCGAAGATTGTGGCAAGCTAGAGACCAAGCGCAACTTTATAGATCATGTATCAGAATAGAAAGTAATCATAAAATAGTGAGTGTCTTGTTGTCATCTTCGATCTTTGAATTTGAGTTGCTTTGTATTTTGAGTGGGGCTAAACATAGGCAGTGGAATGAAAATATGTGTTTATTACATTTTAAGGTGGCTCCATCAGCTATGGTTACTTTTGCACAGAATTCCTTACACGTGGCAGTGGATGTGTGTATTGATTAGAAAAGAAAATCTGCCAATTAAAGCCCATGGTAAAATTTACTAATTAGTCAATTAATCATAAGCATATACATGTACATGTAATTATGTGATAGTATTAAGTATCTTGTTGTCATCTTCTATCTTAAAATTTCAGTTGCCTTTTGAGTGTGGCTAATATCAGGTCATAAGGAATGAACTTTCCCTGACCTTCAGAGCTGATCTTGAAGGACATTATCTGAAATGAGTGCAAAGAGACCCAACTTCCCAAGTGCAGCTTTATTGATCATGTATCAGAATAGAAAGTAATCATGCAATAGTGAGTGTCTTGTCAGCTATCTTTGAGTTGCTTTTTTGAGTGGGGCTAATTCCAGGTCCTGTAGAAAATCACACCATTATGATTTGTTGTTAAATGAGAATTAAACAGATTTTCTGTTTTCCAAATATTATATTTAAATTTAAATTTAAAGTGTCAAAAGTGCCACCTATTTCACAGTATTAGGGATCCTTAAGGTGTGTTTCTAGATCCTACCTTGAGCATCAATGCACTGGCAGTCAGATGACTAGGAAGCTTCCTTATGTGAACATTGTGTAACGTTTATAGTCAAATGGAGACTTTAGGCTAACTTTATTAGGCTTACCAGTTGATCACCGCTATGTATACCGGTAATGTTTTGCATATCAACTTGGGACTTAGGAGCCAACTGTGATCAGGTCCTCAGTTTGCTAGGACCAGATGATAAGAACACGTTCATATGTGTAAATTGTGTAAACTAAAGTTTGCAAGTCAAATACTTTAGGCCAATGTTTGCTCTGTTTCCAGGTAAACTTATATGCCATGATAGGCCAATGTGTAATGTTTTGCATATCAATTATTGACTTATGGGCAATTATAATCAGGTCCACAGTTGGCTTGGGTCAGATGACCAGGAAGCATCCTCACGTGTAAATTGTGTAAACTGAAGTTTGTAGGTCAAATGGGGACTTTTGGCCAACTTTACTTGGCTCATCAGTTGATCAGGGCATGATGACTCGTCAAAGGACCGCTATGTATAATGCAGGGCTTTTCAACCTGCGGCCCTCGGGACCATTTTGTGCAGCCCGCGAGACCTTCATGACAAAATAGTTTTAAAGCTATCAATCAATAATATGCAAATTTCATGTTCATTAAATCGACATCCATGTATTTTTGGTATTTGCAATACTACTCGTATGCATGCCCCCTTTTTATGACAGAAAATGGCAAAAAATACATTTGGCTTGAAAATAAGTTGCACAAAGATATTTCCCCTTGAACCTGGTTCACACGATTGCAGCCCGCGGTTGTTGAAAAGCCCTGGTATAATGTTTTGCATATCAACTTGGGCCTTACTAGCCAACTGTGATGAGGTCCTCAGTTTGCTAGGACCAGATGATGAGGAAGCATCAACATGTGTTAATTGTGTACTAAAGTTTGCAGGTCAAATGGGGACTTGGCCAACCAACTTTGCTAGGTTCCCCAGTAGAGTTATTATTATATAGGCCATGATTGGCAAATCATACTGTTTTGCATATCAAGTGGTGACTTATGGGCAATTTTAATCAGGTCCTCAGTTGGCTTGGGTCAGATGACCAGGAAGCATCCTCACGTGTACATTGTGTAAACTGAAGTTTGCATGTCAAATGGAGACTTTTGACCAACTTTACTGTTGCTAAGCAAAACATTAAATACAAATATATTACTTAGTGGTCCTTTGACGAGTCATCATGGTCCTGATGAACTGGTGAGCTGAGTAAAGTTGGCCTAAAGTTCCCATTTTACCTGTAAACTTTAGTTTACACAATGTACACATTAGTGCCCTGCGGGGCAAGACTTTCTTCTACCCCGACCCGGCACTACCCCAGTTTCATCAGCCCCGACCCGTAATTTTTCACCCTACCCAGAAAGTTTTTTTCTTGGACCAGACCGGACTGGACCGGGCATTTTTGCAGGGGTGTGATTTCTCTGGTTTTCTGGATTTTGAAATTTGATTTTTGTTTTTGTGGATTTTGTTGGTGTTGATTTTTTAATTTCTTTCTCTTAAAAGTGTTTAAAGCCTCTCCAAATGTCTAGTAAAATCCATAAAAGGGGTGGGGTTACCCCTTTCCTGGACCCCGGCGGTGAGGATGCTCGCTTCGCTCTATATTTGGATCTTCCTGGATTTTTTTCCAACCCTCAATCACACCCCTGATTTTTGTCACGGCCCGTAAACGTATGTCTATTTTGAAAATTATGCGTAAAATCACAATTTACATTCTGTAATAGGCAGTTTTTATTCTGAAATAAGCATATTCAACAAAAAAATAAATTACAACAATTTCAACGGAATACATCCATTGTGAAATGCTGATGGTTTTTATTTAGTTTTGGGGTGGTTATATTGAGTTTGGACTAATTTTGTTTAAAAATCAAAATTTACCCGAATGCAAATTCAACCCGCCCATGGACTGCCCCGAAAATGTTTGCCCCGACCCGGACAGGACTGTAAATTTGACTAAAAATCCTTACCCGACTTGGGTTTTGGTCCAGGTCGGTCCGGGGACATTCGGGGTTTCTGGGTGTTTCGTATGGCTCTAGTACACGATGCTTCCTCAACATCTGGTCCTAGCCAACTGAGGTTCTCATCACCCCAGAATCCACAGTGATATTTATTTTCTATTTTCTTGTTGCAGATACTTCCTGTAACTTGTTCGAAATCATGGTAAGTTTGTTTTTGTATTCATTGAACATTTGTTTGAAAATAATTACCATATGAATTGAAAAACAATTTGCAGGGACATGCTATAACTCAAGTCTGCTATGTACAATCATGGGGTGAGGCTACATGCTCTTGAGATGCATTCCTTAAGGGAGCATTTATGATAAATGGGATTTTGTACACTGCTTGTTTTGAAATTAAAGGCCAAAAGTGATTTCTGCATAATTTTGTCAATCATTTGTGACTCGACACAGTCAAATGAGGTGGATGTCGGCATAATTTAATCATTTTGAATTATAACAACATGTTATTTTGATTTAATGTGTTTATATCATGTGAAATGAATATATGCCAAATTTGACTTGCATCTCCAATTCCTTTCCCGAGAATTACAACTTTTCTTTCATTTTTCTATTTATCGGAGTCGACACCAATTAATTACAAGGGTGCTGAATTCTGCACCATCTGTTGTAATCCTTGACCATTAAAAGATGTACGCTTTTAAAAATGATCGTTTAGGTATTTAAAAGTGTTAAAGCGACTACGACGTGAAAATGTCAATTAGCCTCATCCCCAGTGTGCTTTTACCAAAATGTGGATTTTCTTCATTTTCCAGGGGGGGTTGTCATGTTTGTGCTTTTTTTTCTTCATAGATTTTTGAATTTCATCACATTTTGAGTGTAATCAGTGGATAAACCCAAGATAAAAATATGAAGATATTGTCAAATGCCCCTTTAACTCTCAAGAGCACATAACTTTGAATTTCCAATTCAAGGCATTCCAGAAAAGCAATCTGAAATTTATCATAACTCTGGAAAGGAATGTAATAAATTAATGATTTTGGTATCAAAATGATCCTAGACTTGTGGAGAATGCATTACAGGTATTAACAAAATCTGAAGTTGGTCAACGCACATCATCATCAGCCTCATTTACCCGCGTTGGGTCACATTTATTATTCTAGAAAATATTTTTGAATAACATGCTCCCTTAAAGATAAAGTTGAGTTCTGGTCATGTGATTGCATTGTGAAAGAAACGGTGTGGAATCTATCAGAAAAGGTTGATCATCTAGTATATAAGTATTCGTGTGTATTGCAAGGTTCTGGAATCATCAAAATGATGAGACATTTGGCCAAAGCTTGGCAAAGTTACAATCACTGTACACAGAATGATGTATATGGGACTACACGAGCACATGGCGAAAAAAACCTACCCCCCGATTTTTACGTATTTTATGTCATATTTAGAATATGAAGGCATTTGAAGAGCCATGCTTTTCAGGGAACATGTTTAATCTGATGTTCTTCCACAATGATAACGCTCACAAATTATATTTTACCTCTTCCCAGAACTCAACCTTCTCTTTAAGGAAATGCTCTACCCTATTGGTCATTCAGTCACAAACAAAATATGATAAGCATGGTCTAGTGTGAAGGTTTAATGACAACTAAGTGTGTATTCCTTTTGTTTACACCAATCCGGCCAAGCCATTATTACTGTGGTGTCCCCGCTGTCAAACTGCTGTGTCCCGAGAGAGGGGGTTCATATCCTTTCATGGGATTGATGCATACATAATACAACACAATTGATCTATTGCAATGTGCAATCACGTATTAATTTGCAGAATCAAAATGTACCGTGCTGATTCAGTTGTGGTTCCGTCAACAGAGGGCCAAATACAGTAAACGCTCGACGGGTTGGTGTATAGAATGCATAACATGCACTTCAAACATCTGCTTTATTATTTTTAATTATAGGTATTGAAATGTATAGAGCATTTCATGACTGACCAACATTTTAATGCTCTTCACTTTAATTATTTTAAGAACCATATGACTTGCAAAAGTATAACTGTAATATTTAAATTTGTTGTCACCGCCCTTTAAATCTTTCACAGAAAGTTTCACTGAAACTATAAGTACTGTTAGGCTTTGACGAACGACCATATGCTTTGGGTAGTTTAGTCCGTTACCTTAAGCTTTCTGTTTATTTGATAAACTTATACTGACTGGTGATGAAACATTGCCATTTTGATCTCCTGCTGTATTACTGAGAAATTGCTTTCAAAAAGCTGATTAAATATGATTCAGTTTCATTAGAGTTCTGCTGTCCCATCACTTTGGATGTTACTAAATACTGTACTAACCCCATTATAGTCCCACCTAAATTTACACTGGAATGAACTTGAATTTAGAGGGTGGGATCAAAATCCCATTTTGATCCTAACAAAAAAAAACACAAGCATCAAAATGTCAGCCTTTTCTGACGTAAATGAATTCCAGATATTTTCAAGTGTCAAATGAGGTGTGTGATTAACAAAGATCTGCAAATGAACTGAAGCATAATCACAAGAGAAACTACCAAAACAGTAATAATAGCAAAAACTGCTTGTAACTAGAATTGTCTTCCAGCAAAGAGCTTCTAAGGTGGGATTATAATTGAACATGGGTCTACTCAGGTCAGTATGGCAATAGTCCATAGAATAGATGAAGTCCAGGCAATATCAGCATTACATCTGTGAGAAATTTCTGAAACTTTTGCATGTTGAAAGTACATGTAGGTGTACATGTAGATCATATCGAAGATCTCTATCTTGGTTGCAGTTAATCTTGACTTGAATCAATACCTCATCAAATCATTGACTTGCATGTATTATACAGGAACGATCAAGAAGGCGGGTTTCCCCAGAGCAAGTGGCAAAGAAGTGGTGTCAAATATCACAGGATCAGTCAGGGTTTCAGAAGAAATACATCAACCAATACATTGGTATTTTTTTATCACTGGCATTGTCCCTTTAATGCCATTTTCATCTTCATCTATATTTTGGTTTGTTAATTTCCTAAAACTTCATATATGTTTTGGTTTGGTTCCAAAACTTCGTTATTTTGGTTTGTTTCCTAATTTCTTCGTGTTTTTTGGAAGTTCTCTGAATCTTCATTGATGCGTTGTTTTTTTAGGCAAAAAAAAAAGAGGTTCGTCTCAAGTTCCACAGGTTCAAAACCCAAAGCGCTATGCATTTTTGTTTGTTTTTTGGTTTAGTCTAAAAAAGTTATGCGGGAGTGTCGTGGTCGAGTGGTTTAAGGCGCTTGACTGGAGATGCACTAATATCCTTTGGCAAGATATTAACCTGCACTTGCTACTCTCCACCCAGGTGTTAAATGGGTACCCAGCAGTAGGATGCGGCCGTCATTGTTTGTCAAACAGTTTTTTGAGCATCAAGTAACGCCTGGCTGGAATGCTCCCCAGGGAGTGGAGATCGTGCACAGTGTGTGCGGGCAAGCACTGAATCCTATGACCGGGCTAATAGTATATTTGTAAAGCGCTTAGAGACATTTGTATTTAAGCGCTATATAAAAGCTTAATATTATTATTATTATGCGCTCGTGGAAATTCCTTTTTTTATTGCATTTTTAGCCCACTTTTTTTTCTATTTTTTTGCTGCTTTGTGGCCATATTTTTATTTTTGCATATCAACTGGGGACTTAAGAGCCAACTGTGATCAGGTCCTCAGTTTGCTAGGACCAGATGATAAAGACGCAGTCATATGTGTAAATTGTGTAAACTAAAGTTTGCAAGTCAAATAGAGACTTTAGGCCAAGGTTTGCTCTGTTTCCAGGTAAACTTATATGCCATGATAGGCCAATGTGTAATGTTTTGCATATCAATTATTGACTTATGGGCAATTTTAATCAGGTCCACAGTTGGCTTGGGTCAGATCATGGACCTATTACGGATGGACATTCAACGTGATTCTTTCTTTGATCCAATGATAGTCACCGCCTTCTGATTATGTGCATCTTAATGAGAACATTCGGCTGTTTTAACAATAACGACTGCGTAAGCATTTTCGGGCATTGACAAAGGAGCAGTTTCCCTCTCTTGGGTTTTGTTTGGATGGTGTGCTCTGTAAGAGTATGTCTTCAATAAAAACATCCCCAATGGGGAGCAGCAAAGTTGAAAAGCAGACGATTTTGGTGATATGAAATGTATTATTACTGATCTTGATTCTGTCCCGGCTTTTTGGCGGCGACCATGATGAGATCAAAGTGAAGAAACATTTACGGAATGTTATTGAGACGACATTGACGTAGACAATCACAATGAATTTGTTAAGAAAACGATGAATGTCCATCCGTAATAGGTCCATGGTCAGATGACCAGGATCGACGCATCCTCATGTGTACATTGTGTAAACTGAAGTTTGTAGGTCAAATGGGGACTTTTGGCCAACTTTACTTAGATCTGTGTTTTGGTTTGTTTCCTTATATCAATGCTTTGGTTTGTTTACTGACATCCATGTTTTGGTTTGTTTCCTTATATCCATAATTTGTTTCCTTATTTCCATAGTTTGTTTCCTTATATCCATAGTTTGTTTCCTTACATCCATGTTTTAGTTTGTTTACTGACATCCATGTTTTGGTTTGTTTACTGACATCCATGTTTTGGTTTGTTTCCTTATTTCCATAGTTTGTTTCCTTATATCCATAGTTTGTTTCCTTACATCCATGTTTTAGTTTGTTTACTGACATCCATGTTTTGGTTTGTTTACTGACATCCATGTTTTTTTTTCGCTGTTGCTGAAGTCCACAATGTGATCCATAAAAATAATATATGGACTTCCTCAAAAATGGTATTACCATTATGCCAACTTATAGGCCACCAGTAGCACTACCTACAGGTACAAAGATCTGTTTGACATCTTTGATAAATAACAAAAATATGTACCTACTGGTATGTGCATGAATGTTAATATTTGTGTGAATAAAACTCTGTCAAAATCAACATTTAGGTATCACCTACTAGTCCATAATAGAAACTGAAGCACGGTAGTTAATAACTAAAAAACATGAATATATTTGGTTATTTGGTAATGTGCTCCATTGATTTGAAATTTTGTGACGCATTCCGTCAAAAAATGTCCTCTCCGAAATCACTTCAATTAAACTCCAAAATTAAATGAACAAAATGGTTAATGACATTTTGTTTATAAACTCTTATCCAAGTTATATACATTTATGTTAAGCCGCTAGACAAAGTGTTTGAAGAATGTCCTATGCCAACCGTGCTCTTAGAGTGTGCAAGTTGCTGACGTGTCCAGCTTGGCATACCAAAATGCGGTCGGCATAGATGACATTTTGCCCTCTGTAGACCGTGCCCCTTGCCCCATGGGGTCAAGGGGCTATGCGTATGCCAAATACTGTAAAAGGATTTAATTTCATAGGTTGTTTTTTTTTTCGCGAATTTAGAAAAAGCAGGATTTGGCGAGAGTTTTAAATTTGCGAATACAGAAAATTTACTGTTAGTTTTAATGTAAATTTTGCGAGGGATTTAATTTCGCGAATTTTATACCCTCACAAAATTAAATCCTTTTACAGTATGAGCTCTGTAGTTTTGCAATTTTTATGCTAGAGGTGGTTATACAAAGAGTCTTCAGAAGGAGGAGAAGATCGAGAAGACTAAACACCCTTCATAGCATAAGATCAGGGTGCAAAATAAGGAGTCTGAAGGGCACACCATTTTAAGGCAGTTATTAAAGGGCGCATCAATTTAGAAGGCAAAAATATTAAAAGTATAGCAAAACAATATGGTAACTTCTGGGGCATCAAGGCAACTGGTAGTGGCACCGACGGCAATTGCCTTTGATGCCTTCGGTTATTTTGCACCCTGCATAAGATCTATGCCGGGTTTCACCCAGGCAAAATAAGGAAGTGTTATTACCTGAATAACTCATATCTGCTCTGCCCCAATCTACCTTTGGATTAAATAAGGATTTCATGTGTTGTCTTCTGCACAGGTTATGGTCTCTTTGCAACCAGAGATTTCTCCAAAGGCGATTTCTTATTGGAATATAGAGGGGTACACAGACCTGATACAGCTGCTGAAACAGATGATGTTGATAACACCTATGTGTTTGAGTACAGACATAATGGGAAAGATATGCTGTAAGTTTTTAAACTAATTTAAAGTAATCTTGTTATTATTATATAGCCAGTTGTTGATTCAACACAATTTCAGCATTGGGAGCTGCCAAGAAGCCAATCTCAACAATCAATGATTTGCATTAAAATGTGTAGCTAATTAGGCAAATATCAACAATCAATGGTTTGCATCAAAATGTGTAGGCAAATGTGGATATATTACACATGAATTTAATGAGTGTGACTCTCCACTTTTGAATAATTGAAAGTTATTTTTCAATGCAAGGAGTAGCAGTTAGAAATCACCAGTGAAATGGAATTCTACATCCTCACAATTTGTTATTGATTATGAAGAACATCACAAATTCACTTGCATAGTGCATATAACTAACCATTGGTTAATTAATGGTTCAAGTTTCGGGTCAAGCAACTGTTTGAATTATGGTATACCATCTAGGTTTTGTGTTGCGATCGGTCAGTGGTTCAAAACCAAGATAGCGTGACCAAATTGACCAGCAATGACACCTTTTGTAATGTGCACTACAACATTGAATAACAAGAAATACTAAGGTCGACTTGTAAAATTTTTGTTGTTTTTTTGTTGACAGAACAACACTTTGTATGAGTTTTTCTTGTATTCAAGAGTAGTAAAACATAATAACCTGTGGTCCAGTGTTTTTACACAGTTTGGGTTTACTTAACTCACAAATGCTACATGTAAATCGAAATCAACTGGTATTAAACAAGGTTTCATTGTGTTTACCTGCTGATTAATGTTCTAAATAAGAGCATGTTAGAATCTGTGAATACCCCTTTAAATAATTTTAAGAAAATCTATCAAAATTTACTTTCTTTCCTTATGTTTTGGTCAAAAGGATCGACGCCACATGCCCTAACTCCTGCCTTGCTCGATATATCAACGACTGCCACAAAAGACCCAACTCCATTATGAAGAAGTTCTCTCTCTCAGGAATGATACATCTCTGCTTGTATACTTTATCCAATATCAAAATTGGAGAAGAAATCAGGTACGACTATGGGATGCTGGATATGCCATGGCGACAGGTACCGGTATGTACCATTTCTTTCTAATTTGTATCTTATACTTAGACACATAGGCTATCCTTCATCTAATTCATCTTCATCTGTACGTAGCGACAGGTTTATACCATTAATTAGAATGGTCCTTATAATAATTGGGCAGTGTTATTATTAATGTCATGTTTAAGGATATTCCCTGAGTTGGACCACCTCTTAATGACATACATGTAGTAGATATGCCCAAGAAAACCTCATTTCCAAAATGTCAGTTATGCATTAGTGTGTGCATTACATTGCTCCATATCCTACAGCGTGTTTTCTCTCGGGTCCAAGAGAAACTCAAACATGGTGATGTTCTGTCGCTATAGAATTGTCAAAATTCTAATTGTCTATATAACTCTAAAAGTCTTGTTTTAGCTCATCCGGCCCAAAGGGCCCGATGAGCTTATGCCATGGCGTGGCGTCCGTCGTCCGTTCGTCCGTCCGTCTACAGTTTTCAAAATGCTTCTTCTTCGTTATTTTTCAACCGATTTTGATTCTGATTGTTTCATATGATAGGGCTAGGACGGGAATTTAAAAATTCGACACAGAATCGTCAAATTCATTATCTATGCTAATTTATGCAAATTGATTCGAAATCACAAAAAATGCTTCTTCTCCTTCATTTCTCGACCGATTTTGATTTGGTTTGCTTTATCTGGTAGAGCTAACTTTGGTACACTAAATTTCTACACAGAATTTTGAAATTGTTCTCCATTAATTAATTATGGTAATTTATGCAAATTTATTCCAAAAATAACAAAAATTGCTTCTCCCTCATTTCTTGACCGATTTTGATTTGGTTTGCCTTATTTGGTAGAGCTAAATTTGGAACACTAAAATTATACACAGAATTTTGAAATTGTTCTCCATTAATTAATTATGGTAATTTATGCAAATTTATTCCAAAAATAACAAAAATTGCTTCTCCTTCATATTTCGACCGATTTTGATTTGGTTTGCTTTATATCGTAGAGCTAACTTTGGTACACTAAACTTCTACACAGAATTTTGAAATTGTTCTCCATTAATATTTATGGTAATTTATGCAAATTTATTCCAAAAATAACAAAAATTGCTTCTTCTCCCTCATTTCTTGACCGATTTTGATTTGGTTTGCCAAATTTATTCCAAAAATAATTTAAAAATCACAAACCCTTCCAGGGCATCAAATTTTTATTTTTTGACCAGTTCAAAAGTGTACCACATAAAATTTATGATATTTGTTGTTGCGAGATGCGGATGAGCGCTACATCATTGACGTTCTGGTTATTGAATTTGCAACGTAATTAGCCAAAAATAATCTATAAACTTTTCACCTGACCCTCCCTGCAAGATATGTGATCAAAGCCCAAATGTCATGAAAAAGGGGAAAATGCGATGTACAATGTGAATTGTGAAACCTTTTTATAAAAACAAAATCTGTTGACACAAAAACCCTGATAGCACAAAGTAAATATCTGGCCGAACCATGTATTTTGTATGCAATTTTAAGTGGATAACACAAAATCCTTATAACACAAACAAAATATTGTGGTCCTACTGATTTTGTGTTAAAGAGGTTCCGCTCCGAGGTTCAGCTGTATCATGTTTACATGTCCTACCTTTGTATGATGCTGAATTATATTTCTTGGATTCTTTAAAAAATCGGTTAAAAAATGAGAAGGTGCAAGCCAAAAACGACTTGCGAGGCCAAGGTGGGATAGGAGAGTACGTTAATTGACCCCGGGCTCAAGTAAATTCTATTTCTGCTCATTTTGATAATTTAAAAATCAATTTAAGATCTTTAGATGCCCTGTCTCATAGATTAGTGGTAAATAAAGGTACCTTGACAGTTAAAAATAAATGTCATGTTTTAGCTCGATTTTGTGTAAAAGAGATTCCACTGTACGACAAAAAATCAGTTTAAATATGTTAAAGGGGGGTGCCAACGTTCAAAGTGTGCAAAACATTATGCAAAGATCATGAAAGTACAATTTTTGGGGAAAGGAAAGAAGTCATAAGTTCCATATCTGACCTCAAATTTGACCAAAAGTGCTGCTCAATAGTTAACAGGAAAGCTACGCAATTTATTGGTCAGAATTACCACAACTTGGTCAAAATTGTGGTCATTCTTACCTACCGTTAGTTTGTAGATTCTTCATCTTGATATTTTTATGTAAGTTTTTTTTTTTTTTTGTGACCAAAAGTGCCAAAATCTGCCTTTTGTCGCACTTTTTGGTTTAAAAAAAAATAAAACTTTTATTATCCCCTCGCCGACGAAGTCGGAGGGGATATAGTAACGCTGCCGTCCGTCCTTCCTTCCATGCGTGCGTCCGTCCGTGCGTGCGTCCGTTCGTAACAAATTTGGTTTCCGATCGATAACTTCAGTAATGTTTGACAAATTTTAATGGAATTTGATATGAAGGTACATGATATCAAAATACAGGCTAAGTTCGATTTCGGAGTATGTACCTAGGTCAAAGGTCATAGCTCATTAAATATGCAAATCTGGTTTCCATTCGATAACTTGAGTAATGTTTGACGAATTTTAATGAAATTTGATATGAAGGTTCATGGTATTAAAACAAAGTCTAAGTTCGATTTCGGAGTATGTAGGTCAAAGGTCATAGCTCATTAAATATGCAAATCTGGTTTCCATTCGATAACTTGAGTAATGTTTGACGGATTTTAATGAAATTTGATATGAAGGTACATGGTATCAAAATACATGTACAGCCTAATTTCGATTTCTGAGTATGTAGGTCAAAGGTGAAAGGTCATAGCTCATTAAATATGCAAAAACACCTACCGGTAATTATATATGTGAAAATCCTTGCCTAGAAATATAATAATATAGTCCAATGGAGGTAACTTGTTCTGACGTATATAGGCCATTTGTACCCTGCGAGGGATGCTACGCTTTGCGTTGACTTGTTTAAAAATGAATCTCATCTTACTACAGAATCAAAGTTTTATGTCTTTGATTGAGTTTGGAATTACACACCATGGATAGTGGCAATTGGCCATTGTAGTGGCATTCAAATTTAGCGATTTGTTAATATTACCAATTGATGTTCGAAAATGCATTTTAAAAAAATTGTGAATTGTCTTGCTCGCGAAATTGAAATGCATGCAAAACTTTTGCATATTATGGCTAATTCTTAATTTCTAAACTCATGAATTGTTTCCGTTTCCGATAATTTCAGGTGGGAGTTCTGGATGCTGCACCATCTGGCTCAAATGTTCACTGGACCGGTGATGACGACACTCCTGTCGCATCTGAACCATCTGGAGATGACAACACTCCTGTCGCATCTGAACCATCTGGAGATGACAACACTCCTGTCGCATCTGAACCATCTGGAGATGACGACACTCCTGTCGCATCTGAACCATCTGGAGATGACGACACTCCTGTCGCATCTGAACCATCTGGAGATGACAACACTCCTGTCGCATCTGAACCATCTGGAGATGACAACACTCCTGTCGCATCTGAACCATCTGGAGATGACGACACTCCTGTCGCATCTGAACCATCTGGAGATGACGACACTCCTGTCGCATCTGAACCATCTGGAGATGACGACACTCCTGTCGCATCTGAACCATCTGGAGATGACGACACTCCTGTCGCATCTGAACCATCTGGAGATGACGACACTCCTATCGCATCTGAACCATCTGGAGATGGCGACACTCCTGTCGCATCTGAACCATCTGGAGATGACGTCACTCCTGTCGCATCTGAACCATCTGGAGATGACAACACTCCTGTCGCATCTGAACCATCTGGAGATGACGACACTCCTGTCGCATCTGAACCATCTGGAGATGACGACACTCCTGTCGCATCTGAACCATCTGGAGATGACGACACTCCTGTCGCATCTGAACCATCTGGAGATGATTCCGATAGTGATTATGAAGCCGAATCTGATCCAGAAGGTAGTAGCAGTGATGAGGCTGATTTCATTCCATTTCGGTTTGTACGTGGACGTCAAAGTAACTCTGTGGCAGTTTCTGTCAGTGATAATAAGGAGAGTGAAGCCATGCCTGTTGACCATTCAGTACCTAATACCTCACCTGCCCATGCCTCTGCAAGTGTTCAAAGTGCAAAAGTCTCAAGCTCCAGTTGCAGTATTAATGTGATGACCACTTCAAACAACAACTGTAGAAAGTGGGACAAACCTCAGTACTGTAAATTTTGTAGTCAACCACAAAAGAAACTGCCGAGGCATCTGCTTACACCACAACATGTCAACGAGACTGAGGTTCAGCAATGGATTGCAACTAAAGACATGAAAGAAAAGGCAAACTTGCTAGCTAAAATGAGAAATTACGGAAACTATCGTCACAATGTCAAAGTCCTTCAAGAAAATAAAGGTACCTTGATTGTTGCATACAGACCGAAATATGATGTGGATCCAGAAGAATATTTGCCATGTAGTCATTGTTATGCTTTCTATTCCAAGGATGATTTGTACAGGCATGTTCATAGATGTAAATTGCGACCAGATGTTGAGGATGAGGATGAGACCTGTGAACCACCCAAGAAGAAAAAAAGAACCTTACATGTTCAAACTGGTAGAATGATGCTTCCAGGCCCATCAGGAGTAAGCCCAAAGGTGCACATGATATTATCAATGGGAGTCGATGATGAAATATTGAGAGTTGTGAAATCAGATAGATTAATGCAGCAAGTAGCAGAGAGGCTGACATTGAAGCATGGGCATGACAAAGACCAGTATTCATATATACGGCAAAAATTGCGTGAACTTGCACGACTGGTTCGTGAGTACAGAAAATTGAATGATCACCCATCGGCTTCATTAGTAGATTTGATTTGTCCTACCAAATTTAATGAGGTCATAGCTGCAACTAGGAAGGCTGCAGGATTTAATGAGGATACACATTTGTACACAACACCTAGCCTGGCACTGAAAGTCGGATATACACTGGTGACGGCTGCCAAAGTCCTTATGGGAAATGCTCTGTTGCAAGCAGATGCTGGTTTGGAAAAGAAATGCAAACAGTTCATCAAATCATATACTCTCAAGTGGGAAGCAGAAGTAAGCACACATGCACTGCGTACATTAAAAGTAAACAAGAGAAATACATCAAGGCTGCTTCCTTTGACAACAGATGTTGTTGCACTGTCCAATTATGTGAGAAAAGAAACAAAAGAGGGAAAACAGAAGCTGAACAGCTGCAGTAGTGATGAGACCCTTGACAGATGGAAACAGTTGGCTGAGGTTACCCTGACCCAGGTGTGTGTTTTCAACAGGAAGCGTCCGGGAGAAGTTTCAAAGATGCCCCTCAGTGATTACAAGTGTATCACAAAAGGAGAAGGTGGAATATTTGGTGAAGGCCTAACCAAATGGGAAAAGGCGTTGTGCAATGTGGTATGGAGGGTGGAGATTAATGGGAAATGCAATAACACTGTACCCGTTTTGCTAACAGATGACATGAAAGGCAGCATTGACTTGTTGATGGAGAAAAGGTCACAAGTAGTCAATGATGGAAATCCCTACTTGTTTGCAAACCCCGATGGAAGAGGCCACTTGAGAGCAACTGATACAGTGCGAAATCATGCCCAAAAGTGTGGAGCAAAGTATCCAGATCAGCTTAGATTGACAAAACTCAGGAAGCACATTGCTATCAGCTCTCAGATCATGAATTTGAAGGATAATGAAGTGGACATTTTAGCCACCTTCATGGGCCATGACATAAGAACCCACAGAGCCTACTACCGCCTGCCAGATGCGTCACTGCAAGTAGCAAAGATTTCTAAAGTACTCTTCAGCATGGAGAAGGGAGACCTAAAGGCAATGGCAGGAAAGACGTTGGATGATGTTCGTGTAGATGCAGATGAAGGTATGACTATTTTTTATGTTTTGTGCTAGATAGAATGGCTGAGAATATGCCATACCATTTTCATTTCCTTCTACTTTTATCTAAAGTGATATCTGATTGGTTAGTGAGATCATAACGGTTTCTAGTTTGAGATTACATTAGGCCAGAAAACTTTTATGTTACATCTCAATCATTCATTTCACTCTCATACAACACAGTTTTTATATTGTATAATTTCCTTAGTTTTGTATGCTTGCTATATCCTTCAGTTTGTGAAGTTCCATGCTTTTGGTAAGCAAACTGGGATGTCTTCATTAGTACCTCCAGTTTTAATAAGAATTGATCCGAGATACAATATATGGGAAGCTGCCAACATTTCAAATACTTGAATATGTGATTTGATTTTTGTGTCGCCTTACTGAACGTTCATGGTGGCACATACTAATCCAAATTATCTATGTCCGTCTTTCCATTAACCGATTCGGTTAACGTTTTCGGTTAACCCTTCTAAAAATGCTCCGCAGGCTAAACGCTATGCTTGATTTACTCCAAAACTTGGTAGGATGATCCGCAGGTTAAACGCTATGCCCGATTTACTTCTAACTTGGTAGGGTGATAGAGTGAGGTGCCACAATATCATGTGTTGCTTTGAGCTGTATTATTTGCATATTCATGAATTTCAATTAGCTTATTTGCAATGCAATTTAGGTTAACCTTAAAAAAAATGCTCTGCAGGCTAAACGCTATACCTGATTCATTTGAAACCTGGTAGGGTGACAGACTGAGGTGCCAAGATGTTGTGTGATGCTTTTCATTGCATTATTTGCATAATCATGACATTTAATGAGCTAATTTGCATATTTTGATATATTTTGGATACTCATGTGTTTTAAAAAAATGATGACACTTGCAGAATTGTCTCTCTAAATACACTTTGTATTGAAGAGTAGTTGTGGTACCAGCTGTGCTGTTTACATGAAAAGCAAAACAGGGATGACTATCCACAGCTGTCTGCTATGAACTTACCCTTGCAAAGATTATAATGTACATGTATGTTATTTTTCACCTGCTCTTGTTAAATCTGTGTTTGTTTTTTGTTTTTCAGAATGCAACATAGATCCAGATGTTGATGATGATCCTGACAACGAAGTGAACAGGCCCGATGATGCTGTTTTGATGGATGAGATGTCAGACAAAGAAAATGAAGGTGTGAATGAATTACTTTGTTATATCCTTTGTTAGGCCTCCGTTACGAAGTAGCCGGAGGCATTATGTTTTCGGGTTGTCCGTCCGTCCGTCCGTCCGTCCCGTTCTCGTGATCGCGTTATCTGAAGAACCGATTGATGGATTCCTGCCAAACTTTGGTCATGTATGTATCTTGCAGAGCCGATGGACTGATAAGATTTTGGGGTCACAAGGTCAAAGGTCAAAGGTCACAGGGCTCATTATGTATGAAAAACAGCTCGTGATCGCGTTATCTCAAGAACCGATTGATGGATTCCTGCCAAACTTAGGTCATGTATGTATCTTGCAGAGCCAATGAACTGAGTAGATTTATGGGTCATGAGGTCAAAGGTCAAATGTCATGGGCTCATTATGTATGCAAAAACAGCTTTATCATTAGAACTGACAGATGGATTACTATTTAATTCAGGACATCTTGCAGAGCCAATGAACTGAGTAGATTTTAGGGTCATGAGGTCAAAGATCAAAGGGTCATATATGTATATGAGAAATTGCTTGTAATCACGATATTCTGAGAACCTGTTAATGGATTACAATGAAATTCGAATTTGAAAAATTTCTTCTGTTTTGGTTTGTAAACTTGCTCTATGACGGAGGCATCATTTTCGAATGCGCGCAGTCGAAGTTCCATCTAGTTTATCCTTACTTTGATTATTCCAGATGCCCTCAACAGGTGATTATCCTTGTGTCACTATTTGAATTTTAGCATTCGCTTAGTTTGAATTCTGGCTAAATGGCACTCCTAATGCAGACAGCTTTAAATGAAGAACTAGCTAAAAGTAATGTAAATTGTAACTTTAAAAAAAAAATCAAAATATAACCATTCCACTCTTCTCTCAGCTACCATCTTCTGCATTTGGTTAAGTTTTTTAAAATCTGTCATTGAACCTGAAACATTAATTGTGTTTCCCTACTTATTTGTCTAATTCACTATTAAAGGTATGAGCATGCCGCAGCAAAGCAGAAAGAAGAGTGACCAAGTTGCAAACAAGGAAAGTGACCGTGGTGCCAGCAGAAAGAAAAGGAGTATCAGACAATCTTGGACAGCTGAAGAAAAACAAGCAATACACAGACACTTTAAAGAAGAACTACGCTCACGCCAACTGCCCGGTAAAGAAAAAATAATGAAGTACTGCAAGATGGATGCAGACCTGAAGGGTCGTACTAAAAGGTGGACAACAGTCAAAGATTTCATTAGAAACCAAATTAGAAAGACAAATCCACTGGATTTTTAGTGAATTTTCAACCTGTTATGAGTGAAATTAATCATGTTCATCACACTCCGCAATTTTGGATGAAATCTTTTCAGGTACTGACATGCGTAAAATGTGGTTGCTTCTTATTCATATAACCCACTTACTGGTTTCCTTGATGAAGGGCTGTGCTTTGGAAGAGGTGCACCTTTATATAGGTTAACAGTTAACTCCATGGCCAGGAAGCATACTGTGTGTAAAGCAGTGTATGGTTCTGCAAGTCAAATGGGAACTTAATAGGAAAAACTTAATTACCTGCCCAGTTGGTCAGGGCCAGGGAGTAGACTTGTGTCTAACAGTATGTATACTGTATAGAAGATTGTAAGGCAAATGGGAACTTTTGTGCTAAAGTTGTTTGATAAGCCCCAGTTTGCCAGGTTAACGTTTTGCAGTTTAAATGATGACTTACAGGTCAATTTTATCAGCTCCCATATCACCAGATGGTCAACGTCAGTGAGCATCACATGTGTAACAATGTGCATAAAGGTTTACAGGTCAAACTCCAACTTTGCTCACTTCCCCTAGATTAGGTTCATGGTTGATAGGACTCGTGATAGGACTAGATGTATAATGTTTTCCATATCAACTGGGAATTAAGAGCCAACTGTGATCAGGTCCTCAGTTGGCTTAGACCATGACAAGGAAGCATCCACATGTGTACACTATGTAAAATAAAGTTTGCAGGTCAAATAGGGACTTTAGGCCAACTTTGCTTGGCTCCCCAGTTAAATAGGCCAGTATGTAATGTTTTGCAATCAACTAGTGACTTATGGGCAATTTTGATCAGGTCCTCAGTTGGCTTGGGTCCGATTACCAGGAAGCATCCGCATGTGTACATTGTGTGAAAGTTAAGTTTGTAGGTCAAATGGGCACTTTTGGTCAACTTTACTTGGCTCACCAGTTGATCAGGGCCATGATGACTCGTCAAAGGACCGCTATGTATAATGTTTGGATTTAAGAGCCAACTGTGATGATCGAGGTCCTCAGTTGGCTAGTTCCAGCTGATGAGGAAGCATCCACATTGTGTAAACTAAAGTTTGCACGTCAAATGGGGACTTATGGCTAACTTGACTCGTCAAAGGCCCGCTACTTGCAAAATTTAGATTTTTAAGTACATTGCAGATCAAATGGGACATAGCTACCACCTTTGATCCTCAATTAGTCAAGGCCAGGTGAAGTCCCATGAAATTGAAAATTGTGTAAAAAGTAACATGTCTAATTTTGATTTATGAGACAACTTGGTTAGCAGTTGGGTTTTGACTGTTGGTCAATTACCATGGACCTTTGGCCTTTATTAGACTTTATAAATATCTCACCACTCTTGTCCAATTTCATCTAAGTTTGGACCCTTTTTTTCAAAAAAATCATCAAAAAGTAGACCATTTGCCCCTTTTGTGAAATTTAATCAGGTCCTCGCACTCAGCTATTGGGTAGGGCCAGATAACCATTAAAGCATAATCATGTGTTCAATGTGTTTCTATTAAGTTATGTCTGCAGATCAAATGGGACTTTGTACCATCTATGATCAGATCCCCAGTTAGTCAAGGCCAAATTGTGAATAAAGTTTTACAGATCAAATGTGGACTCAAAGCTTGCCAGCTTCGATAATTTTCCAGTTGCAGTCAATTATCAGGGAGCATTGACCAATGTGTAACAGTTTGTATAAAGATTTGCAGGGTAAGTGGGGTATATTTCTGCGACAAACTATGATCAGCTTCTGAGCCAAGAACATTGTTTATTTAAGGATGCACTCAGCAACATGCTTTATGCAGTATAGTTCATCTCGTATGTAACTCAAAAACTATTGATGGGAAGTGTATAAAGGTATACATTTTCTGGCTGAAAATGACCTGTTAAATCCATTGAACACATACAATTTGGACAACAATTTATCATTTTTTTTACCATTTTTTTCGACCACCATAAATAAAATATCCTTGCAACAAAAAATTATTTTCCTAGTGTCCAAAATATAACTCACAATGTACCAAAAATATAATAACCAAGTTTGAACTTATGAGTTGTGGGCTATAAAAAAAGTTCTAGGGCCTAATTACAAAAAAACGTTACTAGATTTTAGTAGGTACAATGTATTCTGTATGAAATCTTAAATCAGAAATGTTTTATTTTTGAGTCCTGAGGGTTCAAAACTCATATAAACTATTAAAAATGAAATGGCTGAAATTATGATTTTATGCAGAAACATGGATTTTCAGTTGCATTTTCAATCTCATCTTGAAAACCCCAAGATCCTGTGTCTCGATCCTGACTTTGGTATACGGTTGCCGACAATATGCTGCATCCGATGGTACATTAGACATTTTTTCCAATTGAATTTATATGGATTTGAGAGTAAACGTCCACATGGTCTCACCATCTGTTTACATTGCTTGCTGTTTCCATGGGCGTTGTGTCACGTAGATAGATTGCGCGGATATTGCACATCGTGTTGCAATGTGACGGGACACGTAGCATGCATCGCATAAACGGACACTGTCATTTTGCGTTAAAAAAGGTTTCATCTGTAGTTTTGTTAGATTTTAAACCTGAAAAGGGTCCACAAAACAGTTTTTGATGGTTCAATGTTTATATTAGCATCACAGAATTTACTGACATGATGGAACAGAGTTTGAAGATAGCAATAAAAAAAAAATCATTTAAGGGTATGGCAAACTTTGACGTTGCTGGGTGCATCCTTAAGTTGTAGGTAATTACATGTTTTAAGATGTTAAAAGTTGTGTAGATCAAATGGGGACTTTGCAGGCCAACCTTGATTATTACCTCCCGGCTGGTCGTCCTAGGAATTGAATAGCCCATGTATAAAGGTTTTCAGCTTAAACGGGGACATATGATGCTCACTTGTGTTGACCCAGCTGGGGAGATAATAAGAGTTAGCCCCAAAGTCCCTTTGCAAACATGAGATGCTCCATTGCATTTCTCCAATCTGTGATCTGATCAAACTTGTTAAGGTACTATGCCCATTCAAGTTTGATATCTCCTCATTTGGCTGGGATCAGAAGCATCTTCGTTCCTGTACTGTGTAGAGTAGCAACTCATTTACACAAAGTTGGTGGGGGTTTGGATTTAGGTTTGTGTTATCAGGATAGAATGAAATTTACAAGAACACCTTGGAAATTGAATTCCTCTTTGTATTATTTGGAACTTTGTGTTAAGAAAAGGGTTTGCAAGAACGAGTTGCCACTGTATGAGGTAATTTGTTGGTCAAACAGCGACTTATGGGTCAGCTTTGATAAGCTACAGAGTTGGTCACCTCCAATCTTGCATATACCATTGAGTGTATTCAATTTTTCATCCAGTGTTGTTTTGAACAGTTTTATAGTTTTACATACATGTACACAATCTATATAAAGTTCTGAAATGGATAGTGCATGCAAGAGTGTTTTGTTCATATATGAAAATGTGACATATTACAAATTTACCCTTGGTTCAGTTTGTTGTTATGAATTTCTGATGTTTGTGTTTGTTTTTGTTTTTTGTAAAGAGTGAGTTAAATGTCTTAACAAGACATGTTCTCATGCAATGCAATCAATGCAATCAATTGTTAATCTTTTCCTGTTATGTGGAAAAAAATGTGTATGCTTTAAGTAATGAATACCCTTTGTTTCATCACAACTTCTGTAGTGACATCACCTGCAAAGAACACTTTTTCTGGGTTTGAATTCCAAGCGTGATGACCACCGCCAATTATAAGTGTGGGTTCTGCTTCTAAAGGAACATTAAAAAAATAGTTTTTATTGAATTGAATCTTGTCTTCCTGATGATTTATAAAATATTTTAGATGGGAATCTGTAGATGAGTTATACAACAAATGATAAATGTTTTATTCATCGGATAGAATATTTTCATTTTAGTGGAAGATTGGCCGTTCCGCCAGCTCCTGGTATGGTGCAACTAATCTTTCACCTCATGAAAATATTCTTACCAGAGCACTCTCAAATTATATGTATAACATTTTGTTATTTGATGTAGCTAGTATGAGCAATGTTGTAATACATTTGTTAGTTGTGTATTAAAATGTAACCACTAGCCTGTATTAAACAGTATATCATATTATAATAGTTAGATCAGGTATATACAGTTTACAATTCACCGTTCATAGTGTACATGTTAAAAAGTTGATTGTTCAGTATCATTGCAGTTAAATGCTGGTTGACCAAAATTTGTGGAATGGCTGGTATTTCAGAAAAGGAGTTGAAACAGAAGGTCAGGTTTATCATTGAAGAAATATTATTTGGGCAAAAGCTGTTTTATATCAAATTCATTCTAAAAATAAATCATGTTTTGTATTATAGGTATACCTACACTACATTGTACATTACTCTGTATTTTACCAAAACGTCTGTAGTGACAAGCTACAGAGTTGGTCAACTCCAATCTTGCATATACCATTGAGTGTATTCAATTTTTCATCCAGTGTTGTTTTGAACAGTTTTATAGTTTTACATACATGTACACAATCTATATAGAGTTCTGAAATGGATAGTGCATGCAAGAGTGTTTTGTTCATATATGAAAATGTGACATATTACAAATTTACCCTTGGTTCAGTTTGTTGTTATGAATTTCTGATGTTTGTGTTTGTTTTTGTTTTTTGTAAAGAGTGAGTTAAATGTCTTGACAAGACATGTTCTCATGCAATGCAATCAATTGTTAATCTTTTCCTGTTATGTGGAAAAAAATGTGTATGCTTTAAGTAATGAATACCCTTTGTTTCATCACAACTTCTGTAGTGACATCACCTGTCAGGTTTATCATTGAAGAAATATTATTTGGGCAAAAGCTGTTTATATCAAATTCATTCTAAAAATAAATCATGTTTTGTATTATAGGTATACCTACACTACATTGTACATTACTCTGTATTTTACCAAAATGTCTGTAGTGACATCACATGCTTTTCGTGCGTGCTTCATGATCGTTAAGATAAGGTGATTGAATAGGCATGGACAGGTTGATACGCTTGGAACGCAAACTAGTTGACGTCACTACAAATGTTTTGTGAAACAAAGGGTATTGTCGTCGTATTCAAATTTGAATTTAGATTCTCTGTAGGGCCCACCAGTGGGAATAGCCCAGCACCCATAGACAGTCAAAATGAAGAATGATGTGCAAAACTATAATGCTGGTTGAAGAGATGAATGATCACTATGTCTGGTTTGTCGTCTACGTCGGACTATAACCCAACTCCATGGACAATGTGACCTATTATCTGACATGAAAGTGATAATTTAAAATGTCTATATGTAGTCCATTTTCCAACAGTTTTGTTTGACTGTATTTCTTTGCCCAATACTTTTGTACAAAGAAGACAAGATTAGCACAAAAGTGATGTATGGGTCATGTTTTGATGTTACTATCCATCCACTAAAATGTAATGTTTATATGTTCATAACATATCACTTTGTAACCCGAGTTCTATACAAAAATGAAATGGATTATGGAATTCGGAATCCTGGGTTCAGAACACAAATATGCTGATACTTTCCACTTGCTTTTATTAACAAATGTAACTTTCATTCTTTAAATTAAGATCTTGATTAAGAGACACGGGCATATTTGGGAAATATTTGTCCAACTCTGATTTTTCTGTTGCGATCTTATTTTGATGTACACATCTTGACTGCCCAGCACGCCATTCCAAAGTGGATATTTTCAAAGCAGATACTAATGCCCTCGCTGGGACTGAAGGTTTTTGTAGGGATTTTAAATAAAATGTTATTATTCAGATCCATATTCATGCCGCCTTTAAAAGCAAAATCACCACTTACGATTTTTTTTTTTTTTAACAGCTTGAAGCGAAATACATTAGTTTTTATCATGTCAGATTTCAATTTTGTAACATCTAAACATGAAAATTAAGGTTTTGCAAAAACGCTATTCAGAAGCTTAGTACTCAAACTCTTTCTTGTGTATACCAAATTATGATAGAGGTAAATATTAATGTTATGTAGTTTGCTACTCCAATTTCAATATTGCAACACCATGATTCACTTTTATATGGGAATTTTTGTTTTTAAAGGTCACTGGGGGCTGATTTCACTGCAAAAGGGCATGAATATGGGTCTAAACAATCCCCAAGTTGCGAGTAACTCCTCTCCTACCATACCTGTATAACAGCCCACCTATGTGTTCGTTGTCCTCTGAACTGAGATGTATCATGTTTTGTTGGAAACCTTGTTTTATAAGCCTTATTTTTTCAAAGTTGTCTTTAATAATAAAACAGTTTTGCTGTATTTGAAAGGCATGTCGAAGTATTTTATTTTATATTAAAGGGGCATCTCATGTTTTTATGATTTTATTCCGGCTTATCTTGATACTCCACCATGTGAATGAAACAAGGTCGTAACTGACATTTTGGGCACAAATTAGTTTTCTTTTTATTTTGAAAGAATTAAATATTCATTTTTTAAATTAGACTTCAAGTCTCAAATTTAAACAGTTTTATTTTATAAAAGAAAGAAGATGGTAAGAGACAAAGAAAACAAAGTTGAACACAAAATGGCTTCTCCCGCAAAATGAAGAAAATGTAGATACGACCTTTGTTGCATGCACATGATGACTTATAAGTTTGCAATGGTTGGTTTTTGACATATTCACCTGAAAAACAACAAATATGGTAATAAGACTATCTTGGAAACACTTAGGAGGCATTAGATAGGATTTTTAGATAGGGTTTTTGCAAGTTTGTTCGTCAATCTGATAAATCTTCAGAAAACCTGTTACACTATGTTTAAGCATGATACACTCGCCAATTATACGATTTACTGGATTGATACAGCTATATTCACTATTAGTTATTTGATTTGAGAAATTT
>NW_022145602.1:2638656-2839177 GCF_000002235.5 Strongylocentrotus purpuratus | reverse complement strand
CCATGTTTTTTTTTCGCTGTTGCTGAAGTCCACAATGTGATCCATAAAATAATATATGGACTTCCTCAAAATGTATTACCATTATGCCAACTTATAGGCCACCAGTAGCACTACCTACAGGTACAAAGATCTGTTTGACATCTTTGATAAATAACAAAAATATGTACCTACTGGTATGTGCATGAATGTTAATATTTGTGTGAATAAAACTCTGTCAAAATCAACATTTAGGTATCACCTACTAGTCCATAATAGAAACTGAAGCACGGTAGTTAATAACTAAAAAACATGAATATATTTGGTTATTTGGTAATGTGCTCCATTGATTTGAAATTTTGTGACGCATTCCGTCAAAAAATGTCCTCTCCGAAATCACTTCAATTAAACTCCAAAATTAAATGAACAAAATGGTTAATGACATTTTGTTTATAAACTCTTATCCAAGTTATATACATTTATGTTAAGCCGCTAGACAAAGTGTTTGAAGAATGTCCTATGCCAACCGTGCTCTTAGAGTGTGCAAGTTGCTGACGTGTCCAGCTTGGCATACCAAAATGCGGTCGGCATAGATGACATTTTGCCCTCTGTAGACCGTGCCCCTTGCCCCATGGGGTCAAGGGGCTATGCGTATGCCAAATACTGTAAAAGGATTTAATTTCATAGGTTGTTTTTTTTTCGCGAATTTAGAAAAAGCAGGATTTGGCGAGAGTTTTAAATTTGCGAATACAGAAAATTTACTGTTAGTTTTAATGTAAATTTTGCGAGGGATTTAATTTCGCGAATTTTATACCCTCACAAAATTAAATCCTTTTACAGTATGAGCTCTGTAGTTTTGCAATTTTTATGCTAGAGGTGGTTATACAAAGAGTCTTCAGAAGGAGGAGAAGATCGAGAAGACTAAACACCCTTCATAGCATAAGATCAGGGTGCAAAATAAGGAGTCTGAAGGGCACACCATTTTAAGGCAGTTATTAAAGGGCGCATCAATTTAGAAGGCAAAAATATAAAAGTATAGCAAAACAATATGGTAACTTCTGGGGCATCAAGGCAACTGGTAGTGGCACCGACGGCAATTGCCTTTGATGCCTTCGGTTATTTTGCACCCTGCATAAGATCTATGCCGGGTTTCACCCAGGCAAAATAAGGAAGTGTTATTACCTGAATAACTCATATCTGCTCTGCCCCAATCTACCTTTGGATTAAATAAGGATTTCATGTGTTGTCTTCTGCACAGGTTATGGTCTCTTTGCAACCAGAGATTTCTCCAAAGGCGATTTCTTATTGGAATATAGAGGGGTACACAGACCTGATACAGCTGCTGAAACAGATGATGTTGATAACACCTATGTGTTTGAGTACAGACATAATGGGAAAGATATGCTGTAAGTTTTTAAACTAATTTAAAGTAATCTTGTTATTATTATATAGCCAGTTGTTGATTCAACACAATTTCAGCATTGGGAGCTGCCAAGAAGCCAATCTCAACAATCAATGATTTGCATTAAAATGTGTAGCTAATTAGGCAAATATCAACAATCAATGGTTTGCATCAAAATGTGTAGGCAAATGTGGATATATTACACATGAATTTAATGAGTGTGACTCTCCACTTTTGAATAATTGAAAGTTATTTTTCAATGCAAGGAGTAGCAGTTAGAAATCACCAGTGAAATGGAATTCTACATCCTCACAATTTGTTATTGATTATGAAGAACATCACAAATTCACTTGCATAGTGCATATAACTAACCATTGGTTAATTAATGGTTCAAGTTTCGGGTCAAGCAACTGTTTGAATTATGGTATACCATCTAGGTTTTGTGTTGCGATCGGTCAGTGGTTCAAAACCAAGATAGCGTGACCAAATTGACCAGCAATGACACCTTTTGTAATGTGCACTACAACATTGAATAACAAGAAATACTAAGGTCGACTTGTAAAATTTTTGTTGTTTTTTTGTTGACAGAACAACACTTTGTATGAGTTTTTCTTGTATTCAAGAGTAGTAAAACATAATAACCTGTGGTCCAGTGTTTTTACACAGTTTGGGTTTACTTAACTCACAAATGCTACATGTAAATCGAAATCAACTGGTATTAAACAAGGTTTCATTGTGTTTACCTGCTGATTAATGTTCTAAATAAGAGCATGTTAGAATCTGTGAATACCCCTTTAAATAATTTTAAGAAAATCTATCAAAATTTACTTTCTTTCCTTATGTTTTGGTCAAAAGGATCGACGCCACATGCCCTAACTCCTGCCTTGCTCGATATATCAACGACTGCCACAAAAGACCCAACTCCATTATGAAGAAGTTCTCTCTCTCAGGAATGATACATCTCTGCTTGTATACTTTATCCAATATCAAAATTGGAGAAGAAATCAGGTACGACTATGGGATGCTGGATATGCCATGGCGACAGGTACCGGTATGTACCATTTCTTTCTAATTTGTATCTTATACTTAGACACATAGGCTATCCTTCATCTAATTCATCTTCATCTGTACGTAGCGACAGGTTTATACCATTAATTAGAATGGTCCTTATAATAATTGGGCAGTGTTATTATTAATGTCATGTTTAAGGATATTCCCTGAGTTGGACCACCTCTTAATGACATACATGTAGTAGATATGCCCAAGAAAACCTCATTTCCAAAATGTCAGTTATGCATTAGTGTGTGCATTACATTGCTCCATATCCTACAGCGTGTTTTCTCTCGGGTCCAAGAGAAACTCAAACATGGTGATGTTCTGTCGCTATAGAATTGTCAAAATTCTAATTGTCTATATAACTCTAAAAGTCTTGTTTTAGCTCATCCGGCCCAAAGGGCCCGATGAGCTTATGCCATGGCGTGGCGTCCGTCGTCCGTTCGTCCGTCCGTCTACAGTTTTCAAAATGCTTCTTCTTCGTTATTTTTCAACCGATTTTGATTCTGATTGTTTCATATGATAGGGCTAGGACGGGAATTTAAAAATTCGACACAGAATCGTCAAATTCATTATCTATGCTAATTTATGCAAATTGATTCGAAATCACAAAAAATGCTTCTTCTCCTTCATTTCTCGACCGATTTTGATTTGGTTTGCTTTATCTGGTAGAGCTAACTTTGGTACACTAAATTTCTACACAGAATTTTGAAATTGTTCTCCATTAATTAATTATGGTAATTTATGCAAATTTATTCCAAAAATAACAAAAATTGCTTCTCCCTCATTTCTTGACCGATTTTGATTTGGTTTGCCTTATTTGGTAGAGCTAAATTTGGAACACTAAAATTATACACAGAATTTTGAAATTGTTCTCCATTAATTAATTATGGTAATTTATGCAAATTTATTCCAAAAATAACAAAAATTGCTTCTCCTTCATATTTCGACCGATTTTGATTTGGTTTGCTTTATATCGTAGAGCTAACTTTGGTACACTAAACTTCTACACAGAATTTTGAAATTGTTCTCCATTAATATTTATGGTAATTTATGCAAATTTATTCCAAAAATAACAAAAATTGCTTCTTCTCCCTCATTTCTTGACCGATTTTGATTTGGTTTGCCAAATTTATTCCAAAAATAATTTAAAAATCACAAACCCTTCCAGGGCATCAAATTTTATTTTTTGACCAGTTCAAAAGTGTACCACATAAAATTTATGATATTTGTTGTTGCGAGATGCGGATGAGCGCTACATCATTGACGTTCTGGTTATTGAATTTGCAACGTAATTAGCCAAAAATAATCTATAAACTTTTCACCTGACCCTCCCTGCAAGATATGTGATCAAAGCCCAAATGTCATGAAAAAGGGGAAAATGCGATGTACAATGTGAATTGTGAAACCTTTTTATAAAAACAAAATCTGTTGACACAAAACCCTGATAGCACAAAGTAAATATCTGGCCGAACCATGTATTTTGTATGCAATTTTAAGTGGATAACACAAAATCCTTATAACACAAACAAAATATTGTGGTCCTACTGATTTTGTGTTAAAGAAGTTCCGCTCCGAGGTTCAGCTGTATCATGTTTACATGTCCTACCTTTGTATGATGCTGAATTATATTTCTTGGATTCTTTAAAAAATCGGTTAAAAAATGAGAAGGTGCAAGCCAAAAACGACTTGCGAGGCCAAGGTGGGATAGGAGAGTACGTTAATTGACCCCGGGCTCAAGTAAATTCTATTTCTGCTCATTTTGATAATTTAAAAATCAATTTAAGATCTTTAGATGCCCTGTCTCATAGATTAGTGGTAAATAAAGGTACCTTGACAGTTAAAAATAAATGTCATGTTTTAGCTCGATTTTGTGTAAAAGAGATTCCACTGTACGACAAAAAATCAGTTTAAATATGTTAAAGGGGGGTGCCAACGTTCAAAGTGTGCAAAACATTATGCAAAGATCATGAAAGTACAATTTTTGGGGAAAGGAAAGAAGTCATAAGTTCCATATCTGACCTCAAATTTGACCAAAAGTGCTGCTCAATAGTTAACAGGAAAGCTACGCAATTTATTGGTCAGAATTACCACAACTTGGTCAAAATTGTGGTCATTCTTACCTACCGTTAGTTTGTAGATTCTTCATCTTGATATTTTTATGTAAGTTTTTTTTTTTTTATTGTGACCAAAAGTGCCAAAATCTGCCTTTTGTCGCACTTTTTGGTTTAAAAAAAAATAAAACTTTTATTATCCCCTCGCCGACGAAGTCGGAGGGGATATAGTAACGCTGCCGTCCGTCCTTCCTTCCATGCGTGCGTCCGTCCGTGCGTGCGTCCGTTCGTAACAAATTTGGTTTCCGATCGATAACTTCAGTAATGTTTGACAAATTTTAATGGAATTTGATATGAAGGTACATGATATCAAAATACAGGCTAAGTTCGATTTCGGAGTATGTACCTAGGTCAAAGGTCATAGCTCATTAAATATGCAAATCTGGTTTCCATTCGATAACTTGAGTAATGTTTGACGAATTTTAATGAAATTTGATATGAAGGTTCATGGTATTAAAACAAAGTCTAAGTTCGATTTCGGAGTATGTAGGTCAAAGGTCATAGCTCATTAAATATGCAAATCTGGTTTCCATTCGATAACTTGAGTAATGTTTGACGGATTTTAATGAAATTTGATATGAAGGTACATGGTATCAAAATACATGTACAGCCTAATTTCGATTTCTGAGTATGTAGGTCAAAGGTGAAAGGTCATAGCTCATTAAATATGCAAAAACACCTACCGGTAATTATATATGTGAAAATCCTTGCCTAGAAATATAATAATATAGTCCAATGGAGGTAACTTGTTCTGACGTATATAGGCCATTTGTACCCTGCGAGGGATGCTACGCTTTGCGTTGACTTGTTTAAAAATGAATCTCATCTTACTACAGAATCAAAGTTTTATGTCTTTGATTGAGTTTGGAATTACACACCATGGATAGTGGCAATTGGCCATTGTAGTGGCATTCAAATTTAGCGATTTGTTAATATTACCAATTGATGTTCGAAAATGCATTTTAAAAAAATTGTGAATTGTCTTGCTCGCGAAATTGAAATGCATGCAAAACTTTTGCATATTATGGCTAATTCTTAATTTCTAAACTCATGAATTGTTTCCGTTTCCGATAATTTCAGGTGGGAGTTCTGGATGCTGCACCATCTGGCTCAAATGTTCACTGGACCGGTGATGACGACACTCCTGTCGCATCTGAACCATCTGGAGATGACAACACTCCTGTCGCATCTGAACCATCTGGAGATGACAACACTCCTGTCGCATCTGAACCATCTGGAGATGACGACACTCCTGTCGCATCTGAACCATCTGGAGATGACGACACTCCTGTCGCATCTGAACCATCTGGAGATGACAACACTCCTGTCGCATCTGAACCATCTGGAGATGACAACACTCCTGTCGCATCTGAACCATCTGGAGATGACGACACTCCTGTCGCATCTGAACCATCTGGAGATGACGACACTCCTGTCGCATCTGAACCATCTGGAGATGACGACACTCCTGTCGCATCTGAACCATCTGGAGATGACGACACTCCTGTCGCATCTGAACCATCTGGAGATGACGACACTCCTATCGCATCTGAACCATCTGGAGATGGCGACACTCCTGTCGCATCTGAACCATCTGGAGATGACGTCACTCCTGTCGCATCTGAACCATCTGGAGATGACAACACTCCTGTCGCATCTGAACCATCTGGAGATGACGACACTCCTGTCGCATCTGAACCATCTGGAGATGACGACACTCCTGTCGCATCTGAACCATCTGGAGATGACGACACTCCTGTCGCATCTGAACCATCTGGAGATGATTCCGATAGTGATTATGAAGCCGAATCTGATCCAGAAGGTAGTAGCAGTGATGAGGCTGATTTCATTCCATTTCGGTTTGTACGTGGACGTCAAAGTAACTCTGTGGCAGTTTCTGTCAGTGATAATAAGGAGAGTGAAGCCATGCCTGTTGACCATTCAGTACCTAATACCTCACCTGCCCATGCCTCTGCAAGTGTTCAAAGTGCAAAAGTCTCAAGCTCCAGTTGCAGTATTAATGTGATGACCACTTCAAACAACAACTGTAGAAAGTGGGACAAACCTCAGTACTGTAAATTTTGTAGTCAACCACAAAAGAAACTGCCGAGGCATCTGCTTACACCACAACATGTCAACGAGACTGAGGTTCAGCAATGGATTGCAACTAAAGACATGAAAGAAAAGGCAAACTTGCTAGCTAAAATGAGAAATTACGGAAACTATCGTCACAATGTCAAAGTCCTTCAAGAAAATAAGGTACCTTGATTGTTGCATACAGACCGAAATATGATGTGGATCCAGAAGAATATTTGCCATGTAGTCATTGTTATGCTTTCTATTCCAAGGATGATTTGTACAGGCATGTTCATAGATGTAAATTGCGACCAGATGTTGAGGATGAGGATGAGACCTGTGAACCACCCAAGAAGAAAAAAAGAACCTTACATGTTCAAACTGGTAGAATGATGCTTCCAGGCCCATCAGGAGTAAGCCCAAAGGTGCACATGATATTATCAATGGGAGTCGATGATGAAATATTGAGAGTTGTGAAATCAGATAGATTAATGCAGCAAGTAGCAGAGAGGCTGACATTGAAGCATGGGCATGACAAAGACCAGTATTCATATATACGGCAAAAATTGCGTGAACTTGCACGACTGGTTCGTGAGTACAGAAAATTGAATGATCACCCATCGGCTTCATTAGTAGATTTGATTTGTCCTACCAAATTTAATGAGGTCATAGCTGCAACTAGGAAGGCTGCAGGATTTAATGAGGATACACATTTGTACACAACACCTAGCCTGGCACTGAAAGTCGGATATACACTGGTGACGGCTGCCAAAGTCCTTATGGGAAATGCTCTGTTGCAAGCAGATGCTGGTTTGGAAAAGAAATGCAAACAGTTCATCAAATCATATACTCTCAAGTGGGAAGCAGAAGTAAGCACACATGCACTGCGTACATTAAAAGTAAACAAGAGAAATACATCAAGGCTGCTTCCTTTGACAACAGATGTTGTTGCACTGTCCAATTATGTGAGAAAAGAAACAAAAGAGGGAAAACAGAAGCTGAACAGCTGCAGTAGTGATGAGACCCTTGACAGATGGAAACAGTTGGCTGAGGTTACCCTGACCCAGGTGTGTGTTTTCAACAGGAAGCGTCCGGGAGAAGTTTCAAAGATGCCCCTCAGTGATTACAAGTGTATCACAAAAGGAGAAGGTGGAATATTTGGTGAAGGCCTAACCAAATGGGAAAAGGCGTTGTGCAATGTGGTATGGAGGGTGGAGATTAATGGGAAATGCAATAACACTGTACCCGTTTTGCTAACAGATGACATGAAAGGCAGCATTGACTTGTTGATGGAGAAAAGGTCACAAGTAGTCAATGATGGAAATCCCTACTTGTTTGCAAACCCCGATGGAAGAGGCCACTTGAGAGCAACTGATACAGTGCGAAATCATGCCCAAAAGTGTGGAGCAAAGTATCCAGATCAGCTTAGATTGACAAAACTCAGGAAGCACATTGCTATCAGCTCTCAGATCATGAATTTGAAGGATAATGAAGTGGACATTTTAGCCACCTTCATGGGCCATGACATAAGAACCCACAGAGCCTACTACCGCCTGCCAGATGCGTCACTGCAAGTAGCAAAGATTTCTAAAGTACTCTTCAGCATGGAGAAGGGAGACCTAAAGGCAATGGCAGGAGGAAGAGACTTGGATGATGTTCGTGTAGATGCAGATGAAGGTATGACTATTTTTTATGTTTTGTGCTAGATAGAATGGCTGAGAATATGCCATACCATTTTCATTTCCTTCTACTTTTATCTAAAGTGATATCTGATTGGTTAGTGAGATCATAACGGTTTCTAGTTTGAGATTACATTAGGCCAGAAAACTTTTATGTTACATCTCAATCATTCATTTCACTCTCATACAACACAGTTTTTATATTGTATAATTTCCTTAGTTTTGTATGCTTGCTATATCCTTCAGTTTGTGAAGTTCCATGCTTTTGGTAAGCAAACTGGGATGTCTTCATTAGTACCTCCAGTTTTAATAAGAATTGATCCGAGATACAATATATGGGAAGCTGCCAACATTTCAAATACTTGAATATGTGATTTGATTTTTGTGTCGCCTTACTGAACGTTCATGGTGGCACATACTAATCCAAATTATCTATGTCCGTCTTTCCATTAACCGATTCGGTTAACGTTTTCGGTTAACCCTTCTAAAAATGCTCCGCAGGCTAAACGCTATGCTTGATTTACTCCAAAACTTGGTAGGATGATCCGCAGGTTAAACGCTATGCCCGATTTACTTCTAACTTGGTAGGGTGATAGAGTGAGGTGCCACAATATCATGTGTTGCTTTGAGCTGTATTATTTGCATATTCATGAATTTCAATTAGCTTATTTGCAATGCAATTTAGGTTAACCTTAAAAAAAATGCTCTGCAGGCTAAACGCTATACCTGATTCATTTGAAACCTGGTAGGGTGACAGACTGAGGTGCCAAGATGTTGTGTGATGCTTTTCATTGCATTATTTGCATAATCATGACATTTAATGAGCTAATTTGCATATTTTGATATATTTTGGATACTCATGTGTTTTAAAAAAATGATGACACTTGCAGAATTGTCTCTCTAAATACACTTTGTATTGAAGAGTAGTTGTGGTACCAGCTGTGCTGTTTACATGAAAAGCAAAACAGGGATGACTATCCACAGCTGTCTGCTATGAACTTACCCTTGCAAAGATTATAATGTACATGTATGTTATTTTTCACCTGCTCTTGTTAAATCTGTGTTTGTTTTTTGTTTTTCAGAATGCAACATAGATCCAGATGTTGATGATGATCCTGACAACGAAGTGAACAGGCCCGATGATGCTGTTTTGATGGATGAGATGTCAGACAAAGAAAATGAAGGTGTGAATGAATTACTTTGTTATATCCTTTGTTAGGCCTCCGTTACGAAGTAGCCGGAGGCATTATGTTTTCGGGTTGTCCGTCCGTCCGTCCGTCCGTCCCGTTCTCGTGATCGCGTTATCTGAAGAACCGATTGATGGATTCCTGCCAAACTTTGGTCATGTATGTATCTTGCAGAGCCGATGGACTGATAAGATTTTGGGGTCACAAGGTCAAAGGTCAAAGGTCACAGGGCTCATTATGTATGAAAAACAGCTCGTGATCGCGTTATCTCAAGAACCGATTGATGGATTCCTGCCAAACTTAGGTCATGTATGTATCTTGCAGAGCCAATGAACTGAGTAGATTTATGGGTCATGAGGTCAAAGGTCAAATGTCATGGGCTCATTATGTATGCAAAAACAGCTTTATCATTAGAACTGACAGATGGATTACTATTTAATTCAGGACATCTTGCAGAGCCAATGAACTGAGTAGATTTTAGGGTCATGAGGTCAAAGATCAAAGGGTCATATATGTATATGAGAAATTGCTTGTAATCACGATATTCTGAGAACCTGTTAATGGATTACAATGAAATTCGAATTTGAAAAATTTCTTCTGTTTTGGTTTGTAAACTTGCTCTATGACGGAGGCATCATTTTCGAATGCGCGCAGTCGAAGTTCCATCTAGTTTATCCTTACTTTGATTATTCCAGATGCCCTCAACAGGTGATTATCCTTGTGTCACTATTTGAATTTTAGCATTCGCTTAGTTTGAATTCTGGCTAAATGGCACTCCTAATGCAGACAGCTTTAAATGAAGAACTAGCTAAAAGTAATGTAAATTGTAACTTTAAAAAAAAAATCAAAATATAACCATTCCACTCTTCTCTCAGCTACCATCTTCTGCATTTGGTTAAGTTTTTTAAAATCTGTCATTGAACCTGAAACATTAATTGTGTTTCCCTACTTATTTGTCTAATTCACTATTAAAGGTATGAGCATGCCGCAGCAAAGCAGAAAGAAGAGTGACCAAGTTGCAAACAAGGAAAGTGACCGTGGTGCCAGCAGAAAGAAAAGGAGTATCAGACAATCTTGGACAGCTGAAGAAAAACAAGCAATACACAGACACTTTAAAGAAGAACTACGCTCACGCCAACTGCCCGGTAAAGAAAAAATAATGAAGTACTGCAAGATGGATGCAGACCTGAAGGGTCGTACTAAAAGGTGGACAACAGTCAAAGATTTCATTAGAAACCAAATTAGAAAGACAAATCCACTGGATTTTTAGTGAATTTTCAACCTGTTATGAGTGAAATTAATCATGTTCATCACACTCCGCAATTTTGGATGAAATCTTTTCAGGTACTGACATGCGTAAAATGTGGTTGCTTCTTATTCATATAACCCACTTACTGGTTTCCTTGATGAAGGGCTGTGCTTTGGAAGAGGTGCACCTTTATATAGGTTAACAGTTAACTCCATGGCCAGGAAGCATACTGTGTGTAAAGCAGTGTATGGTTCTGCAAGTCAAATGGGAACTTAATAGGAAAAACTTAATTACCTGCCCAGTTGGTCAGGGCCAGGGAGTAGACTTGTGTCTAACAGTATGTATACTGTATAGAAGATTGTAAGGCAAATGGGAACTTTTGTGCTAAAGTTGTTTGATAAGCCCCAGTTTGCCAGGTTAACGTTTTGCAGTTTAAATGATGACTTACAGGTCAATTTTATCAGCTCCCATATCACCAGATGGTCAACGTCAGTGAGCATCACATGTGTAACAATGTGCATAAAGGTTTACAGGTCAAACTCCAACTTTGCTCACTTCCCCTAGATTAGGTTCATGGTTGATAGGACTCGTGATAGGACTAGATGTATAATGTTTTCCATATCAACTGGGAATTAAGAGCCAACTGTGATCAGGTCCTCAGTTGGCTTAGACCATGACAAGGAAGCATCCACATGTGTACACTATGTAAAATAAAGTTTGCAGGTCAAATAGGGACTTTAGGCCAACTTTGCTTGGCTCCCCAGTTAAATAGGCCAGTATGTAATGTTTTGCAATCAACTAGTGACTTATGGGCAATTTTGATCAGGTCCTCAGTTGGCTTGGGTCCGATTACCAGGAAGCATCCGCATGTGTACATTGTGTGAAAGTTAAGTTTGTAGGTCAAATGGGCACTTTTGGTCAACTTTACTTGGCTCACCAGTTGATCAGGGCCATGATGACTCGTCAAAGGACCGCTATGTATAATGTTTGGATTTAAGAGCCAACTGTGATGATCGAGGTCCTCAGTTGGCTAGTTCCAGCTGATGAGGAAGCATCCACATTGTGTAAACTAAAGTTTGCACGTCAAATGGGGACTTATGGCTAACTTGACTCGTCAAAGGCCCGCTACTTGCAAAATTTAGATTTTTAAGTACATTGCAGATCAAATGGGACATAGCTACCACCTTTGATCCTCAATTAGTCAAGGCCAGGTGAAGTCCCATGAAATTGAAAATTGTGTAAAAAGTAACATGTCTAATTTTGATTTATGAGACAACTTGGTTAGCAGTTGGGTTTTGACTGTTGGTCAATTACCATGGACCTTTGGCCTTTATTAGACTTTATAAATATCTCACCACTCTTGTCCAATTTCATCTAAGTTTGGACCCTTTTTTTCAAAAAAATCATCAAAAAGTAGACCATTTGCCCCTTTTGTGAAATTTAATCAGGTCCTCGCACTCAGCTATTGGGTAGGGCCAGATAACCATTAAAGCATAATCATGTGTTCAATGTGTTTCTATTAAGTTATGTCTGCAGATCAAATGGGACTTTGTACCATCTATGATCAGATCCCCAGTTAGTCAAGGCCAAATTGTGAATAAAGTTTTACAGATCAAATGTGGACTCAAAGCTTGCCAGCTTCGATAATTTTCCAGTTGCAGTCAATTATCAGGGAGCATTGACCAATGTGTAACAGTTTGTATAAAGATTTGCAGGGTAAGTGGGGTATATTTCTGCGACAAACTATGATCAGCTTCTGAGCCAAGAACATTGTTTATTTAAGGATGCACTCAGCAACATGCTTTATGCAGTATAGTTCATCTCGTATGTAACTCAAAAACTATTGATGGGAAGTGTATAAAGGTATACATTTTCTGGCTGAAAATGACCTGTTAAATCCATTGAACACATACAATTTGGACAACAATTTATCATTTTTTTTACCCATTTTTTTCGACCACCATAAATAAAATATCCTTGCAACAAAAAATTATTTTCCTAGTGTCCAAAATATAACTCACAATGTACCAAAAATATAATAACCAAGTTTGAACTTATGAGTTGTGGGCTATAAAAAAAGTTCTAGGGCCTAATTACAAAAAAACGTTACTAGATTTTAGTAGGTACAATGTATTCTGTATGAAATCTTAAATCAGAAATGTTTTATTTTTGAGTCCTGAGGGTTCAAAACTCATATAAACTATTAAAAATGAAATGGCTGAAATTATGATTTTATGCAGAAACATGGATTTTCAGTTGCATTTTCAATCTCATCTTGAAAACCCCAAGATCCTGTGTCTCGATCCTGACTTTGGTATACGGTTGCCGACAATATGCTGCATCCGATGGTACATTAGACATTTTTTCCAATTGAATTTATATGGATTTGAGAGTAAACGTCCACATGGTCTCACCATCTGTTTACATTGCTTGCTGTTTCCATGGGCGTTGTGTCACGTAGATAGATTGCGCGGATATTGCACATCGTGTTGCAATGTGACGGGACACGTAGCATGCATCGCATAAACGGACACTGTCATTTTGCGTTAAAAAAGGTTTCATCTGTAGTTTTGTTAGATTTTAAACCTGAAAAGGGTCCACAAAACAGTTTTTGATGGTTCAATGTTTATATTAGCATCACAGAATTTACTGACATGATGGAACAGAGTTTGAAGATAGCAATAAAAAAAAATCATTTAAGGGTATGGCAAACTTTGACGTTGCTGGGTGCATCCTTAAGTTGTAGGTAATTACATGTTTTAAGATGTTAAAAGTTGTGTAGATCAAATGGGGACTTTGCAGGCCAACCTTGATTATTACCTCCCGGCTGGTCGTCCTAGGAATTGAATAGCCCATGTATAAAGGTTTTCAGCTTAAACGGGGACATATGATGCTCACTTGTGTTGACCCAGCTGGGGAGATAATAAGAGTTAGCCCCAAAGTCCCTTTGCAAACATGAGATGCTCCATTGCATTTCTCCAATCTGTGATCTGATCAAACTTGTTAAGGTACTATGCCCATTCAAGTTTGATATCTCCTCATTTGGCTGGGATCAGAAGCATCTTCGTTCCTGTACTGTGTAGAGTAGCAACTCATTTACACAAAGTTGGTGGGGGTTTGGATTTAGGTTTGTGTTATCAGGATAGAATGAAATTTACAAGAACACCTTGGAAATTGAATTCCTCTTTGTATTATTTGGAACTTTGTGTTAAGAAAAGGGTTTGCAAGAACGAGTTGCCACTGTATGAGGTAATTTGTTGGTCAAACAGCGACTTATGGGTCAGCTTTGATAAGCTACAGAGTTGGTCACCTCCAATCTTGCATATACCATTGAGTGTATTCAATTTTTCATCCAGTGTTGTTTTGAACAGTTTTATAGTTTTACATACATGTACACAATCTATATAAAGTTCTGAAATGGATAGTGCATGCAAGAGTGTTTTGTTCATATATGAAAATGTGACATATTACAAATTTACCCTTGGTTCAGTTTGTTGTTATGAATTTCTGATGTTTGTGTTTGTTTTTGTTTTTTGTAAAGAGTGAGTTAAATGTCTTAACAAGACATGTTCTCATGCAATGCAATCAATGCAATCAATTGTTAATCTTTTCCTGTTATGTGGAAAAAAATGTGTATGCTTTAAGTAATGAATACCCTTTGTTTCATCACAACTTCTGTAGTGACATCACCTGCAAAGAACACTTTTTCTGGGTTTGAATTCCAAGCGTGATGACCACCGCCAATTATAAGTGTGGGTTCTGCTTCTAAAGGAACATTAAAAAAATAGTTTTTATTGAATTGAATCTTGTCTTCCTGATGATTTATAAAATATTTTAGATGGGAATCTGTAGATGAGTTATACAACAAATGATAAATGTTTTATTCATCGGATAGAATATTTTCATTTTAGTGGAAGATTGGCCGTTCCGCCAGCTCCTGGTATGGTGCAACTAATCTTTCACCTCATGAAAATATTCTTACCAGAGCACTCTCAAATTATATGTATAACATTTTGTTATTTGATGTAGCTAGTATGAGCAATGTTGTAATACATTTGTTAGTTGTGTATTAAAATGTAACCACTAGCCTGTATTAAACAGTATATCATATTATAATAGTTAGATCAGGTATATACAGTTTACAATTCACCGTTCATAGTGTACATGTTAAAAAAGTTGATTGTTCAGTATCATTGCAGTTAAATGCTGGTTGACCAAAATTTGTGGAATGGCTGGTATTTCAGAAAAGGAGTTGAAACAGAAGGTCAGGTTTATCATTGAAGAAATATTATTTGGGCAAAAGCTGTTTTATATCAAATTCATTCTAAAAATAAATCATGTTTTGTATTATAGGTATACCTACACTACATTGTACATTACTCTGTATTTTACCAAAACGTCTGTAGTGACAAGCTACAGAGTTGGTCAACTCCAATCTTGCATATACCATTGAGTGTATTCAATTTTTCATCCAGTGTTGTTTTGAACAGTTTTATAGTTTTACATACATGTACACAATCTATATAGAGTTCTGAAATGGATAGTGCATGCAAGAGTGTTTTGTTCATATATGAAAATGTGACATATTACAAATTTACCCTTGGTTCAGTTTGTTGTTATGAATTTCTGATGTTTGTGTTTGTTTTTGTTTTTTGTAAAGAGTGAGTTAAATGTCTTGACAAGACATGTTCTCATGCAATGCAATCAATTGTTAATCTTTTCCTGTTATGTGGAAAAAAATGTGTATGCTTTAAGTAATGAATACCCTTTGTTTCATCACAACTTCTGTAGTGACATCACCTGTCAGGTTTATCATTGAAGAAATATTATTTGGGCAAAAGCTGTTTTATATCAAATTCATTCTAAAAATAAATCATGTTTTGTATTATAGGTATACCTACACTACATTGTACATTACTCTGTATTTTACCAAAATGTCTGTAGTGACATCACATGCTTTTCGTGCGTGCTTCATGATCGTTAAGATAAGGTGATTGAATAGGCATGGACAGGTTGATACGCTTGGAACGCAAACTAGTTGACGTCACTACAAATGTTTTGTGAAACAAAGGGTATTGTCGTCGTATTCAAATTTGAATTTAGATTCTCTGTAGGGCCCACCAGTGGGAATAGCCCAGCACCCATAGACAGTCAAAATGAAGAATGATGTGCAAAACTATAATGCTGGTTGAAGAGATGAATGATCACTATGTCTGGTTTGTCGTCTACGTCGGACTATAACCCAACTCCATGGACAATGTGACCTATTATCTGACATGAAAGTGATAATTTAAAATGTCTATATGTAGTCCATTTTCCAACAGTTTTGTTTGACTGTATTTCTTTGCCCAATACTTTTGTACAAAGAAGACAAGATTAGCACAAAAGTGATGTATTGGTCATGTTTTGATGTTACTATCCATCCACTAAAATGTAATGTTTATATGTTCATAACATATCACTTTGTAACCCGAGTTCTATACAAAAATGAAATGGATTATGGAATTCGGAATCCTGGGTTCAGAACACAAATATGCTGATACTTTCCACTTGCTTTTATTAACAAATGTAACTTTCATTCTTTAAATTAAGATCTTGATTAAAGAGACACGGGCATATTTGGAAATATTTGTCCAACTCTGATATTTCTGTTGCGATCTTATTTTGATGTACACATCTTGACTGCCCAGCACGCCATTCCAAAGTGGATATTTTCAAAGCAGATACTAATGCCCTCGCTGGGACTGAAGGTTTTTGTAGGGATTTTAAATAAAATGTTATTATTCAGATCCATATTCATGCCGCCTTTAAAAGCAAAATCACCACTTACGATTTTTTTTTTTTTTAACAGCTTGAAGCGAAATACATTAGTTTTTATCATGTCAGATTTCAATTTTGTAACATCTAAACATGAAAATTAAGGTTTTGCAAAAACGCTATTCAGAAGCTTAGTACTCAAACTCTTTCTTGTGTATACCAAATTATGATAGAGGTAAATATTAATGTTATGTAGTTTGCTACTCCAATTTCAATATTGCAACACCATGATTCACTTTTATATGGGAATTTTTGTTTTTAAAGGTCACTGGGGGCTGATTTCACTGCAAAAGAAGGCATGAATATGGGTCTAAACAATCCCCAAGTTGCGAGTAACTCCTCTCCTACCATACCTGTATAACAGCCCACCTATGTGTTCGTTGTCCTCTGAACTGAGATGTATCATGTTTTGTTGGAACCTTGTTTTATAAGCCTTATTTTTTCAAAGTTGTCTTTAATAATAAAAACAGTTTTGCTGTATTTGAAAGGCATGTCGAAGTATTTTATTTTATATTAAAGGGGCATCTCATGTTTTTATGATTTTATTCCGGCTTATCTTGATACTCCACCATGTGAATGAAACAAGGTCGTAACTGACATTTTGGGCACAAATTAGTTTTCTTTTTATTTTGAAAGAATTAAATATTCATTTTTTAAATTAGACTTCAAGTCTCAAATTTAAACAGTTTTATTTTATAAAAGAAAGAAGATGGTAAGAGACAAAGAAAACAAAGTTGAACACAAAATGGCTTCTCCCGCAAAATGAAGAAAATGTAGATACGACCTTTGTTGCATGCACATGATGACTTATAAGTTTGCAAATGGTTGGTTTTTGACATATTCACCTGAAAAACAACAATATGGTAATAAGACTATCTTGGAAACACTTAGGAGGCATTAGATAGGATTTTTAGATAGGGTTTTTGCAAGTTTGTTCGTCAATCTGATAAATCTTCAGAAAACCTGTTACACTATGTTTAAGCATGATACACTCGCCAATTATACGATTTACTGGATTGATACAGCTATATTCACTATTAGTTATTTGATTTGAGAAATTTATTATGAAATGATTTCGTTCTGTGAACGGAAAGAAATTAAAATGTTCATACATTTTAGGATTTCTATCGTGAACATGTAGATCTGCAGAACAGGTGGCGAAGGTTTCAGATGGCATCAAAATCTGGGGTGGTTTTGTATAAATCCGGGGGGGGGGGAATGTTGTGGATCACGAAATGCCCCTTTAAATGTCTTTGAGTTGAAACATTTGAACTTGTCAATGAAGCAGCTGTGCTGTGCTATGTCCCGACCCTTTGAACCATAATGTAGGCACCCTTTTTCACCTGACAGTTATTATATTTAAAATGAAGACTTATAAGGAGAAGAAGTACCCGATTCACAAAATACTAGTTCATTTTGGAAAATGGCGTCGTAAACAAATTACCACCACGTTTAAATTTGTCATGACCTGTTTTCATGCACTCCACATACCTACTGTAAATTTCAGCTCTGATGACAAAATGAATGTGGTGTTTTGTTTTGTTTTCGGCCCCGGCTGGTTGGTGATGTAGCACTAGACGCATGAAAAGTGGGTTAAATACACCCTGAAATAAAGAAGTCCACGTTTTGACAGGAAGAAAAGCAGGTCCACGTTTTCATGTAGGGGTCAAGCGTTACCCAAGGTCCACAGTTCACAACATCGAGCCCTCGGTTACATTAAAGTCCACAGTAATTTTGTACTATTGAATCAGAAAGAGATTTAAACATGTTACTAAAAGGAATTCCTTTTTTTTCCAAACGAAGTTTTTAAATGAGAAATTTTGTACTAGTCATTTCCAAGTCAACATTATCAAAATACACCCTGAAATAAAGAAGTCCACGTTTTGACAGGAAGAAAAGCAGGTCCACGTTTTCATGTAGGGGACAAGCGTTCCCCAAAGCCCACAGTTCACCACATCGAGCCCTCGGTTACATTAAAGTCCACATTAATTTTGTAATATTGAAATCGGGAAGAGATTTAAACATGTTACTAAAGGGAATTCCTTTTTTTTTCAAATGAAGTTTTTAAATGAGAAATTTTGTACTAGTCATTTCCAAGTCAACATAAAAAAACACCCTAAAATAAAGAAGTCCACGTTTTGACAGGAAGAAAAGCAGGTCCACGTTTTCATGTAGGGGACAAGCGTTCCCCAAAGTCCACAGTTCACCACATCGAGCCCTCGGTTACATTAAAGTCCACATTAATTTTGTAATATTGAAATCGGGAAGAGATTTAAACATGTTACTAAAAGGAATTCCTTTTTTTTTCAAAATGAAGTTTTTAAACGAGAAATTTGTACTAGTCATTTCCAAGTCAACATTATCAAAATACACCCTGAAATAAAGAAGTCCACGTTTTGACAGGAAGAAAAGCAGGTCACGTTTTCATGTAGGGGTCAAGCGTTACCCAAAGTCCACAGTTCACAACATCGAGCCCTCGGTTACATTGAAGTCCACAGTAATTTTGTACTATTGAAATCGGGAAGAGATTTAAACATGTTACTAAAAGGAATTCCTTTTTTTTCTCCAAATGAAGCTTTTAAATGAGAAATTTAGTACTAGTCATTTCCAAGTCAACTCCAAAATACACCCTGAAATAAAGAAGTCCACGTTTTGACAGGAAGAAAAGCAGGTCCACGTTTTCATGTAGGGGTCAAGCGTTACCCAAAGTCCACAGTTCACCACATCGAGCCCTCGGTTACATTAAAGTCCACAGTAATTTTGTAATATTGAAATCGGGAAGAGATTTAAACATGTTACTAAAAGGAATTCCTTTTTTTTTCCAAATGAAGCTTTTAAATGAGAAATTTAGTACTAGTCATTTCCAAGTCAACATTATCAAAATACACCCTGAAATAAAGAAGTCCACGTTTTGACAGGAAGAAAAGCAGGTCCACGTTTTCATGTAGGGGACAAGCGTTACCCAAAGTCCACAGTTCACATCATTGAGCTCTCGGTTACATTGAAGTCCACATTAATTTTGTACTATTGAATCGGAAAGAGATTTAAACATGTTACTAAAGGAATTCCTTTTTTCCAAATAAATTTTTAAACGAGAAATTTGTACTAGTCTTTCCAAGTCCACATCAAAATACACCCTGAAATAATGAAGTCCACGTTTTGACAGGAAGAAAAGCAGGTCCACGTTTTCATGTAGGGGACAAGCGTTACCCAAAGTCCACAGTTCACAACATCGAGCCCTCGGTTACATTGAAGTCCACAGTAATTTTGTACTATTGAAATCGGGAAGAGATTTAAACATGTTACTAAAAGGAATTCCTTTTTTTTTCTCCAAATGAAGCTTTTAAATGAGAAATTTAGTACTAGTCATTTCCAAGTCAACTCCAAAATACACCCTGAAATAAAGAAGTCCACGTTTTGACAGGAAGAAAAGCAGGTCCACGTTTTCATGTAGGGGTCAAGCGTTACCCAAAGTCCACAGTTCACACATCGAGCCCTCGGTTACATTAAAGTCCACAGTAATTTGTAATATTGAAATCGGGAAGAGATTTAAACATGTTACTAAAAGGAATTCCTTTTTTTTTTCCAAATGAAGCTTTAAATGAGAATTTAGTACTAGTCATTTCCAAGTCAACATCAAAATACACCCTAAAATAAAGAAGTCCACGTTTTGACAGGAAGAAAAGCAGGTCCACGTTTCATGTAGGGGACAAGCGTTACCCAAAGTCCACAGTTCACCACATCGAGCCCTCGGTTACATTAAAGTCCACAGTAATTGTAATATTGAAATCGGGAAGAGATTTAAACATGTTACTAAAAGGAATTCCTTTTTTTTTTTCCAAATGAAGCTTTTAAATGAGAAATTTAGTACTAGTCATTTCCAAGTCAACATTATCAAAATACACCCTGAAATAAAGAAGTCCACGTTTTGACAGGAAGAAAAGCAGGTCCACGTTTTCATGTAGGGGACAAGCGTTACCCAAAGTCCACAGTTCACATCATTGAGCTCTCGGTTACATTGAAGTCCACATTAATTTTGTACTATGAATCGGAAAGAGATTTAAACATGTTACTAAAAGGAATTCCTTTTTTTCCAATAAATTTTAAACGAGAAATTTGTACTAGTCTTTTCAAGTCCACATCAAAATACACCCTGAAATAATGAAGTCCACGTTTTGACAGGAAGAAAAGCAGGTCCACGTTTTCATGTAGGGGACAAGCGTTACCCAAAGTCCACAGTTCACAACATCGAGCCCTCGGTTACATTGAAGTCCACAGTAATTTTGTACTATTGAAATCGGGAAGAGATTTAAACATGTTACTAAAAGGAATTCCTTTTTTTTTCTCCAAATGAAGCTTTTAAATGAGAAATTTAGTACTAGTCATTTCCAAGTCAACTCCAAAATACACCCTGAAATAAAGAAGTCCACGTTTTGACAGGAAGAAAAGCAGGTCCACGTTTTCATGTAGGGGTCAAGCGTTACCCAAAGTCCACAGTTCACCACATCGAGCCCTCGGTTACATTAAAGTCCACAGTAATTTTGTAATATTGAAATCGGAAGAGATTTAAACATGTTACTAAAAGGAATTCCTTTTTTTTTCCAAATGAAGCTTTTAAATGAGAAATTTAGTACTAGTCATTTCCAAGTCAACATCAAAATACACCCTAAAATAAAGAAGTCCACGTTTTGACAGGAAGAAAAGCAGGTCCACGTTTTCATGTAGGGGACAAGCGTTACCCAAAGTCCACAGTTCACCACATCGAGCCCTCGGTTACATTAAAGTCCACAGTAATTTGTAATATTGAAATCGGGAAGAGATTTAAACATGTTACTAAAAGGAATTCCTTTTTTTTCTTCCAAATGAAGCTTTTAAATGAGAAATTTAGTACTAGTCATTTCCAAGTCAACATCAAATACACCCTAAAATAAAGAAGTCCACGTTTTGACAGGAAGAAAAGCAGGTCCACGTTTTCATGTAGGGGACAAGCGTTCCCCAAAGTCCACAGTTCACCACATCGAGCCCTCGGTGAAGCTTTTAAATGAGAAATTTAGTACTAGTCATTTCCAAGTCAACTCCAAAATACACCCTGAAATAAAGAAGTCCACGTTTTGACAGGAAGAAAAGCAGGTCCACGTTTTCATGTAGGGGTCAAGCGTTACCCAAAGTCCACAGTTCACCACATCGAGCCCTCGGTTACATTAAAGTCCACAGTAATTTTGTAATATTGAAATCGGGAAGAGATTTAAACATGTTACTAAAAGGAATTCCTTTTTTTTTTTCCAAATGAAGCTTTTAAATGAGAAATTTAGTACTAGTCATTTCCAAGTCAACATCAAAATACACCCTAAAATAAAGAAGTCCACGTTTTGACAGGAAGAAAAGCAGGTCCACGTTTTCATGTAGGGGTCAAGCGTTACCCAAAGTCCACAGTTCACCACAGTGGCGGATCCAGGGGGGCGCCCCCCCCCCCCCCTGGGCACAAAAAAGAAGGAGAAAAAAAGTGGGACAAAAGGAAGGGAAAAAAAAGGGGGAAAAAAGAAGGGAAAAAAAGATGGGAAAAAAAAAGAATGAAAAAAAAAGAGAGAGAGAGAAAGAAAAGAAGGGAAAGAAAGAAGAGGAAGAAGAAAAGAAAAGGAGATCGGGGCGAAAGGGCCTCGCCTCCCAGGCTGTTGCCTCCCCCCCCCCCCCCCGCAATCAAAAAATAAGAGAGAAGGAAGGAAATGGAAAGAAGAAAGGAAAAGAGGAGATAAACGGAAGGAAAATTGAGGAAGAAGAAAAGAAAAGAAGGGGGTATCAGTTGCAATTTTCCCGCCAACAAGTTGTGGATCGGGGTGGGGTGAGGCAAAACGCCCTTGCTCCCCCCCCCCCCCCCCAGCAAACCTAAAAGAGAGAGAAGGAAGGGAAGGGAAAGAGGAGAGAAAGGGAAAGAAATAAAGAGAAAGAAGAAAGGTAAGGGAGATCAGTTGCGATTTTTCCGCCAACAAAGTGTAGATCAGAGGGGGGGGGGGGGGGGGGGGGGGGGGGGGGGGAGGGGGGGGGGGGGGGGCACTGGCGTACTGAGGGGGCTCGGGGGAAATCAAATGTTAACGTAGTTTATTTCTAATTCCATAACGGTGGTTTACACATAATGCTGAAATTACATAATTTTCAGAGATTTTTCCTCATTTTTTAGTAAATTATACTTTTTATGCGCTTGTTGTAAAATGACAAACTCCTAAATTTACAGCCAGGCAAGAAATATGCTTCTTGAGATGCCTACATGTCAGGGCTCGGGAGCCTCCAGCTCCCCCCCCCCCTCCCCACTTTTTTGAAAAAGAATATTAAAAAGAAATAGAAAGAAAGAGAGCAAGAAAGAAATAATAATAATTACAGTGCTTATATAGCGCCTAACACTTACTTTGTCAGAAGTCTCTAAGCGCTCTACAATAATGCAGCATAATTACCCTGGCTTTAGCAGTGCAGCTGTTACGCGCGCTGCGTTTCAAGGAATAAATTCCTACCAGGTACATTTTACTTCACTTGGGTGGAGTGTGGCAAATGTAGACCAATGTCTTGCCAAAGGACATAAGTGCAGCGGCGGGACTCGAACCGCGGGCCTTGTGATCGACAGTCCGGCGACGTATCCACTCGACCACAACACCTCTACTAGAAAGAATAGTTAACTGCCAGTGTCACAACAAAATACGGTATTAAAAAATGCTCATGTGACCGTAATTAAACGCCTAAAACCCATAAGCTTCAGGGGGCTCTGCCCCCGGGACCAAACCAAGGGCCCTAAGATGGGCCCCTTGATACTCATCTGACCGTAAGTTAGTGCCTAAAACCCTTGAGCTTCTGGAGATCCGCCCGCTGGACCTCACGCCAATCAGTGTTCTGCCAGTGTCACAAATAAGGTACTTGATACAAAATATGCTCGTCTGACCGTAATCAAATGCCTAAAACCCTGATATTTCGGGGTGTTCGCACCCTCGACCCCACCAGGGGCCCTAAGGCGGGCCCCTGAATGCTTATCTGTGTGTAATGTATTGCCTTAAACCCCTGAGTTTCCGGGGGCGGACAAAGTAGCAAAATATGTTCATCTGACCGCAGGCGCGTAGCCAGGGGGTTGTGGGGGCGGCCCCCCAAAAAAAACGCTGGCCAAAAAAGGGAGGAGAGAAAAGGAAGAGGACGTAGGCAGAAAAAGAAGCAGACAATAAAACAGTTTTGAAAATCAGACAAGGATTAAGAGTCGAAAACGGTACAACGAATCGTCTTCTTTCTCTAATAATTTAATGAAATGTCAAAGCTTCCGCGCTTCGCGCAGGAGGGGGTGGGACTGAATTGAGACAAGGATTAAGAGAAGAGAACGGTACAGCGAATCATCTTCTTTCTTAAATAATTTTAATGAAACGTCAAAGCTTTCGCGCGGGAGGGGGGGGGGGGTGAACAGAATTCAGACGAGGATTGAGAGTCGAGAACGGTACAACGAATCGTCTCCTTTCTCTAATAATTTAATGAAACGTCAAAGCTTCCGTGCTTCGCGCAGGAGGGGGGAGACTGAATTCAGACAAGGATTAAGAGTCGAGAACGGTACAATGAATCGCCTTCTTTCTCTAATAATTTAATGAAACGTCAAAGCTTCCCTGCTTCGCGCAGGAGGGGGAGACTGAATTCAGACAAGGATTAAGAGTCAAGAATGGTAATACGAATCGTCTTGTTTCTCTAATAATTTAATGAAACGTAAAAGCTTCCGTGCTTCGCACGGGAGGGGGGGGGGGGGTAAACTGAATTCAGACGAGGATTAAGAGTCGAGAACGGTACGATGAATCGCCTTCTTTCCCTAATGATTTAATGAAAGGTAAAAACTTCCGCGCCTCACGCGGCAGGGGGGGGGGGGGGGAACTGAAATCAGACGAGGATTATTGTCGAGAATGGTACAACGAATCGTCTTCTTTCTCTAATAATTTAATGAAACGTCAAAGCTTCCCTACTTCGCGCAGGAGGGGGGAGACTGAATTCAGACAAGGATTAAGAGTCAAGAATGGTAATACGAATCGTCTTGTTTCTCTAATAATTTAATTAAACGTAAAAGCTTCCGCGCTTCGCGCGGGAGAGGGGTTAACTGAATTCAGACGAGGATTAAGAGTCGAGAACGGTACAATGAATCGCCTTCTTTCCCTAATGATTTAATGAAAGGTAAAAGCTTCCGCGCTTCGCGCGGGAGGAGGGGGGGGGGGGAACTGAATTCAGACGAGGATTAGGAGTCGAGAACGGTACAACGAATTGTCTTCTTTCTCTAATGATCTAATGAAACGTAAAAGCTTCCGCGCTTCGCGCAGGAGGGGGAAAACTGTATTCAGACGAGGATTATTTTCGAGAGCGGTACAACGGATCGTCTTCTTTCTCTAATAATTTAATGAAACGTCAAAGCTTCGGCGCTTTGCGGAGGAGGGAGGGGAAAATCGCCCCTTCCTGCACCCCCCCCCCATTACGTCATTGCTAGTCACCATTACGTACCAATATTTGGCTCGCATAATTTCAAATTTGGGCCCCCCCCCCCCCCTAAGAAATCCTGGATCCGTGCCTGGTTCACCACATCGAGTCCTCGGTTACATTAAAGTCCACATTAATTTTGTACTATTGAAATCGGAAAGAGATTTAAACATGTTACTAAAAGGAATTTCTTTTTTTTCCAAATGAAGTTTTTAAATGAGAAATTTGTACTAGTCATTTCCAAGTCAACATTATCAAAATACACCCTGAAATATAGATGTCCACGTTTTGACAGGAATAAGAGAGCAGGTCCGCGTTTTCATGTAGGGGTCAAGCGTTATCTCAAGTCCACAGTTCACCACATTGAGCCCTAGGTTACATTAAAGTCCACAATTGTACTGTTGAAATTTTGGAAAATTCGAAAGAGATTTAGAAGGAACTTCTTTTTTTCAAATGAAGTTTTTAAATGAGAAACATCTACTGATCATGTGTAGTCAACATTATGATAATACCCCCTGAAATAAAGAAGTCCACGGTTTGACAGAAAGAATGGCAGGTCCACGTTTTCCTGCGCGCGCGAGTATGTGTGTGCGTGTGAGTGTGAGTGTGTATTAGAGAAAGATTGAGAGAGAGAGAGTATGATAGTGAACGGTTATAAAAACATTGAAAGAGAGTGAGAGAGAGAGAGAGAGGGAGAGAGAATTCGGGCGACATCATTACCAAAACATATTGACTCAGACAATACGTCGTAATTGTGAAAGGTCATTTATTTTAGTAAACACAAAAACATCACAGTATTTTTTCATGTTGGTTTATTAGCTTGATATCAACTGTCAACCAAAAACGGAAGGAAGAAAATCAAAGCATTCTTTGTATAATCATTGTTGACGGTTGTACGTCAATTGTGTTCTAGGCTTTAGACAAGGCCTCATGTCTGAAAGACGCCGAGTGACTGAAAAGAGACTAATCGCGAAAACCCGAGTGAACGCCAGAGCGAGTGGCCCAGCCAGGTAAAGCCACTCAATCGCGCGTTCACCACCTGTCTCTAGACTCATCTCAGCGGCTAGGGTGGTAATTAGCCAGAGTCACGAGGTCTTGTCAAAAGGCTAAATGTGCTCCTGTGAATATCACTGCACTCAATTTCCCACCAAATCGAATTCATAACGCAAATTCTGGAGGATTGTACCCTAACCGCAGCCATATTGGTTACTCAATGATGTCGGATCCCCAATGCAATGTAAAAACATGCAAAATTTGACAATAAGGACTATTTTTGTTTGTTTTACCCTACTTCTATTAAGAAAGCTTTTGTTTTCTTGTGAGAAAGCACCCGGGGAATCAAGGGCTTTAAGTCATCTCCGGAAGCCCTGGTAATAAGGATAAATGCCTTACCAAAGGGCACTGGCGCAACGACTTGGTTTCAAACCCGGGACCTCCCGGTTAAGAGACCAATGCTCTACCAAGGAGCCATCGCTCCTCCGTATTCTCATTGGCAGGAGAAACAATAATTCGATCAAGAATACCTGGTAGAAAATATGCACCACATTGGTAGCAGCATCATGAATATGTTTCCCAAGGGGTTATAATTTCACCTCCCATAATTCAATATATAAATCTTACATTCTCATATGACTATTTAGAATGTTTCATTCATAACATTTGTTAAATCAATTGGTGAAATTTTCAATTGAATTGTCAATATGTATATAATAAAAGTATGCTTTCATTTTGTACACCACACATAAAGCTATCTGTTGTATTTGCAGCATACGTATAGGTTACCTTGATTTCAATTATACCATGCGAAATAATCATAATGTAATAGGCCTATATCATAACAATATTTTTAAAAGGCATCAAAACACTCCTCCTACACTCACTCGTAAAAGGGAAATAATCATATCACATAAAACCCCTCCAATTAGAAGTCCACCGCCAACAGTTCGAATAATGATAACCCGATCAGGAACTCCATTAACTACAAGAAGATATGTAACAGAAGAAATAAGTGCTGTATTTATAGAACGGTCAGAATAAACTGCGAAAACTTCAAAAAATATACTTGAATGTGTGATTTGTTTACAACCCTTTGGTTCAATCCAAAATCTATCAGTTCTACATGGTATCTTCACCACTCTGTACCAGCATTATCATACGAAGCTCTAGAAAGTCTATCCGTTAGAGCTAGCCTCCTGTCTCTGGGTTTCCGCTGGAGACTGAGTTGGAAACGGGACGTCCTTCAGGTCTGATGAGCTGTTCTTGAGCATTGAGCTGGGTTGTCCAGAACCGGAACTGGCCGCAGAGGGCGTCGTGAAATATTTAGGTAAGCAGCATTTGAACTGGAAACGCCATGCCATGCGCACCTGAGGCTGTCTAACGCAATACAGCATGAAGATGAAAAACCCCTGAAGAGAGTTCAGCACAGTGAAGATTCCTTGCGCAACCGCACTGGCTGGTTGTATGATGCTCAGGTAGCCAAGAGACCACGTGAGACCCATTAGAGTCAAGATGCAAACTGCGTTCTGGAAACGTCGAATCCGCTGGCGCTTCTCCGTCTTGTCCAGGTGTTGTCCTTTCATAGTTTTGTTTAGTCGCATGAGGACCCGAACATAGATGACAAAGTTGAAGATCATGACGACACCAATAGGTATCAGGAGCCCACTGATCACAGGCCAATATGCAAGGAAGCAACTATAACACAAAATTGAAATAAAATAAAACATCATCTTAACAGATTTATATTTCTGAATTGAGTGTATAACACGATCACCAAGACTTGAGATAAATGTGTGTCACCTTTAGAAATGTGCGACATTACACTGACATATTACATAATGTAAATAATAATATTAAAACAAATAATAAGGACAACAATGTTACAATAAGAAAGCCCCTTTTCATTAAATACTGAGCGCATATACAAGAAATACTTACAAAGAAACATAAACAGGGAACATTATCATACAAAGCTTTACAAACGGAGAGGAACATTACAACAAATTATAAAAAGATGTGTTTTCAGACACCTCTTGAAAGCAGTGAGAGTGTGGCAACTATTTAGTGGAGGGAGTAAGGAGTTTCGGCCCTAAATTACATAGGCGGTATGCGCATATTTTTTTTTTTACACAACAGTACTGTTTAGCCACTTCAGTCAAAGATACTGTGCAAACGACTAGAGACAGAGTCTAACATTACCCTCGGCAGTTTCGTTGGATTTAGCTGTACCAAAAACACCTCACTGGCTGTACATGTGTACGTACTCGTTATTTGTTTCGGGTTAAATCTATCCTCTCTTCTCTTTCATGATGTATTTCTGTGTTATCCTTCAATCTTTCCTCTTCTCTTTTGTCATGTATTTCTTTTTTTCTCTTCAATCTATTTTCTCCTTCGTTATATATTTCTTTGTTTTTCCTTCAATCTATCCTCCAGTAGTTCTCCTTCGTTATGTATTTCTTTTGTTCTCCTTTATTCTAACCTTTCTTTTTTGTTTTATGTATTTCTTTGTTTCTCCTTCAATCTATCCTTTTCTCCTTCGTCATCTATTTCTTTGTTTTCATCTGATAGATTCCCTTTCTCCTTCTTTATGTATTTCCGGATGTACTTCTCTGTTTTTCCTTAGTCTAGATCTATGATCCTCTTAGCTCTTCAATATTATGTATTTCTATGTCCTTCCTTTGACTTATCCTCTTCTCTTTTCTTATGTATTTCCTTGTTTTTCCTTCTCTATATCCTCTCCGCTATCCTTGTTTTCCCCTATAGCTATTATCTTCCCTTCACTGGGTGTACGTGCTTGTACATATATGGTGCACTGACGACTTAGACTCTTTCACCAGAGCACTTCTTGGAATGTTTTCGCGAAAATGGCTAAACAGTTGTGTAAAAAAAAATATGCGCAGGCGGTACAACAGGCTCATGAAATGGCCCTTTACTTGACTCTCAAGTTCTTTGTGATCGTGTGAAGTCATGATGCCAATATAATGGGATGTTATCTCTTACAGAGTGTCAAAGAACACGAAATTCAGTCTGTCACAACCAGGTGATATTAGATTACAAAACACAACAGTTACAACAGTACAAATAAAAAAAAAAAACAAAAACAAATACGTGTTCAGAATGTTATAGGATTTTTTTATAAGAAATCGATAATTTCACCATCCAGTATTTTACGCATGCATATAATTAACTTCACCTACATGAATATGTATATGGTTAACAACATATCGCATTTGAGATATAAAACACCATTGCCTTTCTAATGCAGAAGTAATTCCCCCCGCACTACCTTCGACGACTGAAGAATTTCAATATCCCGATGTGTTAAAAAAAGATATTCTGCATGAAGAAACTTACAAATCTGTCTGTGCGTAGTAGTGTCTTGAAGCACCCGCAGTAATCCCGACTATTAACAAAGGGCAACCTACAAAAAGAACAAACAATTTGAGAGTGGTCAAGTTTTTATTCGTCCTTTTCTTCCTATCCCTTTCTTTTCCCTCTTATTTCTTCTTTCTTCTTTATTTTTGTCTTTCTAATTCCTTTATGTTTTTCGTTCTTTCTTTCTATATTTGTTTCCTTTACGTCTCTCAGCAAGTGACCTACATATATAATGAACATTTGCTCATCCTTTCAAGCCTCGTCATTGATTTTTGTTATCTGTTATTTTTTTAAGCTTGAACAATTTCATGGAATTAGTTTATAAGGTGTAAAAATGAGGTTACGTGTTTATGCTACTTGGTTGTATGATTTTTTTTTGTTTTAATGCATATAGTTTTAATGGATTTTCAGGGCCCTATGAAAGACCAACTTTTGTTGAATGGGATACCTTAAAGAAATATAAATGAATGAAATAACTAAAATAAGATGAAATAAGCGAACGGGTTCAGGAATTTCTCCAGAACAGTTCTACTAGATATATTGGGCTTCAAACAAGCACTTCTTTAAATTGTATTCCCTTGCCAACAATCATGATAAGTGTGAAAAACAAATTTCCTACATTAACTTTTCGGGCGAGGAGAGGAGGTAGGTGGAGTCATGTTATAAAAATCCGTTTTATCGGCGCCCCAACGGACAAACACATGATCTTCGTAAAATCGAGTAAACCCAAATACTCGGAAAACAGTGAATAACGCACAATGAATATTCTGCTTTCTCGTTCAAAGTCTGTGGATACATTTAATTCATATGTTTGCATATGGAACGAGGGAGGGGAGGGGGAAAACCTACGTTCCATCCCCTCCTTCTAGTGACGCCCTCGTATTAATTCAAGGAGCAGATGAAATCTTACCCCATGCGATCAACGAAGCTTTCTTCATAAACCGTGGCAAATAGTAATGGTGGACCAGTACGAGGAGATTATGCATGTTGTAGCCCTCAACGGCCATCCAGAAAATAGCTGCCAGAATGAAATATTGGAGGAATGCAGCCAGGATCGAGCAAGGGAGAGGGGAGAGCTCAGTCACATCCCGTTTAGTGTCCACTGATATCATGACTATAAAGACCACATAGAGTCCTAGTAAGGCACAGCAGAGGGATAGGAGAATCTGGTTGGGTTTCCGGTCTCGAAGCTTTCTGAGAGATGAAAAAGAAAACCAGAAGATACTCTGTGAATGCTGCATTATCATAATAAAATAACTAAAATTCATAAACAAATTTACCATATCCTTAAATCCTCTAAAATGACCTTCAACCGAACATGTGGAAGTCTCAAGCAGACTTGGAATAACTTCTTTGCAGGGGAGAAATATTTGATTTGTTTCAGTTATGGTTCCGGTCAGGGTTAGGATAATCACATTTCTGTTCTCATTACGTTTAATACCATTGACAGCCTTTTTTTTTCTTTCGAAACGGTCTACTTTGAAGGCGATCAATAATATCGCCATCGTATTAACATCTATTAATTTTAATATATGTGGATGTCTATAAATGAAACAAAGAAGAATATAAATTTAAGCGGGTACAAATTCATCTCCATGTGCTAAACAAAAATGGTTTCTTATTATTTATAAAGACAATAATAATTTGGCACTTGATAATGGTACTCACTTGTTTGTGGCAAATGTAAAGATTGTCATAACAAGGCCCAATATTGAAATCAGGCAACCAACATAGCTAACGATCTTGAGGATGAAATCTGCCTTAGCCGATAATTGTTCTCCTCCATAGATATCCTATAACGGAAAAAAAATGAAGGCTCGAAATTAACTGAGAAAACATGACATTATTATCTATTCTGAAATCGTCCACTTAACACAAAAAGAGCCTCTATTTTGGGATTCGAATTTCAAATCTCACGTTGAACTTATAGGCGTAATAAAGAAAAATGATAAAACAATAATTGGGTCTTATTTACTCCGAGTAGCTTCATTAGTATTGCACGCTGATTCTTTATACGATGGAGTGAGGAATTAAACATAGGAAAAGCAGTATTTAACTAGATCAAAGAAATAGAATCAAATACATGATTTTATTCTATGGAAAAAGAACCTTGTATGTTTAATAAATATTATTATCATCCCAGTGTTTCCCGGTATTCAAAAGAAATCCCTGGGTTTAGAGGGACAATGTGAGCACCTTGTACAATGATGGAAGCACAGGAAGTGATCGAATCTTGGAGACGACCTCTCGTATGTGAGTCAATAGTCTAGAATCTGGGCGATTTAATAGTTTTAATATTAAATCTCCACCACCTTGATCTCCGCCTACTTTCTGCAAGCCGAAGATGACGTGATCTCTGAAAAGCCTAGCGGAAAAAATCCGAGGCTGGGCGTCCGAGTTCGTTGAGTACGCCATCTTCAGCGGCTTGCAGGAAATGTGGGCGACAAAAATATGAAATAAGAACCGGCCCGATTATTGACTAGCGAGTCAAGGGCCTTTACTAATAGATCACAGTGCTCTCAGACTAATGAAAGATTGGGACAAAATGCTGATGAACATATTATACGAATTTGGACCCCTAGAAAGAATAGAGCCATCAAATGAATGGCTCTTAATAGAGCCAAAAACAATCAAATACAAATAATGTACATTATTAAAATGCAAAGAATACATACCTAAACAAAAGCAAATAAGTGAGAAAGGGGGAGATAAGATGATAAACCAGTACTTGGAGGGAGGGGATACAAATGCAAAGTTCCTTGTCGGAATCAATCCCCAAACGAATCATATCTTATTGTAAAGATAGTAAATCAAAATGGGAGCGGTCATTCCAATGACCATTGCTGAGCTACCATGAGAGTTGCATTTTTCAACAATGATTTTTTTTTTTTATAAAATAAATTTGTTTTGAAGCTTTAGAGTGATACAGAGTTTAAAATGTTATCGGTTAATCAATTACAGAAGACTTGGCCTCTGTATCTTACTCTGACTTGTTTTTTTGTCGGTAGTTTTAAAGAATATAGAATATAGTTTATGTAAGCTTCTGGGGTTGTATTTATGGATGTAATCATTTGCTAAACACTAGTCACTATACCTTTGAGGCAAAGACCTGTTAACATGTTTTAGCATAAACTCTTGACTGGCAGACTTAGCCTGTTCAATTCAGTAAAAAGATTAAGAATGAATCAGTTTACATGAAGATATTTCGGACGAAGAGTTTAACACGTACCAAGAGAATTCCGAAGTTAGTCAGATGATTACACTCGCATTCGATCCTGTCACTGGTGTCATTACTCGTCTTGTTACATCCACGTTGAGACCAGGCTTTGTCGTCAAAGTCCCAGAATACACACTGAGCATTGGTCCCATTCTGAAAATAAAGATAAAGTAGAAATTAAACGAATTAATTTATTTTTTTCTCTAAAATGAAGTAAAATATAGTTCATTGTTATTGTCAATTGGTTTTGTTTTTTTGATGGATCTATGAAGTTCTTTGTTGCATTTGCAAATTATTGTGTATGCCAATCACCCTATGATATCACAGTCCAAGGTTTACACCAGATTCTCTTGATTTGTCTTACATATCCTCTTCATCTCTATTTCATTACCTCCTTCTCTCTCTCTCTCTCTTTCTCTCTCTCTCTCTCTTTCTCTCTCTCTCTCTTTACCATAGGTATTTACTATCATGAACCCATTAATTCCTCAATCCATTTCTGCCAACTTAAAGTTTTCTCTGCTTATCATTTCGTGTCATTTTACAACATAAATATATCCATTGAGTGACGCGATACAATTCTGTATTCGCTATAAGTTCAATAAATTAATTGTCATATCTTCTTACTGGATTTAGAGGAGTGAACGATATCCTGACTGGTTCGCTCAAATCCTCCACCTTTTCGTTATTGAAAGACGCCGATATGATCCTAGAATTCAAGGGTCCATTGTTCTCTTCTACATCTTGGTTGAACTGCGCAATCCCCGTATCCTGGAACATAGATGGCACGCGATACGTCGTGATGACGAGACGCCCTCTGCGTCCAGAGAACCTGTCCGCTAAACCCGATGGAATAAAGAGTGTAGCCTGTGCCTGGGTGGCTTCTGGCTCTTGCGTTAGGTCACCTCTTTCCACCTTGAAGTCTTCGTCAGAGATGCTCTCACCGTCATCAGTTACAGCCATGAAGACATTATAAACTTGGCTGATGTCCTCGGGGGTCACATCAAGTACCTGAAACGGAAAGACCGAATGAGAGTGTTTTTAAAATATATAGCCAGTTCAGGTATGAACAGATAATTATCGACAGCTGGTCACAGAAACAGTCCCTGCAAGGGAGGACCCAAACATGCCATTAAACTTGGTTCGCTACTGTTCAGATGAAGTTATGTACGGCTAATCTGTAGAATATAAATTAATCAAATATTTTTCTAACTTACATCACATAAGAAATGTGTGGCACACAAATTATGGAAATATGAAAGTGTGCAATTATATCGGATAAAAGTGATATTGCATGACAGATCTAGAAGCTAGCCTGACTTTACAAGAATCATTCCATAATCAAAGAAGTTGTGTCAGCGTAATACTTCAAGAAATTTGCATTGGATCTAGTTATTGTTCCATTCGTGTTACTGGTAGTGAGGGGAAAGGATACAATGACAAGAGAACAAAGTACGTTTTGCATCACGATCCAACTCGATATGTCACTTTTCTTCAGGACCCATTTGCACTACGGTCAAGGATCAAGTTTCGTTTTGTTTTGTTTGTCAATTACTGAACGTGATTTTGAGATTATTTAAATTGGTTGAGATTCACAAAACTCTTATCAGGCATGGCGCACAGGAAGGTTTATTGAGCTGATAATCATTTTGTACAAACACCTAATCCCTCAATCGCTCATTTGAGTGGTATGACAGCCGAAGTAGAATGTCACATATATTGGACATTTTCAAAACATCCATGTCATGCGTCATTCTCTTAAACAATTGAAAAGTACAGACTGTCTGCCCTACCTCAGCAGCAACATTGGTTTCCACAAACCGACTACTTCCATTTCCCACTTCTATGACAGCAAGCTGTGCTTCGAGAGCCAAGACTACACGGCTGGGCGAGCTATTCTCTTCCTCGGCCATACCAAGCTGTTCGTCAGGTAAGGCTGCGATGTTATTTACAATTCCTACCATAGATTTCGCCACCTATTGTTCAAGAAAATGAAATATAGTATGAGTACAAGTAAAAAGTTTTGATTGCATCGTGACAGAATAATGCTGAGATCTTCCTTTGTAATTGACTTATGTAAGTATCACATTGAAAACCCTAGTAATCACTAGACAGCACTTGAATCGAGACTATTATCATGTAAGAAATGTACTAAACATTATGAGACAATGAAAAGGGGACCGTAAACTTGTTCAATAGCACTTCTTCATATGAAATATCGGCTAGAGTAGTTCAAGCATTCAGCTGATAGAAACAGGTATTTTTCTTTAACCATGATTGAATAAATAGATCCAAATGAATTCGAAACACATACCTTTGTTTCTGTAGAATTTATTTCATTTATATCCTCAAGAAGTTCTGCAACTACATTGAGCCCCTCTAGAGAGATGTTCTGGCCCATGCTTGTGACGTTTTCCAACTCTTCAGCGACATTTGCTGCGTTATCTAAAGTGATTTCTACCTGCGAAATCAAATGCAGATGTTATCAAATAGAGAGAGAGACAGACAGATAGAGAAGAAGAGAGACAAAGAGAGAGCAGCAGAGATAGAGAGAGAGAGAGGAAGAGAGACACAGAGGAATGAGAGATAAAGGGAAAGACAGCGAGAGAGAAATCGAGAGAGAGAGAGAGAGAGAGAGAGAGAGAAGAGAGAGAGAGAGAAAAGGCTAGCCAAATATGACTAACTTGTATGATAAAAATGCGATTTTTTTTTTTAAACCATAGACCTTGGGTTTTCCTCACGAACTAAATAAAAAGTTGTTTATTAAATTTCAATTTAATTTCAGTTTCATTTATAATTAAATTCCCTTGTCAGTCCAATTCCATTACTTTTTCAATTTGATCCCACTTCCAATTTCATGTTTATTTGCTAACAGCGTCGTTTCAAAATGATGGTCCTGAAATTCAAGAATATACTGACGTTTCTTAAGATCTCAAGAATCTCTTCAGCAGTTAGGTTCTTTCCGCAGCTCATCTTACAAGCATTGGTATAACAGCCTTCACATGGACCAACTGTAGCCTGACCTCCTGCAAAAAAAGAAAGAAAATTTATATAATATTGATACATATTTTTGTCCCGGCTATTCATAGAGGTTTCGTATTCGAGTGTTCTGACGTTATCGTGTTCATTTTTTTACGTATTAGCCCATGAAAATATGCTACTACTACTTTAACAAAGTTATGAAGTCTTGGACTGTGCGTGGGAAAAGGCCTCCATCCCTACACACAATGCTCTACAAGATCTCCTTTTAAGTGGATTTCTCAATGTCCTTTGAAATTCGACTTAATTTATGATAATATTATGCCTTTGTATCTTGAATCTTAAATGCTTTGATTACTTTTAGACAATTGATAATGTACAATTACAAATTAATTTCATTTTCTATATTATAAAATTATTATCAAATGACGTTAACTTTGCAATTGCAAACGTCAATTGATATCAATTTTATGTGAGCATTCTTGTTATGGTTTGATTGAGTTATGGAAATACAATTATTTGAAATAGATAATATCTTGTTCATGGATTAGATAAAAGCACTACACGTGATGAAAAATATTTATAATAGACACCAGCTAGAGGACAGAAAATATGAAAAATATGAAAAATATCAATAATTTGAAGAAAATTAATAGCTAATTATATTTTTTTTTTAAATATATAAATAACTAATGTATTAATTAATTATTCTAAATTGTAAAAAAGAAAGAAAAACTATTCAAATTGGACGAATTTCTGACAAACCTTCGCACGTATAGGCTACCTCAAGGTACTTATATGTTCCAATGCACGGATCACCAGCAAGGTCATTCGTTGCAGTAATGCTGCATTGCGATCGGCCGTTACATTTTGAACCGATAACAGCCACTACGTCTAATGCACAAGACGTGTCTGATACTAATGGGTGAGGACAGGTTGTGCTGTCACTTCGTCCGTAGACAGCGGTAGCAATGTTGATCAGGCCCTCTTCGCAATTTATTTCACCCGTCGTCCTCTCACAGATAATTATCTTAGTTTCTGAAGAAGAAAAGAGAAGACCACTGGCTTAAAGTAGCATGAGCAGTATGATCCTCGCCCTTAGCTCACACTTGTTAGATAGTTGTGTTTACATTCAGACCCTTTGGAAATACGAAGGCGAGGGACGAATAACGTAGGATATCATAACCATTATTATAAGCAGGGGCGTACACAGGGGGGGGGGGGTTGGGGGTTCAAACCCCCCCCCCTTTGGTATTTGTATGTGTGTAAACCCCCCCCCCAAAAAAAAAAAAAAAAAAAAAAAAATAACCCCCCCCCCCCTTTGTTTGTTTTTGTTTTTTGTTTTTTGTTAATAAATTTTTTTTTTTTTTAAATATATATATTATGCCCACGGCTAACGTAAAGTGACCTTACCCCCCCCCCCCCCCCCCACCGAAAAAAATGTCAATTTTTCAAATTTCGAGACCAAAAAAAAAAAAAAAGTGTCCGCTTACCCCCCCTCCCCCCACCCCCCCCCCCCCCCCCCCCCCCCCCCCCCCCCCCACTCAGCGACTTTTCGGCCGGCGCGATTTTAAAATTTTCGGGAGCAAAATATTTTTGGGCCAGATTTTAACCCCCCCCCCCCTTGAAAAAATCCTGCATACGCCCCTGATTATAAGTCATGATTTATGCATACACTAGTTGCAAATATTTAAATATCTGGACATTTAATTCGTCATGGAGACGGTTTAGGTGATTTGCCGCTTTGATCAAGACATAGCACATGTAGAAACAGGTGCGGATCCAGGATTTCTCAGGGGAGAAAGTGAGCACTTTTTTTTTTTGTTCCCGACAATTTGAAACCACTAGGAGCCAGAGCATATAACACTGAGTTCCCATAGGACATATATTTATTCAGATTGTCGTATCTCAACCAATACTTAACATATTCTATTGGCTTTCAACATTTGGACATTATTTTTGATGCTCTTTCGGAAAATGAAGAAAAAATTGAGAAATTCTAAAATTAGATTTTTGATGACGTCACACTTCACCACTCTATAGCAAACACGTTTCAATAACTAACCTTGTCCACTAACACTGTACATTGTGACAGCGACAAGAAATAATGTCGAGATAAACATTTTCCCTCCACACAGTCCCGACATGATGTATCCTGATACAATTGTCAAAACTTTGGCGTCAGATGGCAGGCTTCGATAGATCAATGGTGTGCTAATCCTGCAAAAAATCAAAGTAAAGTAAAAGTTGCTTTACAGAAAATCTGTATTTACATACAAACAGACATATATAATAAAAAGTGAAGAGTGGAGGATTCGTTGTTTAAATCCAACAGTTTTATTATGTCGACTTATTTAGCGTCTAATAATCAAGCAACGTAGGCCTACTGTGCGTCGAAAATTCGTGACCAAACAAAACTTTTATTATCTTCTCTTCTCCATTTATTGCGGAATATACCATTTCGTGGACCAATTGTCAGATATAGCCTATATATACATTGTCGCTCATATAGTTGGAATATTTTGTTTTACCCCAATTTGTGGAATTATTTTGACAATGATTTATTCCTTATTTAATAGATCTAGATAATAGTATACATTCTCAGATTTTATTGAATAATAATTTGCCAGTGTTTGTTTTGCGTGACTGCTAAAGCATGTGTATGCTAGTATGCTTATCAACTAGGGGACCTACGCCCTTAAGTCATAAATGACAGTAATGAGGATTAATGCCCACAAAAGGGCACTAATATAGCACATCGACACGATTTTGATCCGGGGGCCCACAGTTACGAGGCCATTGCTTTGCCACTGAACCATGACTGTACACAGCGGGGGCTAGGGTAGTGGCAGTTCCAACAAATAAAAAAACTAAGAAAATGCAATAATTTTTCAATAATTCATTGAATATTCCCCGGTCCCCAACATAAAAGAATCCTCTGTACGGCCATATATAATGGCTCAAGGCATGGGCAAATTATTATTTAATAAAATCTGAGAATTTATACTATTATCTAGATCTATTAGGAATAAATCATTGTCAAAATAATTCCATAAATTGGGGTAAAACAAAAATATTCCAACTATATGAGCGACAGTGTATATATATATATATATATATATTTATACGTATATGTATGTGTGTCTTGCTCTATTCCCCCTCTTTCTCTCTAAATCTCCCCCTCTCCGTTGTATATAATTTATACCTTTTAAATAGATCTCTGGGATTTTCGAAGACTCTGTTGATCCGGAGTTTATCTGAGGTGACCTCTGTTTCCGGGTGAGTAAATAACAGGAAATAACACCTACCTCGTATTCTGCCTAAGCTTACTTTGTGAAAATATGGGGAAAGTCCCCAAACATGATCTGGCAAACAAACTTTACCATCTTTACTGCAGGCCTACTTGTACTAGGTAGATGTTATGATAGTTTGCAGACACAAAGCCTTGTCAGTCGCTGTGCGTTACAGTGTCTGCGCAGTGCGACAAGGCTCAGGGCATACTACAACGGCTCTACTGAGCTGGTTTGATGCAGCAAGAGACTGGCAGAGCTAGGGTCTTTTTAATGCTTTAGGATTCGTGGTAAAGTGTCAAATAGGAGTCTGTGGCTGATTTCCTTGAGTGGATTCCTTGACCACGACGAAAGTAAGAAGGGCATTAATACTCCGTTTATTAAAAGTAGGCCCGCATATTAAGTCAAAATCCCTCCGGTTCAAGTTTTGTTTATAAAGACTATCAAACTTTTCAGACCATCACACTCAACCGCAAAGTTTTAATTTTAGTTTTAATTTGAGAATATCAACAACAACAATTAGAAAATGTAAAAAATAATGTTTCAATCATGATAACATAATATAACAATATATCACAAGATAAAAAACATTAGACATGATTAAGATAAACATTGTTTGCCAAAGTATGTTTTTATACAAAATAAATGCAAGAAAATTGACCTACTGTGATTTTTCATTTAGGCAGTTGTCCATGTTCTTTGCCCCTTGTGCCATATCTGTGCTCTATTACCTGACAGTATTCAATTAAGTAGTGAGGAAGATTGCCATTTAATAAGTCATAGATGAAGGTTGAGACAGATCGAAAATAAAGGTTGTAAACATTTACAATTTTTATCTTTTGGAATAGGGGCTCCAAATGGTTACCTCTTGGGCTAAAGGTTATCGCTCTCATCGCCATAATTCCTGGCTAGACCATCATCCATTAGCATTCATGTAGGCACCCTACCTTTCAGCTGGGGCAAGCCATGGACTTCCCAGTGTTTATTTTCCTTCCCGATTCTTCCTATTTCCTTTTCAATTTTGTCAAATGTTTTTTCCCGATTTTTCCCGATTTTTCCCTTTTTTTTCTTCAAATCTCCTCTAATCTTCCTGATTTTTACAAACTTTGCTTGACATGGAAACTCCTCCCCCCCCCCCCTCTCCCCGCTCCCGTTTATGCTACTGTCATCATAAATAGCTAAGCGTTGCTGTGCCGGAAGTTTTGCAAAAGTGAAAGTCCGTTCATACAAGCATTGCGGTGCGGCATGACCGCAGTGCTGTACCGCAATAAAGTTTAAAATATCTTCTTAATTGAAATGCCATGACTTCGCGTTGAGTTGCGTCAAAAAATAATTTATATATCGGCAAGCATAAAACAATGTACCGCTCATAAACCGTCGCGTTTCGAGTAAAAATTCAGCTTAAGTCTAATGGACCGGTCAAATTACATATGTTTGGAAACTCGAAATTCAGTCCTTGTTTTCTCATGGTCAGGGATTTAGGACAGTCGGTAAAATGTGTACACTCTTTCTTTTCAACTGTAGAGCAATAATAAAGCCAAAATGATAAAGATGTGGACAAAAGTATTCACCAAATCGCGTGAATTGAGTTTGAATTTTAAATTTTCTTGGGCTAGGGAGAATGTTTCCCAGACAATCGACATCAGATACATTATATACCTTTAATAAAATGAAGGAAGTTGTTTGAACATTTTGTGAGGGGCAATACAAATATATAAAATAAAAGATGTATACAAATTTTAACACATCAAGATCTATGATAAGATTATTGTACTGTGTGACGCTATATTTCATTTATTATGCTTTGTTATTATTTTGATTGTCATCTACCGCCAAAGAGAACGACTTATTCTAATTTGTTATGTTATATAGACATTCAAAACTTATAATAAACCTTTGAACTTCATTATATATTATAAAAGTGCACCATTCAGAATCATTTATTTGTGTGTCCTATAAATTACTATAAAGAGGGAGGGGGATTCTGCGACAATCAAATCAACTCTACTGGCAAATAGGTTTGTGTATATAATTGTTTGTATAGCTTACCTGTATAGCCTCTGAGATGGAGAATCCTTTGTTGAAGCTTCGGAACTTCTAAAAACTTCAATACGACAGATTCGAGAAATCAAACAACGATCACTTCAAGTGAATTCCATAAAACGTGTACGTAAATACGTGTCATCATAAATCGGACATACCAATACCAAGTTTTCTTCTTTTGTTTCTTCCCAATTATAATAATTTCGATGTTTCGAAAGTTCATAAATGTCCGCAAGTGGTTATTTTTGTGTTCACATATGGTATATAATCCAGAAACGCATTTTATTTATGTTCGTTCAATTAATGTCAACGGAAATTATGACCCACATTCAACGTGATCTTATATACTACAACCAGCGCTACGGTCTCATACTTTCACTTTCACATGATGATCTTGCTGTTTCCTTAGCTATGGGAAGCAGGAAATTCCGCAGGAGATAACAAAATGAACAATTCAAACTGGATTTACTTGATGATAGGGATACCCGTAACGGAAATAAACTCAGATCCTTCAGAAAATAAAAAAATACAATCAAGCAAAACAAGTATTTATCCCATATATAAATTTCAGAAAAAATATCACCAAACAACGACTGAGCGCACACAACTGAATTACCCATAAAACGGGAAGATATAAAAGATCAGGAAAAACGCCCCCTTATACGATTCTATATAGACGGCAATATGAATCTAGTAGGAGATGAATTCCATATAATTATGAAATGTGATGAATATAAAGATTTACGGGTAGATTTTTTTTTTAATTAGCAATTTGGAAGAAAATTGTATTAACTTACATATCATGAGATTAGACAATAAAGATATGATAGATAGTTTCTCTTCGTTCACGAAAAACATAATTGCAGTAGGTGAGGGGTAACATCAAAATTCTGTGTAACAACAAAATAAAAATAAAATAAAAAAAGCCTTATTGAATTTGATAAAAGATAAGTGTACAACCCTATTATTTTTTCCGTATTTCTTTTATGTATTCGACCTAAGGGGGTCGCATTTATAGGTACTATTACGTCATAGTTGTAGGCGAAACGATTATCTATTGCATTCCATGTACCTCATTTACCTATTTTGTAAGCATGGGTTATAATTTATCAGAAAATTGCTATATTATGTTTTATATATCTAAATCTTCGGATGCATTATAATTTATGGTACATTATATTATTTACGTTATGCATTATGTGACATGTTATTACAAGAATAAAAAGATTCGTTTCTACTGTATATAATTTTCCTTCTGTTTTGCTACACTGCATTGTAAATTGATCTATCAACTTATGATATATATGTTTACAAACAGAATATGGATTAGTTACATTCGTTTTAAATAGATTTATATGTTTATAAACAGATTATCGGTGAACATCAATGAAGTTTGTACGGGGGTAATTTAAGCCTCGTCCATTTCTAAACGAAGAAATACATCGAATGGTTTGTGTATTAAACAAAAAGAAAGAAAAGAAGAACAAAATTGTTGATGGGCAGCCTTGTTGATCTGTTTCGATTGCCGGTTCTTAAAGAGAAAGTTCATTGGTTTAAAAAAACTAACTTTAAAGCTTATCTGTACTAGTTTACAGGAGGGATTAGAGCACTCTGCAAGGTCACTGGACAGGTGGTTATCTCATCAACTCAGCTCTCAAATAACATAAGAAAAACAGGATCATGGGGGACCAATAGTCACCGATTAGGCATTGTTTTCTATATAGAGGGAGCAAGTAGCAACAAGTAGTGCAGTGGGCCTTTAATGTCATTATTGCAAAGGTGACACTTTGATTGGCCAAGGTTATCAAAAGCCAATGCTTGGAAACATTCGAAATAATGATTATTAACACTTACAAAACGCTTAGATACAGCCCCGACATAGCACCTGAAGAGCTCCCCGGTCGTTGCTGAGATTATGACGTCACATCTTGAACATGACGATGTCCCATGACATCTCACACAATTTCAGTGCCTGTTTCATTCATCTTTTCTTCAGTTATTTCTCTTACTTAAATACCCTCAGGCAAAATGTTTAATCTATTGCCTCACTCTAAACCCCGTGCATGGTATTATTTTGATAAAAAATGCAACGATTAAAAAAAAGGAATCCATCGCTTGTAAACAAAATAAGACGCCATTGTATTTTCAGCTGCATACATCGCGGCATGTTCGGCGTTTCAAGAGGGAACAAAATGACGTCCATGCTATTCAGAGGTTTTTTAATTTGAAAGTGTGGTTTCTTTGATTCAATATTCAATTCAATTCAATTCAATTCATTTAATTTTCCTCTTTCAATCGTTTATATTTACAATGATGGTACATTTTAACATATTCACATATTTATATACATATAGATCAATTTGCACAATACAATACATTACAAAAATAAAAATGAAATTGAAAGGGAAGGAGGGCCGAAAAAAGGCTGAGCTTGTAGGGTGTAAGCCCCCCTGTAAAAGTAATTATTATGAATTATTATTTTATGAGAAAAAACAACAACAATAACAATAACTGATTCAGTAAAACGCAAAACATTGATATCATAAATACATACATCTTTATAAAAAAGAAACAATCAAAGTTGCATAAAGTAACACTACAACTTATATTTGATTGGGGAATGCAATAGCCTAGTAACTATTCAGAAGAAAGCTTTTATGTCTCCTTTTAAAAATTTGTATCGAATTACACTGTATATATCATTTTGAAAGAGAATTCCACAGTTTTGGACCTGTAAAAACAAATGTTCATTAACTCCTATCCTGTGTATACAAACAAAATAATTTAGTTATCAGAATGGGGGTCATATCCCTTTTTGAATGGTGTAAAATTCCATCACATTTATATACACTAAACTCATTATAATTTGAGAAATAAAAGCATTGCAATTATGTTCATTCTTTATGGGATGTCGTCTGCTTGGGCAGGGTTGGTTCATAATAATTGTGACGGCATTAAAACATTGTTATTTTCTGGCGAATCTCTCGCATATCCCAGATGCTATGGAGGTTGTTTTATATGTATTTTTATAAACCACCCGATTATGTAGTTGACCTAAAACTTGTGTGATGGCCATCTGTTAGCTTACAAGTCTCTAGTAATACGCTATTAGCCATATTTGTGATTTTCTATGAACCCGCACTTTAAAGGAAGATAAAGGAGAGAGAAATTAGGAAAGCCAAATTAATTAAGGGTCAAAGAAAAGAAAAGGATAGAAGAAATAGAAGGAAAAAAAGAAAGAGAGAGAGAGAAAGAAAGAAGAATAACAGGGAAGAAGATGAAGAAGAAAAAAAGAAGTAGAGAACAAAAGAAGAAGAGGATCCGGAGGAGGAGGAGGAAAGGGAGAGGGTGGGTGTTTTACATAGTTACCATGCATATAATATTGAGAATGCATTAATAACTGTCTGGAATGTAGGCTAGCCAAGCGCGCGTATCGACGCTCTGAACAACAAAAACAAATAGCTTTTCCATCATCCATCCAGGCAGGTCAGAGCTGAGTTCAAACTTGACAAAGCATTGTGTTTGGGTAAGAAAAAGATGTGACAATTGTTTTTAAAATGCTGAGATTGAGACAAACAATCATTTAACGGGAATGGAATGGTGACAGGAATGCATTCTATACACGTATTCACAAGAAAACTTGCATAACATTACGCATTTTTTAGGACTTCAGTCCCATGTGCTGAAAATCATGTCTGATTGTTGTCGAGTTCTTAGAATTACGGATACGGGCGTGTGCACGTGTGTGTTTGCAGGTGTTTGGATTGGAGTCGGGCTAACTCGGCCCACGGGACTACTCGGCCCAGCTGGAAAAACTGGGCCGAGATGTCCCGACCTGATTAATCGATCGAAAGATACCAATGTGTATATGTTTGTGCTCTTTGTGACTTAATAATGCCCTTTCCAACCTAAATCTTTAATGGAATTGTGTTAAATGATACTAATGAAGACAATCTATGACTTATCTTTAGGTAAAATGACAAAAAAATGACATTTCGGACAATTTACTCACAGCTCGCAATCCGCATTGCCGCACGTACATTAAATGTGCGTTGTATCTACTCGGACCACTGAAATTCGAGCAGTGTTTTTGTCGGAAAACCACTGCAAAAATATCATTTTTATCTCGTATGAAGGTCTATTTTTTATTCCTGACACAGATTTCATTATTGAGAAGTCGAATATAGTACATTTTAGACGAGATGGTTGATGTTTGTTCACATTCTTTCGTCCTGGCCGTAAATTAGCAGACTACTGCCTAGTGCTACCGCAGCAGCTCAGCTCAGTGTGCAGCTAGCCGTACAGCGCCGCCGGCCGGGTCGGCGCGGGAATTCACTGACTCGTGCCGGGCTGCTGCACTGCATTGCATGATTGTACTGCCCAATTTGATCGAGTGATGTGTGAGTATAACTAATCAAACTAGATCTATATCTACTGTATTATCATTATTCATTCCGAGTAGAATATCCAATTTGATTTAGTGAGTAAACTAGACCTAGATCTATATCTACTGTAGCTACATCATTATCATACACTAGATTAGTCATTCAGAGTAGAATATTCGATTAATATGAAGGAATGGAATTTTTCTTTTTCATAATCAGATAATCATATTTTACTCTTAAAAGTTAAAGACTTGATAAATAGCTAGATCTCTCGTAAGGGCCTAGCCTAGTACTGTAAGAGAAGTGAGCTGAAGAATCGCCTTCTTTTTTTTTATTTTGGAGGGGCAGGCGCGTAGCCAGGGAGGGGGGGGGCAGTGGGGGCGGTCGCCCCCCCCCCTCCCCCCCCAAAAAAAAAAAAAAAAAAGAAAAAGGAAGAGGACGTAGGAAGAAAAAGGATTAAGAGTCGAGAACGGTGCAACGAATCGTCTTCTTTCTCTAATTATTTGATGAAACATCAAAGCTTCCGCGCGGGAAGGGGGGACGGAACTAAATTCAGATAAGGATAAAGAGTCGAGAACGGTACAACGAAATGGGGTGGGTCCAGACAACTCGCCACAAAGACAACCCGCCACAATACCCTGGACATCCCGCCACAATACCCTGGACAACTCGCCACAGCCTTTTTGGACAACTCGCCACACTTTTTCCCATCATGATTTCTAGATCTAAAATGAAATGAAATTGTAATTTTTCATGATTTTTGTGCTTTTATAAACACAGTCATTACAAAGAATAAAGTTGATTTCCCTTTTAACAATAATATATATTGAAATGAAATTGTCATTTTTCATGATTTTTGTGCTTTTAAAAACACAGCAATTACAAAGAATAAAGTTGATTTCCCTTGTAACAATAATATACTTTTGATCTAGAGGTCTATAACAGCTGCATTTTTCTGTCCCAGAATTTTTTTAATGGTAGGATACTGGAAGCACTGGCGTACTGATAGGGGGGGGGGGGAGTGGGCAGTTGACCCGCGAAATAAAATTGGAATGTGGTTTATTTCTAGATTTTCTGGGTTAGTTTTGTCAGAGGCGGCATTCTTGGTTGGGGGGGGGGGAACACTGTGCCCCCACTTTTCCAGGTTCCCCTAAAGTGCCCCCTTATCCTTTGTACATGTCCTTTTCCCTTCTGATAATTTTTAATGGTAGGAATTCATGGAAGGATAGGCCTACTGGAAGCACTGGCGTACTGATGGGGAAGGGGGCAGTTGACCCTCGAAATAAAATTGAAATTTGGTTTATTTCTAGATTTTCTGGGTTAGTTTCGCACTTTTGCCCACAGTCAGAGGCGGTATTCTTGGTTGGGGGGGGGGGGGGCACTGTGCCTCCACTTTTTCAGGTTCCCCTAAAGTGCCCCCTTATCATTTTGTACATGTCCTTTTCCCTTCTGATAGGTGCCTACTTTTCTTTCTCAAATGTTTTAATTATAATGTTACTCATAATTACATAAAAGAACTTTTCAGTCTTTCTTCATTAAATTGTCTTTAATATTCATCATGTAATTTTTCAAATGGGACCTTACACTTTTAGCTCGCTTGCTCGAAAATCGATATTCAGTCCATCACACCAAATCGCGAAGTATGTTGCTTAAACAATAATGTTGTTCCACGTAAAGAAATAAACAAGTATTGATGTCATTCGTGGTAATGTATTCACAATCTTGACGAAGGCGTAGGCCTTTATACAAATATCTAAAAATGGTTTTTATTATTGTTGATGTGTCCCTTTGTAGGTGCCCCTTTTTCAGAAATCCAGCCATTCTTGCAATCATAGGCGCCAGAAGTGGGGGCAGGGGACTCGCCCTCCTCCCAACGAAAAAGTGTGTGTGTGGGGGGGGGGGGGTCAAAACGAATTTCCACTCCCCCCCCCCCCCAAAAAAAAAAAAAAAAAAAAAAAAATCAGCAATAAAGCAGTATAATTGATTACTATTTAGTAACCAAAAAGAACAAGAGTTGAGAGGAATGAAGATGATGAGAGGGATGGAGATGAGAGGGATGGAGATGATGAGAGGGATGGAGATGATGAGAGGGAAGGAGACAATGAGAGGGATGGAGATGGTGAGAGGGATGGAGATGGTGAGAGTGATGGAGATGATGAGAGGGATGGAGATGAAGAGAGGGATGGAGATGATGAGAGGGATGGAGATGGTGAGAGGGATGTAGATGATGAGAGGGATGGAGATGGTGAGAGGGATGGAGATGATGAGAGGGATGGAGATGATGAGAGGGATGAAGATGATGAGAGGGATGGAGATGGTGAGAGGGATGGAGATGGTGAGAGGGATGGAGATGATGAGAGGGATGGACATGATGAGAGGGATGGAGACAATGGGAAGGATGGAGATGATGAGAGGGATTGGTGAGGGATGGAGGGGATGAGAGGGAAAGAGACAATGTTGATGATGTAAGGGATGAAGACGTTGATGAGAGGGATTGGTGAGGGATTGAGACGGTGTGAGGAATGAAGATGATGAGAGGGATGGAGACGGTGTGAGGGATGGAGACGGTGTGAGGGATGGAGACAGTGTGAGGGATGAAGATGATGGGAGGGATGGAGATGGTGACAAGATGGTGAGAGGGATGGAGACGATGAGAGGGATGGAGACGGGAGGGATGGAGACGTCTCCATCCCTCTAATCATCAATATCGTCTTCATCCCTTACATCATCAAAATTGTCTCCATCCCTCACATCGTCTCCATCCCTCTCATCATCTCCATCCCTCACATTGTCTCCATCCCTCTCATCACCTCCATCCCTCACATTGTCTCCATCCCTTTCATTATCAATATCATCTCCATTCCTCTCATCATCAACATCCCTCACCAATCCCTCTCATCATCTCCATCCCTTACATCATCAACATTGTCTCCATTATGTATTATGCCACGTTGTGGAAATGCAATTTTATTTTTGTATTCATTATTTATTTATAGTATGTACATATTTACAGGTACACAAGATCAGATATAAATTTGTTAACCCCCAGCCCCCCCCCCCCCCCAAAAAAAAAAATTGTAACATGCAGATGACACGCCACACCATTCCTTGTGTTGTGGTATTGGTACGTATTATTTCATATGCAATTTACAAGGCCAAAAAAAATCTAAATAAATAAAGTTAAAACAATTAAATAAAAATGAGGACATGTTTGAAAAACACACATAATAGCAATAAACATTATTTGTTTATGACTCCAAGATACAAATTCCAACAATATGACGTCAAGCTGACTCAAAATAACAATTGATAAGCAGGTGTAATCGTGTTTTAATTTTATGCCACGTTGTGGTAATGCAATTATGTTTTTTTATTTATTATTTATTTATAGTATGTACATATTTACAGGTACACAAGATCAGATATAAATCTGTTAACCCCCAGCCCCCCCCCCCACAAAAAAAAATTGTAACATGCAGAGACCAGTACAGATGACACGCCACACCATTCCTTGTGTTGTGGTATTGGTATGTATTATTTCATATATGCAAGTTACAAGGCAAAAAAAACCTAAATAAATAAACAAAGTTAAAACAATTAAATAAAAATGAGGACATGTTTGAAAAACACACATAATAGCAATAAACATCATTTGTTTACGACTCCAAGATACAAACTCCAACAATATGACGTAAAGCAGACTCATAACAAATGATAAGCAGGTGTAATCGTGTATTAATTTTATGCCACGTTGTGGTAATGCAATTTTGTTTTTTTATTTATTATTTATTTATAGTATACATATTTATACAGGTACACAGATATCAGTTATAAATCTGTTAACCCCCAGCCCCCCCCCCCCCAAAAAAAATTGTAACATGCAGAAACCAGTACAGATGACACGCCACACCATTCCTTGTGTTGTGGTATTGGTATGTATTATTTCATATATGCAAGTTACAAGGCAAAAAAAAACCTAAATAAATAAACAAAGTTAGAACAATTAAATAAAAATGAGGACATGTTTGAAAAAAAGATTAAAAAGGGCACTTATTCAAGATTATTTCAAGATTTATGAGAATGGAAAATGGACACTTATTGCAAAGGAAAATGGGAACATGCCGAAGGAAAAGGGGCACGTGTCAAAAATAAAAAAGGGCACACGTCAGAGGTGAAAAGGGGGAAGGGGCACTTTTACTAAGTAAAAGGGGCACTTGTCAAGGGAAAAGGGGCATTTCTTACAAAATTAAAGGGCACTTTTTCTATGTAAAAAGGGGCACTTTTGGGGTATCTGAAAAAGTGGGGAGTGGCACTGTGCCCCCCCTGCCCCCACCCCCCGGGAGGGCCGCCTCTGCCCCTGCCCCTCCATGCACCGGCACGTCATTGCAAAATCATGTCTTAATTGCTTTGCTTTGTATATATCTCTTTGATTCCCAGAAAAAGGGAACAAAAAGGAGATTTTTTTGGTTTGTTTGGGGGGGGGGGGGGGGTTGGTGGGGGCTACATTATTTATACAAAAAACTTGAAGCCAATACCTTCTTTTCGTAGAATTTTTTTGAAGCAGGCCCCTCCAAAAAAATAAGAAGGCAATTCTTCAGCTCACTGAAGAATCTGCTTAGAGTACTAGGCTAGGCCCTTAGTTAGATCTAGCTATTTATCAAGTCTCTAACTTTTAGGAGTAAAATATGATTATCTGATTATGAAAAAAGAAAAATTCCATTCCTTCATTAATCGGATATTCTACTCTGAATGACTAATCTAGTGTATGATATGATGTAGCTACAGTAGATATAGATCTAGGTCTAGTTTACTCACTAAATCAAATGGGATATTCTACTCGGAATGAATAATGATAATACAGTAGATATAGATCTAGTTTGATTAGTTATACTCACACATCACTCGATCAAATTGGGCAGTACAATCATGCAATGCAGTGCAGCAGCCCGGCACGAGTCAGTGAATTCCCGCGCCGACCCGGCCGGCGGCGCTGTACGGCTAGCTGCACACTGAGCTGAGCTGCTGCGGTAGCACTAGGCAGTAGTCTGCTAATTTACGGCCAGGACGAAAGAATGTGAACAAACATCAACCATCTCGTCTAAAATGTACTATATTCGACTTCTCAATAATGAAATCTGTGTCAGGAATAAAAAATAGACCTTCATACGAGATAAAAATGATATTTTTGCAGTGGTTTTCCGACAAAAACACTGCTCGAATTTCAGTGGTCCGAGTAGATACAACGCACATTTAATGTACGTGCGGCAATGCGGATTGCGAGCTGTGAGTAAATTGTCCGAAATGTCATTTTTTTTGTCATTTTACCTAAAGATAAGTCATAGATTGTCTTCATTAGTATCATTTAACACAATTCCATTAAAGATTTAGGTTGGAAAGGGCATTATTAAGTCACAAAGAGCACAAACATATACACATTGATATCTTTCGATCGATTAATCAGGTCGGGACATCTCGGCCCAGTTTTTCCAGCTGGGCCGAGTAGTCCCGTGGGCCGAGTTAGCCCGGATTCTTTGGATTGAGATTGTAAATAAAGATTGTAATGACTGTTCACTGATTACTAAATATAACACTATTTATATTTTAGATACGAGGAAGCAAGGTTGCAAAGACAATAAAACACATGACGAATTGTATTCCCTTTTCTTTAATTTTATTGAGGTATTCTTCACTAGAAAAGTAGAAAGTATCAAAATACTATTACTAGTCTAGTCTAGTCTAGATCTACAGCAAGTGTATTCGGGCAAATAAAATAACCATTAAGATTAAGAATGACATGAAAATTGTGGATATTCTTGGCCAATACTATATGAGATGTACATGTAGACCACATGAATAGGGAGGCCAATGCCCAAATCTAACTTTTTAATTACTAGACACTAATTTGTTTATAATAAAAACAAAGATTAAAAGAAAGTATTTTCTTTCACTAAGAAAATTCACCTATCTGCCAACTCGAGAAGTTCCATCAAATAGGAGATATCCAGCTCTTTTTATCCAGCTCTTTTTATCCAGCTTCCTTCTACGCCTATCCATACGTAAGAGCCTTGAAACAATTATATTTCATGTCGCAAAATTACGTTCATAATTAGACAGGCCCGAGGGGATTGGGCGTGTCATTGCCCGGACAACAAGTTTAAAACTTCGCGCGAAATTCCATTCATCATCAGCGGTTAGCCTTGAATCGGTCGCACACACCGACACAGCTAGGTAATTGCATTGCAAGCCGCAGTCCTGAAATCGAGCCATGGAGGGACAAAACATGAACTGACAGAAAAAAACACGTAGATCTATGTGATTGTAGTCAATATAATCCTAGAAAAGAATTAAATTTAATAAGTAGGCCTACCTTAAGGTGATATTTCAAATCCAATAGTATTTCCTCATGAGTAAAGATCAATCTGACACTGCATTATCAACGATCAAGAAGTTACGAGGTCCAATTAACATCCATCTTGCAGCGAACACAATAGGACAGTAGCATGCATAGCGCATATCCATGCAACGTACGTGTACTAATATTTCTCTCACTCTCTCTCTCTCTCTCCCTCTCCCTTTCGCTATACGTAACATACACACTCACTAACCATGTATCATACAACACACACCTTCAAATCATGGCTTTCATTTCAATTCTCAATTGGAGTATAGACTGCTCACGTAGACTTTTTTTTTTTACTGAAATATCTTTTTTAACACTTCTCATACATTACTGCACAACACTCGTATCTAGTGCTGTGAGAATAAGGTACTAGGGTCTATAAATAAGACTGTTTTGCGCACGATCTGACCAGAGCTCAGACATATGTCGCTATACCCTTTATTTTTGGCACGAACAATGACGTCACTGTTCACAGTTTTCCTTCTCATTTTGAGATGGAAGTAGCTATAGGGCTCAATCCAACGCAAGATTAACAGAAACATCGTACTCTATCTACTTTTGAATGTTCAGTTTGTAAACATTTGTATTTAAAAAGATATAATCTTTTTTCTTTATATTTTCTAGTTGTTAGAAGTGGCAATTGTGAACATCTGAAATGTTGATCTCTATCAAAAGTTCTTTACTCAAAACGGATCCCATATTTTTAGGATCTACCTTCTGCCAATGAGAAGGTTTTTAGTGAGCAAACCTCTACGTCCTCTAGGATTTTCTTAGGCGGTTGTGCGCGCCCATCATGGTCTTCTGCTGCATCAATTATTGGATTAAAATACGTCAAAATCTGCAAGATCGTCAACAAATGGTGAAAGACTGTTACAGATTCGTGATTATAGTGTATGTTGTGAAATGTATAATTTTCTTTTCTTGGGCAGGTCCAAGCTATTTGCTTTGTGACGTACGGGACATTCAGAGACTTTAAACAAGAAATAACAATGGATGACATTATTTATATGGCTATCTTTTGGTATGAGTCTGTGGCTATTATGGGCTAGTTCATTTGTGGAAAGTTTTAGTTCTGACCAATTCATAAATTAATTTTTAATGTAATTAATGTGCTGCGTGACGTACGGGACCAGAGAATTTCTGACTTTTTCAAAAATAAGTTCATCATAAAAGTTCTCTGAATTTATTAAGTTATGAGATTTATGGTAATGATATCTTAATTCATTATGGAATCAAGCATTAATCACAACTATTACCATATTTTTCTGACCTTTCGTTGTTATGTAATATACCAAAACATAAATGTGTGTATGTGACGTACGGGACACGTGACGTACGGGACAACTTTTCCCTATGGGAAAATGCATTGAAATGAAGAATTTTCGTCAAAATTTGTTAAATGTGAACAATTTTAACTTAAATCAGTGACAATTAGAGTGTTTTAGAACCCAATTAGATCCTCTGACCATCACTTAATATCATCTGTGTTAATTTATGGGGTAAATCAATACAAACATTACTTTAACAAAGAAAACAAATTGAATTAATATATTCATACACACTATATTACCATTTTAATTCCATTTACCCATCTATCATGTGCAGTCATGCTTCTTTTCTCATTTCTTTTATCCATTCCATTCAACATTGCAAAATGTTTTTAAATAATAATTAATGAAGAAGATGAACTTGAACTTGAAAACTTTTATTTAAACTTGTTTGAAACACAGGGGCACACTCAGCACATCATATTTTGTCAAAGAACATTTCTTATGCTCTAAGTGTTTGTGAACAAAGATACATTAAAAATATGAAGTCTTTTCTTCATAGCTTGTTTGAATTACTTGATAGTAATATCATAGAATTTTGAAGGAATTCAAAGATAATGCTGAACATATTGTCTTTTTTAAATCCTTTTATCACAGATTAAAACATGTACAGTGTATATGTTGCTGTCATATATATTCAAGAATTTTGATGTACATTAATGTAGCCTACATGTTTGTGAAAGATGGATATAAAAATATAAATCTTGAATGTATTTTGTATTGGTTAAAGACATCTTATTAACACCACCAGATATAAGAAATTAAAACCCTAAAGGTTTGTTTGACCTTTTCCACAATTCAAAATTAAAGCAAAATCAACAAAAATGCATGGGTGTAAAAGTGATAAAAATCTTAAGTGGGTGAGAGTGTGAAATACTCAAAAAGGCTATCCTTCCTTAACAGTTATGATTTAGTTTTTAGGAGATCAAAATTCCCAAGCTGGCTCCATGTATGCTGTAATCCTTTACCATCATACATGTATATGACATTTAAATAGAATATCAAAAAGACCTCACATGGAGAGCTTGATAGCATACATGTGCTAAGATTCTTACCTGCAGCATCTTTGAGTTGTAAAAGCCAGCTTCTGGTGCATCTACTACCATATAATTTCATTAGACTCATTCCAGGAACTAGTACACTATTATGATTTACATATTTAGCATCCTGCCCATGTTGGGGACATCAACTGGCAAAATACCAAAGTTGATAATACCAGGGGTCTGGCTTGAAGACTAATTACATCAAATTCAGGACAAACAAGTAAATTCCTAGAAGGGACCCAGTTGGAATGTTCATCCCTGTATACAACAAGTTTCCTAACACAGTATATATTCTCCTTTTGGTCATTTCCTTTTTCACATCTTGCATTGGTTTTATATGGGGTTGTCCCGTACGTCACACACTTGTCTCGTACGTCACATTTCTTAATTTGATTATGTAATCAACACAGAATTTTTGTAATTTTTGTTAAACCTATTTTTTGTTAGGTATTCATCTAAATTAGAACTTCCTAGAATATCTTTAAAATAAAAAATTATTTTCATAATTAAAATTAAACAAATTATGATCAAATTGTGACATACGGGACATCACACTTTGGAACCTACCTCATTTGCATAATTAATTAATTTTGAAAGTTTGTAAATTTTTTCCTATTTTTTAGCATGATGGTCTACAATTCCTGAGATATTTAATTTTAAACAAAAAATTCAAACGAGATACAAAAATAAAAATGTAATGTCCCGTACGTCACGCTAATTAATACAAATCAAAGTTCGTGACCTTGGTACTCTTCGTATTTTGAGAATTTTTTTAATTTTTTATCAGATTCATAAAATTCATAGTTTCAGCTTTAAAATGAGGTATAGTTTGTTAAATTTATATAAAGATGAAATTTGACCCACAGAGGGGACAATAGCTTGGACCTGCCCTCTTATTTTCATCAATTTTTATTTTTACATCATTTTTTTCTCTCTGCTAATTTTTTGAAGTGGGCGACGAGCGCACAAATCGTAGGTGTAGAAGCCTTACGCCCGGGCATTGGCCTCCCTAACATGAATAAATGCAGCGAATGAAATAAGTTTTCTACAATTATTACAAATAGAAATGACGTCCAAAATCCAGTGGCAATGGAAATGATGACTGGCGCTGTCGAAGAACAACGAAAAGGGCTCACGCGATGATGTGGAGGCTTTAAGGCAGAAACACAAATTCATTCTCTGGCTGAAGAGTCGTAAAGAATGCGATGTCTGCGCTGACACTCATGAAGTTGATGATGCTCGAAATGTGGACGAAAAGAGAAGTGAAGTCTGAAGGAGTGCTGCGCTTGGCACTCGAGGAGGAAGCAGTGAATCCCTGATGCATCACAAGCATTGGTCTTGTTTTTCCATCTCTAGTCTCTATAGAATTTACACACAAATATGTTCGTGCACACAAACAATTTTTGACAAAGATGATAGTCATACATGTAGATTTAAAAAAATGAAATTAAGTCTTGTGAATACAAATACTTTAATTAGATTTTTCTCAATTTGTACTCAGGTTTTCATGAATAGTCCATACATGAACATTAAGCTCCTATCGTGGCAATGAAAATGCAAAATTGTATTTATTGAGCAGTTGTCCAGTCAGACAAATACATGTAGTCTTCAAAAAGAAAATCAAACACTCTACCTTCAAGGTTTCACAAATATTCTAAAAATATTTCAAAGACTTTAAAGGTATGAGTGAGTGTTAATTAAATTACGAAGACAACAAATTTTGTTAATAATAATCATAGTAATAATATGTTTGCTTTATTATATAGAACTCTCACACAATTGGTTTCACTGCACTCAATACAAGGTATGAAGACCTTGGGAAAATCAGTTAAATACATAATAAATCTTCAAGTGTCTAGAGTGGTTGCTATACGGATGATCCGGGGCAGTTGATTCCAGGGGGGGGGGGGGGATCAAGGTAGACATTAGACAACCTCCCACTATACTGTCTGCTTGATTAATATGTTGTGTTTTATGTTGTTCTTGTTAGGCTGACCAATCTAAAAAAGATTATTTCTGCCTGGCTGTACTGTTTTTTTTTAGTTGTTCGTCATTGATGATTGGATAGCGCTGTTTTTTTTCCTCTTCAGTGGGTATCATCATGTACTGTGCAGCTTCGGATTATTTGATGTGCGGGAAATAATTTAGGTGTCGACCATGAACATGACCATGTGATTATGCCATGTTATTCAACACCTACGTGGATCCTTGTCATTTGATTGGAGGATTGTTGGTCACATAATATTCAAAATATGTTATATTGCACGACCGTGCATTTTGGGTTATATGCGCCGTGCATTTTTGGTTACATGCAGACTGCGTACCTCTCTGCCATGCGCGTATCCCTGTGTGTATCTGAAGCGAAGGCAATCTGAATGTAATCGAGAAGGCTTGACTCCAACTTTAATTTATCTTTCATATAAGGAGTGAAGCATAATTTATTGACTAACGTTCTATTAGATCTTCTTTGATGTTGTATAAAACAAATACTGAATGTTTTTCATTCGTTCAATAGTGCGAATATTTTCATTTGTTGAGATTAACATTAATTCTATTCAACTCGGCTGATGCCTCGTTGAATAGAATGTTAATCTTTCAACTCATGAAAATATTCGCACTATTGAACTCATAACCATTCATTATTTGTATATTATATTATCTGTTTGTTTGATTGTTGTTGTTGTTTATTTTTGAATTTATTTCTCTTGAAGTGTGGTAATATAAGGAATCAGCCTTGACAGGCCAATGGCCTTTGTTCATCCCTCACATCCACCACCCTTCATCCTTCTTTCATAGTGCCATGTCAATGATTGTTTTTATATTTATATTGTTCAATTTATACTGATTTGTTTGTATATCTTCCGACGTGTTTTTAAAGAGATGTGAAATAAATTAAAATTGAATATTATTATTATTTTTGATATTATATCCTGTTATTTTATACAGTTGTGAAATCTCAAGAAACTGCAATCCAGAGCCATCACATAATGAACCACTCAGTGAGTATAATTTATCATTATTATATTCTTTTTCTTTTTGAAGTAGAAGTGAAGAAACTGGGCATACCCACAATAACAAGAACAATTTGTGGAATAATGTGGGCCTCATCGTTGCGCCATGTGTTATTTGATAGTACTCTCTGTCTTTCTCTGTGTAAAGCAAAAATCAGGCACATGCAGGCCTGATAAAAACCCAATTTAAATCAGTTTCCTGATTATTAATATATATAGATTTTTTTTTTGTTTACCTGATTTTTTTTTTATTACAATTTTATCCTGATTTTCCTGATTTTTCCCTTATTTTCTCTATTCTTCCCTATTTTGCTCACTCAAAAAGGGGGAATGTTGTTAGATGCCCTCCCCCCCCCCCTCCCCCAAATCCTCTTGTTTTTGTTTTACTCAAGTGCTCACTATCACCCCTGCACATGACTTCACTCTCGTCTTCCTGTTCAACAGGAAGCTGAATGCAACATTTAAGGCAGTTCATTTCCACACAGTCTGATCACTCTGATGGTATCTTGGAAAAATGTTATTTTAAAGCCAGCAGTTCTTGCATTCTGAACAACAAACTTGTGGGAATTAATGTCAGAAATTATTAGCCGCGGAGGGGATTTATAATCTCTCTCTCTCTCTCTTTTTCTCCCTTACTAAGTTCGATTCAGTAATCCATCACTTAAATGCTGTCTCTCTTCCTATTCCTATCTCTCTTTCTTTCTCACAGCAGGCTTGAGACAGGATGTCTTACACACTATGCAGCAGGTCTTAGAGAGAACTAGAAGGAGAGAGGTCCCCCCCCCCCCCTCTCTCACTCTCTACTTCTCCTTCTATCTCTGTCCCCCTTCTTTTAATTGGTACTGTAATAATTCACAGGTTGTTGCTCGATCGTCCCTCCCTTACTGTGTTGGATTCTGTAATAAGTCATATATTGTCTCTCTCCCTATCTCTCTCTCTTTCTCTCTCTCTTCCTCTCTCCTCTCTCTCTCTCTCCCTCTCTCCCTTTCTCTCTTTCTCTCTTTCTCTCTCTCTTTCTCTCTGCCTCTCTCCCCTCTCTCTGTCTCTGTGTTTGATTAAGTAATCACTGGTGTATTGTCTCTTTCTCTCTCTCACACACAGCATGCTGAAGACTGGATGTCCTGCACACTGTGCAGAGCGAACCACCAAGGACAACAGGTCTTAGAGAGAGCGAGAAGGAGAGAGGTCACTTGGCCCGAACCTAGAGAACAGGGGACCCCTCCTATTCAGGTCAGTGATAAAGAATGGTGATTAATTTATTTATAGTATAAATAAATTGACTGCTATGAGAGGCATCCCCGTTTCTATAGGCTCAAGGGGACATTACATCCTGATATAACCCATGTAAACTACTATCTCAGCAAGCAATTTTTATTAATGCGTAAAGACTGATTAAAACATCATGGAAAATCTGAGACACTGTCTGTTAATCGTTGCTGGAAAGTTGCCTGAATGTTACGACCATTTGGGAATCGCAGACAAAAAGCACTGCATGGCATCTGCGCTCGCACAAAGACAATTTTAACATGTAAACCAATGGAGGTTGCAGCATAAGGGCACTTTTTAAAGACTATTGACCGGTAGGTGGGTATAAGGGCATTTTTCAAAAGACTATTGACTAGTAAGCGGGTATGAGGGCATGGCTAAAATCACGACTCCAATTTCGACTAATCAGATGGCTAGATTTCTAAAGTGAGGTATATATATATATATATATTTTTTTTTTAAATCTCCTTTTCCATTATTGCAATTTGTCCAGGATACTCTGACTTACACCACTATAAATGAAGCCTTTGGGAGCATCCTGCAGTACATGACTACAAGCAGCAGACAATGTAGGGTAAGTTTCGTACTTTTAGATAGGAATCCATGGCCCTTCTTACAATATAGGCCTGTCTTTACTATCTCGAGATTGCCAAATATCCGGCTATTTGAACTATCCCGATCACAAACTATCCAGCTAATTTGCGTCCTCATCAGACCGAAGTAGCAATTAGCGGGATATTTGGTCGGGATTGTCATCCTAAGATGTCTTGGGATAGTTTGCCAAATATCCCACTATTTGGCAAAATATCCAGCTATTTGTCCCGTGCATCTTCACCAGACCGAAGACTCGCACTATGCGCTAAGGCTGAGCAAAATATCTTGAGCTAATTTCTCAAGGTCGAGTTTCAAGTTTCGAGGTCGAATCTCGAGCTGATGAAGACAGGATTTGTAACTTTGGGATTATTTCTCAAATCAGAAATAGCGGGCTATTTGGCAATCTCAAGATGATGAAGACGCACCTTTTGTTACACTTTGGTTTATTTTGTTTTACCAGACTGCTAGGATAGCAAGTGTACGCTTGTAAGTAAGTAACCAAGGGACCGACGGCTTTAAAGTCCTCCCTGAGGGACTTGGTAATGAGAATTAATGCCTTACCAAAGGGCACTAGCCCATGGAATTTGTTCAGAACCTGGGACCTCCAGGTGACGAGACTGCTGCTCTACTCTTGAGCTATTGCACCTCACTCTCTCATGGTCCCATAGAAAAAAATAAAATGTCTGTCCCTTTTTTAACTTTTTGTACGCCACATAAATGATCTCCCTGTGCCATATTGTATTTATGAAGGGATAGCTATACCAAAGGCTTCCTATGTTATTGAACTGTTTCTGGTGTAAGATTCATCTACATGTATATGTGTTAAATTGGATGTCCAGGAGCTAATCAAGACAGAAAAATTGATAATTTTGCAATTCCGTTGTGTTGCACAAAAATATCCTTCTGTCAATTGGTGCTTATAGTTTTGGGCAAAATGGCATGTGTGGCACGCAACTGACCGTGCAAAGAGTCTAAGAAAGCGACTGAAGTGTTAAATTGGGTGAAAAGTATGTTTACAGTATGTGTGATTGTAAATCGTGAAGCCTTGTACAGACATGAAAATACTATCCACATTAAAGGTGCCTGTCAGACAGATGCAGTGTGTATTTAAAGCCCCTCTTTCACATTATGATACAATTTAATTGAAATTTTGCCATCAAGTTTTAGGGGCTCCCAACACTTTAGAGGGGCTTAAAAAAATATATAATTTGTGAACAAAAGCATCACCGAACTTCTTACAAAATGTGCTGAAACAGCAGACTCTCACAGCCTTAATGGGCCAATCAAGTGGTTCACTGCATCACAGAATGACTAAATCACAAAACAGGCAATACAAATGAACTAATACCATTGTGAAAGATTTCTTTCACGTTTTTATACATCCTCATGTATTACCTCTGTAACATCCTTCTTGTGTCATTCCTTTTGACAGAGATACTACTCCAGCATTCCAGCGTCTACCCATAATGCACTGGACAAGCGGCATTGTGGGAGATTCCATGCTCCGAGATACAGAGAGCCCCGGAAGACGACACACCCAGTAAGTGGACCTTCCCATTCAGTAATGGATTACAATATCATCATGAGTTTGTTTGGAATGAAATCAATAGGGTGGATTCACTATAAACAGTGCCCCTAATGCCATGCCATGAGAGGTAAATTTTACTGTTTGAGATTGACATATTTAAACCGGTGCAGCGCCCCACAGAGCACATAGCCCCAGGAGATGATACACCCTGTAAGTGGACCTTCCCATTCCTAACGTAATGGCTTACAATATCATCATGAGTTTGTTTGGAATGAAATCAATAGGGTGGATTCACTATAAACAGTGCCCCCACTGGCATGCCATGAGAGGTAAATTTTACAGTTTGAGATTGACATATTTAAACCGGTGCAGCGCCCCACAGAGCACATAGCCCCAGAAGATGATACACCCTGTAAGTGGACCTTCCCATTCCTAACGTAATGGCTTACAATATCATCATGAGTTTGTTCGGAATGAAATCAATAGGGTGGATTCACTATAAACAGTGCCCTTACTGACATGCCATGAGAGGTAAATTTGACGGCTTGAGATTGACATATTTAAACCAGTGGAGCGTAGCAAAACGCAATCCACCAATCGAATTGACGAAAGTGATCTGAACTGCGTCAATTCATTCCATGGGATTGACTTGTCCTGATATCAGTGTACATTTCTGTATTGAATTTGGATGTGAAAATTCCATCCATTAATTGGTTCTGACTCGAATTTGGCCTGATTTTGGTTAAAATTAATACACATGGGCATTTCGGGCCAAAAAGTTACCAAAATTCTTTCAAAATTCTTGTCGAGGGCGGTCATCTTGACTATATTTTCAAGCATCAGGACAAATTCTCACAAAGAAAAAGCCCATTAAAAAATTTCCTTTGCTGACAATTATGATTGGAAACATTTCCCCTGACCAAAGATGGCTGTAATCGGTTGAACGAAAAAGTGACTAAAGTGACAGAAATGTAGGTTCAGTAAGAATTTTTTAAGCATTCAAAATGAACAAGTTATTTTTCTCTTTTTCTTTTTTTCCATTTTTTTCCAGCTGCAGAAAACAGAAGATGTTCACATCCAAGTCCAGCCTGGGACCTACGCCGTGACGGCCGGAGGCTGGGGCAGGGGCAAAGGTCAACAGACGCACGTCGTCCATGTCAACCAAGGTCAAAGTGTCAACCTTGATTTTACCATGTGACGTCAGCTTTTGAGGAATCCACCAACAGCAGCTGATTGTATAGACTTTTTTTAGAAACTGATTGCGCTGGTGGTTTTATAGACTGATTATATGAGAGCCAGAATAATAATAATAATAATAATATAATAATAATATTCCATGTTTATCAAGCGCTCAATACATCGATCCAACGATGTGCCTAAGCGACATATATATATATTATTACCCCGGTCATCGGATTCAGGCTTACCCGCACACAATGTATGCACATTTTCCACTCCCTGGGGAGCATTCCAGCCAGTTGCCATTTTACAAACGCACACTTGCTCGTCCAACCATATGAACTTTTGCATCCTACTGGGAGCCAGAAGAAAGCTTGTCTTATCGTCTTCCCCTGTCCCTGTATCTATCTGCGCATGTGATTAACCTAGCTGTGCAGTGTAAGAGGAAGGCTGCCATCTACTGTCGAACATCGTATTTGTGGTAGGGATAATCCTCTATGGAATTGAATTTCAATATGTGTGATACACACCTCTGGCATATAGTGGCGAAAATTAAGTATTGATGTTAATTTTGTAAAAGCTGTTTAAATCATGAATGAAATTCAGCAGTAATGTTTGTTTCACAAATAAGATTAGTAACCCTTATTCCTTCTGTTGTAATCCTATTTTTGCACAAAAGTAATGGTTTCCGACCCCTTAGTTGCAAAAATGTCTGATTTAAGAACAAAGTAGAGAACTTTTATTTGCAATCTTGTTTTCAATTAATCTTTTATCCACGTTTTTATAATCACCTCTATTAAAGTTTCTAGGCAGGAACTTGTTGTACCCTTTGTCAAAATTGAGTGAGTTGGTTCACTTTTGAATATATGTTATTTTAAGGCTACAAATGGCTCTCCATACTTTTTAAGTCAAACTTAGAGTTAAGTTCAACTTAGGATCTTTGTGAAACACCCCCCTGGTCATGCAATATTGTTGAGAAAAGAAACTGGAAGCATTCGGGAAACGCTGACTGTAAGCTTTAGGAATCATGCAAATTATCAGAATTTGACCCAATTGTGCTGAGAGTCCCATGTGCTCATGTACACAAACTTGTAGCCTGAAAGTTCAGTCCAAACATGTCAATTTTTTTCCTGTTATATAGAGTCCGAAGCTGTGACATACAAATCTATCTTTTAGAATTTTTCAATGTTTGTCTTCATTTTCCGAAAGAGCATAAAAAATAATGTCCGAATGTTGAAAACCAATTGAAAATGTTAAGTATTGGCTGAGATATGACCATCTAAATAAATATATCGTCCTTGTTTTCACGAAGTGACGGTAGTGAGGAAAATCGTCACGCAAAGTGAATGCAATTTTTTTTTCACTACCGTCACTTCGTGAAAACAGCGACGATATGTCATATGGGAACTCAGTGTTATAGTGCTCTGGTTCCTAATGTTATGAATATGACTGCAGTTGAAGAGTCATCCTCTGCAGTGTTTCTGTTTTCTGTGAAATTCTTCCATCTTCAAATGAAAGGAATGGAAAAGCTTACACCATTTTCAATTTCCCACCTTTCCTAGAACTCACCCTTCTCTTGAATATATATTGGGTAACCTTGTTTGGGATTATTTCCCCTCGGTATTCTGTTTCTTAAAGGTAAAGACCAGTATTGGAAACGCCCCCCTCTCAAAAAAATGAAATGGAAGCTCTTATTACCAATCATGTGAAAGAATATGTTTTGATCCGAATTTTGCTGAGAAACCACCTACTTTGATATATTTGGTAAATTATTATATCTATTTGGACCTGATATATATACATGTAACGCATGTGTCGCACACGTGTGCGTAGTCCCATATACATCTTTCTGTGTACAGTGCTTGTAACTTTACCAAGACTGGGCCAAATTTCTTATCATTTTGATGATTCCAGAACCTTGCAGTACACACCAACACTTATATGCTACATGATCAACCTTTTTTTACAATGCGATCGCATGACCATAACTGGTCTTTATCTTTAAGCCCTCCCTCCCCCCCCCCCAATGCTTGCTTTAAGTGACAATGCACTCATGAGACACCATGCATGTGGGCATTGTAATTCAAGTGTAATGCAAGCATAACAATTTCAACAGAGATGGTGACATTTTCATGTTTTTCTTGAAAACAACAAGCCAAATAATAATAATATAGATCATTTAGGAGCGCTGAAAACAAAAAGTACTATATATACAAAAAGGACTTTTAAAGATAGTTGAATCGTAAGAAGTATGTTTTAAGGCCCCACTGTCCTACTTGTAGCTACTTGCTCCCTCTATATAGAAAACTTCCCAAATCGGTGCCTGTTGGTCCCCCATGATCCTCTCTTTCTTATGTTAGTTGAGAGCTGAGTTGATGAGATGGCCACCTGTCAGTGACCTGGCTGGATGGTCTAATCCCCTCTGGCCCAGTAGTATTGACAGTCTTTAAGGGGTCTTTATTGATAGAGGCAAGACAGCTCAATTCACCGAAGGACAGTTAGATATTGTTCCATGAAGTTCAAGAACATGCTTTATACAAGCATAAGACTAACTTTTGTACAAAAAAAAGGTAGATTTTAAAATGTGTATTAATTTTTAAAAATATATGCCTGTTTCTGTCTCGTTTGTTTATTTATTCATTCATTAATTGATTGATTTGTTTATTTGAATGAGATAGTGTAAATTTATATAATTGATACAATTGAATCAGTTTATACGAAGGCAAATGTGATTTTTTTTTTTTTTTTTTTTTAAACTCTGTTTTAGTTGAGGTTGTCACTGAATGTGTTTTGAAGTTGATGCACCTACTAGTAGGTTAGGAGTGTTGAAATGTCAGTGAAAGTGAAAAGGAAAAGAGAGAGAGGGGGAGGGCAGAGAAAGAGAGAGAGGAGGGCAGAGAGAGATAAAGAGAGCAAGATTTAGACGGAGAGGGGAGGAGAGAGAGAGAGAGGAAGAATGATAGATGGGGAGGGGGGGGGGGGGGGGTCTGGAGCTGAGGGGAATATATTATGGAGGCATTGGAGGAGTGGGAATAATAAACCGAAATATATTTTTGTTTTACGTTCATAGAGTTTAACAGAAAGAAACAATAGAGGCAAAGAGGTCGAATAAAAGATAAACGAAGAGAAAGGGGGCAATGTAAACAGAGAGAAGATCGAGTATGTTTCAAAAGATAAATACAAGAAGGCGAATTATTGAAATGGAGAATGAGAGAGATGCATGTAGAAAAACGGGAGAGGTGAGAGTGGGGCTTTCATATCAGAAAAACATTAGCATGATAAAGAGAGCAAAGAGTTGTTTTGCCTCAAAAATCCTTAAAGTTACTATTACAGTCTAGTGTTGCCACGATTAGATTAGATTACTGCTCTGTTGTATGGTCGAACAGATTTCATTCTCATACAACTAAGCTTCAAAAAATTCAAAAGAGGGCCGCAAGAATAATATTGAACAAGACATTATGACACACCGTCGGCTGGTTTGTTCACAAGTCTTAAATGGATGACACTAGACAAGCGGTTTGAGTTAAGTCGCGTTATGATGATATATAAATGCGTTCATAACTTAGCACCTTCTTACCTTCAGGTAGGCTTAATCAATCCTAATGATGTACATGAGCATCATACGAGGCAAATAGACAGTAGAGGTTTACGTGTGCCTAGATTTCACACTGATTGTTATAAGTGTAGCCCAATTGTTTCTTCTATATTTGAATGGAATACAGTGTAAGCTAGATAATTCGTTGAGAACGGCTTCCTCTGTAAATTCATTTGATAAGAGATTGTTTAAACAAAGTTGTAATTTGTGAATGGCATGTGCATGTTCTGTAATATTTACATGACTTATTCACATAATTGCGACTTAATTAATATTTTCCTATTGACATTACTGTTTACTAGGTTAATGATATATGTTTATTTTGCAAACGAGTGTTATTTGTGTAACTGTTCTGTATAAATGTTATAAACGATGTAAATGTGTTCATTCAGGGCCCCATGGAAGACCACTACTTGTTGGTGAATGGGCTACCCTGTCAAAAGATTAGAAATAAATAAATAAATAAATAAAATACCTCATTCTCTTTTTCTTTCTTTCTTCTTTCCTCTTCTCATGCTATCTCTCTCTCTCTCTCTCTCTACCCCCTCCCCTATCTCTTTCTTACAGACGGACAGACACACAACCTAGTTATTTATTGATTATCTTCCGCTCATCCCCCTTTTTCATCTCTCTCTCTCTCTCTCTCTCTCTTTCTCACACAGACGGATAGACACACTCCCTAGTTATAATCTTACTCTCTTATCCTTTAAAAAAAAATCTCTCTCTAGTTCTCTCTCTCTCTCTCTCTCTCTCTCTCTCTATTCCCCTCTCACTTTCTCACACAGACGGAGCTCATCCCCCTTTTTCATCTCTCTCTCTCTCTCTCTCTCTCTCTCTACCCCCCTCTCTCTATCTCACACAGATGGACAGTAGACACACACCCTAGTTATTTATGTTTTATCTTCCGCTCCCCCCATTTTCCCCATCTCTCTCTCTCTCTCTCTCTTTCTCTCTCTCTCTCTCTGTCTCTCCCTCCCACTCTCTCTCTCTCTCTCTCTCTTTCTCTCTCTCTCTCTTTCTCTCTCTATTTCAATGTTGATATAACCCCTCACTCTCATACACCCTCGCTCTCCTTCTCTCACATACACTCATACGCTCACACTCACACGCACCCACACAACAACAAGACAAACAAAAAACCAACGCAAACAAGCAAAACAACATAATATAACAATTTAAAGAAGATTAAGATGTACCCCGACTTCAATAATTTGTCTAGGCGAACATATGGCTTTTGGCTTTGGGATATTGAAGTTTTCCATTTGTCGAGTTCAAAAATCCCATAAATTTATGTTTTTGTCTTAAGCGCCTTCTACCTTGGGATATTACTCAAACAATAGGGACTTTTAGATTTGCACGTCGACAGCTTTGACTGCAACGTGTGACGTCATTTTAAGGCACTTCGCATGCGTTACGTCGTCTCAGTCGGTGATCGAGAATGCGTCAACCTTGATTCTCCTAAATCTAGTACATACATAAATACAATATTGATATTTATATAGCGCCTTTACATGCTCAAGGTACTAGTATGCCGCGTGCGCATAACATATACAGTTCCTCAGGTAGACAAAGGAACATCCCTTCCCTGCTATTATGTAAAAATGTGTGGAACAGGTGTCACATGCATATTCACCTGTTCTACACATTTTTACATAATAGCAGTAAAGGGATGTTCTTTTGTTGAGGGTAGAATGAGGAACTGTATATTTTGTCTTCTTTCTTTGTCCGTGATGTTCAGAGTGTTACTTCCTGCATGTATGTATATCGTCGAGTGCAATCTAAAAGATTTCTAATTGTAGTCAACATGGGCAATTAAGTACGTTGACACGCATGATCAGTCGGCGTTCGTCGTGTTCTCGTCCACTCAATCTAAAAGTCCCTAATATGTTGGCTTGCATACTACGAATGTCCTCTAAACAGAAAAGACGCTCCCGAGTCAAAGATGATGTTGGAAAGTTGTTCGGCGTTCCACCATTATAGTGCCCATACCTTTTAGTGAATACAACTTTCAACAATTCATTACTTTCTTACTTTTTGTCTTATTTCCTTCAAAATATTCTTCGGTTTGCTTCTCTGATTTGTCTGCTTTTCACTTAGAATAGTTGTTAGGGTAGGATTTTTCTTTAAAAGTTGATACTTCTTTCTGAATAACAGTCCTAACTGGCACTCATAGCAACTGATACGTGTTTCCTCGAAATAACAGAACGAAACATCATACATTGTACCATTTTCATAGGAAAACAATCGTTTCCGGTTATCTCTCTCTCTCTCTCTCTCTCTCCGCCCCCCCCCCTCTCTCTCTCTCTCTCTCCCTCTCTACACAGGGTATTTTATCCCCTTTGCTTTTAAGAAATCCATTAACAAAAATTAATCATGAACTCTCTGATTGGACAATGATGTGTCATTCCTTCACGAGGGGCGGAGCCTAATAATATTTTCCTCTGCAATGCAATAGCATGTCAATAAAATGACAAATACGCATCCTTATAATAATGCAATGTTTCTAAACTCTTTGAAATAATCACATTGAGGAACTGAAGTGAGCAGACTGCATGTGAACAAGGTGAAGCAGCATCATTCTTTTTTCCAAAAGGATTTGACAAAAGTAAATTTCCGCAGTGCCATCCAGTAAAAAGCTCAGGTAAACAAAATCTTTTTAATAACATCATATAATATATACAATTAACGACTAAATTATTCATATCCTTATCGAGTGTTTTAACATTTTCTTTTAGTATGTGAAAATTGATTTGTCCTGATTTATGTTTCTTGATAATTTACATATAAATGTATAAGGCCCTAATTTAACCTGTCCACCCTTCATTCTTAAGTTTTAAAGTCAAACCCACACAAATAGACATTATATTTACAATGGGTATGAGTATATTGTTTCTCTCTCTCTCTCTCTCTCTCTATATATATATATATGATACATAACACAAGTTGAAAATAAATAAATGATTCCGCCATGAAGCTGAATAAATGTCTTTGCGAAAATTCAAACATTCAGACGTTTCACGGAATGATTTATCTTCAACTGGTTAAACTTATTCATTTGTTGTTGTTGGAAGTATTCCGAAGCCCACAACTAATTTTTACTACAACATTGTATAGTATATTATATGTTTGTGTGTGGAGGTGTGTGTCTGTGTGCAATTCGAAAGGAGATTAGGGGATCGTCACATTTTCTTTCGCATTGTATTCATTTTCAGGAGAGTTGCCAAAACTGCGGTATATGTTGTTTTCGTATATTTATGTATATATCATATATGGCATGGAATTTATTTCATTCCTCATAAAAATCATATACAATACACACGTAGCATAACCAATTGAAATTTAATATAAATAAATACATGTAGAAGGGTAATATTACAGATAATAAGAATACAATGAAATTAACAAGGAAATAGGTTCAGAGAGCAAATTTATGTCGAATGAGGGGTCAACATAAAGAGTATAAAGAGTAATGTTTTGATAGAGTTATCCTCCCAGTATATTTAGGTACCATTTTCATACTGGGAGGATAACTCTATCAAGAGATATCATGAAACCCATGATTAAATATTCATACTTCAAACGATACAACTTTTAAAAAGTGGGACATTTTTCTGACTCGTAGAACGTAATAACAACAAAAACGGCAGCAACTGAAATTTTTCTCCCCGGCATGTAACGGTTTATATCACAATATATATGTATTTTAAATTTTAATCTTGTATATGCCTGCACATTTCAGATTATTGCTGCAAACCATGTTGTTTAATACATATGGAATTTTGAAAGTTGTAATCACTCTACATTCATTTTTTTAAATAACACAGTTTTTATAACATCATCCCCAAATCGGTTGAAAAAGAATGTCACAAGTAGCCATTATTATGGATGGATAACCTATTATACTAACCTTTTTGCAATTGAGCTTTTGAAATTATTTATTTAAGCTCGATCTGACAAATTATCATGCAATTTGTTCCACTTATTGTGGGAGGTATGTATTCATTATCGTTCACTATGACGGCTTACATTAGAACCATGGGGACAAGGTAAATACATAGATGTTTATTGATAATTAATTTCTGTCTGTGCGTGTATTTGCACGTGTCATGCGCATTGCTTTCGAGGTCGTATAAGTCGATTTTTGCACTCTCGCAAACAATGCCTCCTGTTCATCCAAGCGTGAACACATACCACACAAATATGATACCAAATGATTTGGGATAAAACACTCTTTCATAACATGTATAATAATTTACTGTTCAAAGAAGATTTTTTTTAATAATTAGCAATTTTCTAGGTGTAAACGTTTTTTGGACTAACATGGTATAGGCCTACAGTCTTCGAAATATATTAGACCAGATCCATGTTATGTACATCATTTTGTCGAATTGGTAAAGTCCAACCAATTTACTATAAAAAGCCGATATGTCTTACAAGAAACCACTGTCACCATCTTAATCATTATCCCCATCCTCATCAAAATCATCATCATCACCATCATCATCATCATCATCTAAAATTACCCGTCTCTTCATGTAGAGCTAGTTTGTGAAACATATCCTGCTCCGGATGTATCACTGTATGAACACGACACAGAATTAAAGTTAATCTTGGTCGAACCAAGTTTTACGAAGGTGTATGAACATAATATTCTTTCATAACGTATTGATTAAGATAGTTGTGACATGCGAAAGCGAGAACAGCTTTAGGTTAAATCATGGAGCTCCTAGGAGGTTTTCTCTCTTTCATAATCTATGTGGGCGAGGGAACTATTCGAGGTTTTATGAAATGATTGAACAATCAGGGGGCGTTTCACAAAACTTGTCATCAGTGACAAATGACAGTTTTTGTTATAAGCTACTAAAATCCTTGCTTCTGTTTGGCTATCAGCAGATTTGACACTGATTTTTGTTTTTTTTTGTCATTGAAAAAAGGCTTTGTAAAACGCCCCCATCCCCCCCCCCCCCCCCTAGAGCTCGCTGACGTAATGATCTATCTGAAACTACCTTTATATAATTATATATACATATATTTTGTATACGTTTTTATCATATGGTTACTTACGCATTGGTAGATATGTCAACAAAAACTGCGGTATATAAATGCGTCATTAGAATATTTTGTTTTGTGAATATATGTTTCGATTCTGGTAACTTGTTTATTATGGATGGATAACCTATTATACTAACCTTTTTGCAATTGAGCTTTTGAAATAATTTATTTATGCTCGATCTGACAAATTATCATGCAATTTGTTCCACTTATTGTGGGAGGTATCTTGCACTGTGACGGCTTACATTAGAACCATGGGGACAAGGTAAATACATAGATGTTTATTGATATTAATTTCTGTCTGTGCGTGTATGTGCACGTGTCATGCGCATTGCTTTCGAGGTCGTATGAAGCGAGCCAAGGTTATTTTATTGGAATAAAAAATATTAGTTTTCCGAATTCATGAGTGAAGTACGTTTTAATGAGTAGTGATCATAATGCATGTCCGGGTTCACACAAAAGCGGTCTATTTTTATAGGTATATCAAAATTTGCCCGTGTACGGTTTATATCTCCAAATGCATAGTATACATGCTAAAGCTGTGAAATTGTCTTCAAACAGTTCGGGGGGAAGGGAAAACCCCCAAATGAATTTTCTTTTCGTTTCTGTAGTTATGATGGACGTGACCGGCAACTTCTATATCCTGTTACAGTTTGCTCCGGACCGACATAGCCTTGGTCTAATTATGTTTTTGCCTATTCATTGCAACCAAAAGGTTGGAAATCAAATGCAAATAAAAGATAAAAAGCGATAAATAACAATGGTAGAAATAATTTAGGGGTGATATATACTGAATTTATATAGAGTAAACAAACTATGTGGCATATGAATAAATGAATTAATAACAACGTGGTTAGCTCGCTGCGAATGAATGAGTTCAGGTAGAGATGAAAATTTTGAGGTTTCTCAGTGCATTTAATAACCGGAACAAATGACCTCATATTCTAAATATGAATATTTTTATGCTATATTTCCATTATAATCATTTCAAAATATTCAGGTACATGTTTACATCAGGTCATAAGTACTATATATGTACATGATCAGTCTTTCCTAAATGGCTCTAGGCACTTTTTTCACAGGTCGACTTTATCAAACCTCCTTAATAATTCAAACATTGTGAGTCCAAAAAAAATTACACTTAGAAAATTGCTAATTATTTAAAAGATCATCTATGAACAGTAAATTATTATTTGAATTATTTGAATTGAAACTAGAGTTAGGGTTAGGGTTAGGGTAATATACCGGTTTTTGATATGTCCTGTTAATGTATACATTTAGGGTTACATATAATATTTGATATGATTTTTTTTATTTTATTTCTGCATTTTTCCAATTTATATAATAACAAAATAACAAAGAACATATAAACGTAAAGTATAATACAAAATATACATACAATGATAACTTTTCATGTACATTTTTATTATTTTTTTTTTTTACATATGTACATATAATAACGAAACTTAACATATTATTATGAATTTAAAGTATTATCCAAACTATCAGTTGAAAAAAGTGCAGGAGACCGCAATCATAAGCGAAGCTTGACTAGGATGGCGGCCTCAAAAAGAAAAAAAAATCTTAAGGTAAAACTTAAAATTAAAAAATGTTTAAACGTTCTTTGTGTATTATTTTTAAATTATTTTAAAATAATTCCATAAATTGGGGTAAAACAAAAATATTCCACCTATATGAGCGACAGTGTATGAAAAGGTCGGAGGCTATCTTATTGATTGTTTGTATCGTCACTATGGTCAATCAAGATGGAATGAAGCATTATCTTTAGGCACCAGCATTGGAGTTTGTACATTGCATGGATACCATTTTAGTTCAGTCGACAGGGTACACACATTCGGTATCATTTGACTATCATGCCATTGAACTGAAGGTAAAATAGAATAATAAGAGAGAAATTAAGAGGGAGAGAGAGAGAGGAAGAGAGAGGGAGAGAAGGGAAGCGAGAGAGAGAGAGAGAGAGAGAGGGGGGAAGAGAGAGAGAGAGAAGGGAAGAGAGAGAGAGAGAGAGAGAGAAGAGTCCTCTTCTATTACTGAGAGAGCTTTCTCGTGTGGAGAGTGACAGTAAATGACAAATAAGTACAAGAATGTTTTGAAGTTACTAACCACTTTTCTGTCATCTATGCGCTTTTTTTTTCTTTTTTTTTTTACAGAAATTAAGAATTCCGTTTTCGTACAAGAATTTTATGAAGTTATGAATCACTTTTATGTCCTGCACGCTATTTATTAATACAAACATTAATAAGTTCATTTTTGTATACGAAGTTAATAATTACTTTTCTGTCCTCTACGCCCTTTTTCTACAGAAACTAAGGATTTTATTTTCGTACAAGAATCACTTTTATGTCCTTTTCACTATTTATTTTAATGCATAAACTAAGGAGTTCATTTCCGTACAAGAATTGTATAAAGTTACTAATCACTTTTCTGTCCTCCGTGCCATTTTTTGTTTTATACAGATACTAAGGAGTTAATTTTCGTCAGAGAACATCACAGCGTTAGATCCAAGAGCTTGTCTACCATGAAGGCGTTTCTAACCGTCCTTGCGACCACTTTGCTGGTTGCCATAGTATCGGGTCAGAATACTACGCTACCTGCAATGGAATTCGTCAACCCAGGAGAGATCCTTCCTGGGCTCACAGTCCCATATCTGATCAACGCTGCTGGCGGCATCTGGCAGCAGGATCGTGTCATTGATTCCATGGCCTATGCTTGCAGAGAGGTCCTACCTTATATAGGTTCGGTAATACCAGAGGTAGACCAGAGAAGTCTGTATTGGGGTCCGGTCTGTGATGACGTCATCGAAGCTTCTGATGATCTAGATGCCTTTGACGCAACGGGGTGGTGTGATGATGACATAATCCCTATGATAATGATCACCAACTTGACGTCCCAGGGCAGTGATGGAAGATATCGCAGACAAGCAGGACCAACCACGGAATACCCTGAATCCATGGATAATCCCCTGGATATCATTGAAATCCTGACCAACATCACCAGAGACCTCTATGGAATCGACATCAACATGATCATCAATGACCCATCTACAATCAACACCATCTGCACCAACGTCAAGGAGAATTTCTTGAGGCCATCTCTTCAAGATTTGACCTCTCAGTTCGCGGCTGAGTTGCTGAGTGCGTTGCTTCCCCGGGCAGCTCCACTGTGCCAAGACTGGGATGGTTTCCTCCAGGACTTCGGGATAAACTCTGCCTCTCCAGAGTATCCTTTGATCCAGGATTTTGCTCGTATAGGATCTCAAGCTATGGGGTACGACAACAGGGAGGAAATCTGTCAAGCTATCACTCAAACACTCTCCGTCCAAGGTACGGGTTTCATTGAATGATAAATTTGGGTACTAGTCATGATATTATATTGCTTTAGAAGGAAGAGTTGATTTACTGACACGTTTTTTGGAATAATGAAAATGAAAGAAAAATGGCATAGAATTTCTACCCCCGCATCTCATGGGTACTCTTTACACCCAACCTGTGGCATTAGAATTTGGGGCCTAACTTTTTAACTCGTGTCATAATAGTGAATGTATATGAGAAGATAAACATCAGTCCATTTCAGGAGGGATTTCTACTTGATAAACTGCCAAACTGCTATCCAAATAACGATGAGGATTACAAAGTATTTTATATGGTCAATATCAGAAATCCAACCTTCGCTTTATTAGTTTGATCACAATTATGCAATATACAAGAGAAGCTAGTATAACGTGTGTTTGTGCTGTTAAGATTACTCCAAAAATTATTGATCTTATTTCCTGATGAGTTTTAAATGTCCTTTGCAACGATTAAAATCTTCTAAGGTCATATTTAACCACACCCAAATTATTGTTTACTTTGTTTGTATATTTATTTTTGTTTTATTTATTTCGTCACAATACAGGTGACAATGGTGAAGCGAGACTGTCATTCTCAACGGATTTAATTCTCAGCCTTTTAGAAATCCCGACAAACTCCGCCAGGTGTTCAATGCTGGCCAATGGAATAGTCTATGACGTCATCGAACCAGTCATCAACATCGGCGACGAAATAATGATTACCGATGAACAGCTTTACCAGTACACGGGATTCCAAAGACCGAACCCCCTTGATTCGCTCTGCATCTTCGTAGAGAATGCTTTCACAAGTGAGCTTACCATCATGATTATCTATTTATTCACTTATTTATCAGGAGAGTGCATTTATCGTATCATTCAAAGAAAAAGAAAGGGCTACACATGCAGAGTTAAAGGGTCACTCTAACCAAAATGTGCTAAAAAATGGAGAGAAAAAGACATGTAGAATAAATTTTGACGGAGATTCCGAATATGACAATGATTTTCCTTAGAAATCATCAATAATTCTGGAATCCATTAAAAAAAATGACGACTCAAAACGCGCAGAAAAACAACCCAGTTTCAGTAATGACGCATTTGACGTCACTACAGGCGTCTTTCCGGTGAAAATGTCTTTAAAAAGCTAACTATGATGTTAATTGAAAACAAGACATTTATCCGAAACATAATATGCACTTGATAATCCCAGTACGTTTCTGGCAAATTCGTCATTCCTAATTATGAAATTATGAAGTTATCAAATCGGACATGCCCGCAATGATGTCAAATGTGTCATCAAACCACGTGACCGTATTACCTTTTTTAGTGGGGCGTAGCCCAGCAAGCATGAAAACTGTGAAAATGGATGGCTGTCATCATTTTTTAGCCCTCTCTATGTCTGTCTTAAGGACCTCTAGTGGGTCTACGTAGCATGCGCAGTACAGGTTTGCGAATCCAGCTGCAAGGCCACCCAGCGAGAATTGCCTGGAGGAGCCAGAGCAGTGAGCATAAACAGTACACCGTGGAACTGCGATAACGATGAGCGTTTACGATGAGCGTTTCAAATCGCTCATTCTGCCTTCAAGATTGAGCTTAAACGCACCCTAAATCGTAGATCTGCCTCTTCCTAAATTAATAGACCGGTTTACTAACATATTCAAATCGAATGAATACTTTTTAAACAAATGTTGTTCTTGACAACTTGACAGCTTGCCCGAGGCTTGCCATACAAAGCAGCATCTAACGTATCCTGACTGGATTCCAAGTATTGTAGTTCATTCATAGATAAAAGGTTAATAAACAATTCGTCACTATTATATGTCCCCTAGGATAGAAACATCCATAAATTTGAATATGTTAGTAAACCGATATATTGAGTTAGATTTATTTTCATGTGATAATTAGGTGATACGTAACGAAGTCAACGTATCACCTTTTGATTTCGTCAAGATTTTTCTTTATTATTATTATTTATTTTTATTATTCTTCCTCGAATTTGTTCGCAGGATATCTCAAGACTGAATAAAGCCATTATCATGAAACTTTCAATGATGATAGATCTTAGTCTAACTTAGAACTGTGTGACTTTTCAGACAGTCAAGGTCATCGTGACGTCATCCAGGCGCCATTTTGTGAAAATCAACTTATGATCATATCTTCATAAAGGAAAGCCATTTTTCATTCATATTTATCATGATTAAACTCAATATCCGTCCGGTCAATTTCAAGTCAATAAATGCGCGCAAAAATGCGCGTACGCTTATGTCCGCGCGTTTACGCGCGCGAAAAAAATTAAAATGCTCCAAATCATCCCAATTTTTTTTTACATCCGTTTCAGGCCATATGGAGCATTTGATAAAAAAATTACGCACACGCGCATGCGCGCGCATTTTCGCGCGTACTGGCATTTTGCAATATAGAATCGCCGAATTTTTTCTGTCATTATATTTGATACATTTTTCCAAGCATTTTGATAACTTGTTCACCTTTTAATAACGCAATGAGCGTCCGTCAAAGTTGACAGCACGCGCAGATCTGCGTTATCTTTATCCACCATACATTGGCAAAAACATGCCTATACAAAATTCATTGTAACTGTTCAGAATGGATGGGAACTCCCAATATGTTTTCATATTTAGATAGATTATGAGTTGGAGATATGATTTCATGTCTCATTTGACCCTCAATTAACTCATGATGTCATCATAATGGCCTCCAAACTCAAAATTTCAATTTGCATATTATGACGTCAGCATATTTTTGGAAAATTGATTGTATCTCTGTAAATATGGATCAATTTTCTTTTTAATTTTGATATGTTCTAGCTGAGACAGTTTTCTACAAATGTAATATTCACAATTTTTATTTTTGACAAAAGTATCATGGTGTATTTTTGCGATTTAAGGAGGCATGTCAATTTTTCGCATTTTGCGTGTATTCTCTATGGGACATGACTTTTTCTCAAAACTGGATTCTACACTCCTGTCTTTCGCGAGCAAAATCTCCGTTGTTTTAGCTTTGTTTTCGCTGAGCTTCGGATATGTTGTAGCTGAGACAATGAGCTATCAAAAGTGTCTCCTTTATTTTTCGATTAGATGCCGGGATCATGCTCATATTTCACTTGCAAAGTAGGATTTCTGAATTCCATTTCCTGTTTACGTGTAATCGCTATGGGAGATGTTTTGGTATATCGGTAACGCACTTTACTTCCAACCTCGAGATCCCTGGTTCGAGTCCGGGTGTCTCCAACACTTTTTTTTTTTTACTTTTTTTTCATTTTGACCTTCAACTTACCATCTCCTTTGATTATTTAAAAACGTAGATTCGCAAATAATGTCATAAATAACCCTTTTTTACTTTATTATTACCCTATTTTCACTTAATCCATTACTTTTTGCGTGTAATCCCTATGGGAAATGACTTTTTCTCAAATCTGGAGTCTACATTCCTGTCTTTTGCGAGCAATATCGCCGTTATTTCGGCTTGGATTTTGTTGATTTTTGAGTATGTTGTAGCTGAGACTATATGCTATCTAAATCAACCCTCATTTTTTCAATAAGATGTCATGATCGCGCTCATGATCATGATCATGATCATCACGATCATCATTATCATAATGATGCTAATCATTTATCAATTACATTTTCATTTCTTTGAATAAGATAAAATCGTCAAAAGGTGTTCTTCATGATGTAAATTAGAGTCAAATGTGTAACTGGTTACTGCACAGGGTCAAAGGTCATATATTGTTTCAATCTATCTTCCCTAGATCCATGATGATCAAGGAGACACAATTTAATCTTGACATATGAATAGATCATAATGGGAGAAGCATATAAATGGGAGAAGCATTTTACAAAATAATATATCGTGTAATGCATTATTCGCTATGTAAACCACTATCATACGTATCACCTAATTCGTCTAAGTGACGAATTAAAGTCTAGTTAGGTGATACGTAACGAAGTCTACGTATCACCTATTGATTTCGTCAAGATTTTCTTTTTTATTTTTATTCTTCCTCGAATTTGTTCGCAGGATATCTCAAGACTGCATAAAGCTATTGTCATGAATCTTTCAATGATGATAGATCTTAGTCTAACTTAGAACTGCGTGACTTTTCAAAGACTCAAAGTCATCATGACGTCATCCAGGCGCCATTTTGTGAAAAACAACTTATGATCATATCTTCATAACGGAAAGAAGTTTTTCATTCATATTTACCATGATTAAGATCAATATCCGTCCGGTTAATTTCAGGTCAAAAAACGTGCGCAAATTTGCGCGTGCGCGTTCGTACGCGCGTTTACGCGCGCGCAAAAATTTAAAATGCTCCAAATCATCCCAATTTTTTTTTGCATACGTTTCAGGCCATATAGAACATTTGACAAAAAATCACGCTGACGCGCATGCGCGCGCGTTTTTTGCGCGTACTAGCATTTAGCAACATAGAATCGCCGAATTTTCTCTATTATCATATTTGGCACATTTTTCTAAGCGTTTTAATAACTTGTTCATCTTTTATTAACGCAATGAGCGTCCGTCAAAGTTGACAGCACGCGCGGATTTGCGTTATCTTTATCCACAATACATGGGCAAAAACATGCCTATATAAAATTCATTGTAACTCTTTAGAATAGATAGAAAATCCTATTTTTTTTTAAATATTTGGATAGATTATGAGTCGGAAAAATGATTTCATGTCTCATTTTATCATCAATTAACTCATAATGTCATCATAATGGCCTCCAAACTCAAAATTTAAATTTGCATATTTTGACGTCAGCATATTTTTGGAAAATTGATTGTATTTCTGTTAATATAGATTAATTTTCTTTCAAATTTTGATATGTTCTAGCTGAGACATTTTTCTACAAATGCTGTAACCACAATTTTTATTTTTGACAAAAGTATCATGGTGTATTTTTACGATTAAAGGAGGCATGCCAATTTTTCACATTTTGCGTGTATTCTCTATGGGACATGACTTTTTCTCAAAACTGGATTCTACACTCCTGTCTTTCGCGAGCAAAATCTCTGTTGTTTAACTTCGTTTTCGCTGAGCTTCGGATATGTTGTAGCTGAGACAATGAGCTATCACAAGTATGCCCTTTATTTTTCGATTAGATGCCGGGATCATGCTCTTATTTCACTTGCAAAGTAGGATTGAGAATTCCATTTCCCGTTTACGTGTAATCGCTATGGGAAATGTTTTGGTATATCGGTAACGCACATGACTTCCAACCTCGAGATCCCTGGTTCGAGCCCGGGTGTCTCCAACAATTTTTTTTCCACTTTTTTTTCCTTTTGACCTTCACTGTACCATCTCCTTTGATTATTTAAACACGTAGATTCGCAAATAATGTCATAAATAACCCTTTTTACTTTATTATTACCCTATTTTCACTTAATCCATTACTTTTTGCGTGTAATCCCTATTGGAGATGACTTTTTCTAAAATCTGGAGTCTACATTCCTGTCTTTTGCGAGCAATATCGCCGTTATTTCGGCTTGGATTTTGTTGATTTTTTAGTATGTTGTAGCTGAGACTATATGCTATCTAAATCAACCCTCATTTTTTCAATAAGATGTCATGATCGCGCTCATGATCATGATCATGATCATCATGATCATCATTATCATAATGATGATAATCATTTATCAATTACATTTTCATTTCTTTGAATAAGATAAAAATCGTCAAAAGGTGTTCTTCATGATGTAAATTAGAGTCAAATGTGTAACTGGTTACTGCACAGGGTCAAAGGTCATATATTGTTTCAATCTATCTTCCCTAGATCCATGATGATCAAGGAGACATAATTTAATCTTGACATATGAATAGATCATAATGGGAGAAGCATATGAATGGGAGAAGCATTTTACAAAATAATATATCGTGTAATGCATTATTCGTTATGTAGACCATTATCATACGTATCACCTAATTCGTCTAAGTGACGAATTAAAGTCTAGTATTTATTTTGTGTCTGTATAGAAGAAATAATTATTATTCTTCCTCAATTTTGTTCGCAGGATATCTAAAGAATGGCTAAAGCCATTATCATGAAACTGGCCATGATGATAGATCTTAGTCTAACTTAGAACTGCATGACTTTTCATAGACTCAACAACATCGTGACGTCATCTAGGCGCCATTTTGTGAATATCAACTTATGATCATATTTTCATAATGGAAAGTAATTTTTCATTCATATTTATTATAATTAAGATCAATCTCCGTCCGGTCAATTTCAGGTCAATAAACGTAAGCAAATGCGCGCGTGCGCGTTCGTCAGCGCGTTTACGCGCGCGCAAAAATTAAAAATGCTCCAAATCATCCCAATTTTTTTTTGCATACGTTTTAGGCCAAATAGAGCTTTTGACAAAAAATCATGCACACGCGCATGCGCGCGCGTTTTCGCGCGTACTGGCATTTTGAAAAATAGAATCGCCGATTTTTCTCTGTAATCATATTTGGCACATTTTTCCAAGCATTTTGATAATTTGTTCACCTTTTATTAACGCAATGGGCGTCCGTCAAAGTTGACAGCACGCGCGGATTTGCGTTATCTTTATCCACAATACATGGGCAAAAACATGCCTATATAAAATTCATTGTAACTCTTTAGAATAGATAGAAACTCCTAATATTTTTTCATATTTGGATAGATAATGAAATGGAGATATGATTTCATGTCTCATTTGATCCTCAATTAACTCATGAGGTCATCATAATGGCCTCCAAACTCAAAATTTCAATTTGCATATTATGACGTCAGCATATTTTTGGAACATTAATTTTATCTCTATAAATATCTATCAATTTTCTTTTAAATTTTGATATGTTCTAGCTGAAACAATTTCCTACAAATGCAGTATTCACAATTTTTATTTTTGACAAAAGTATTATGGTGTATTTTTGCGATTAAAGGAGGCATGTCAATTTTTCGCATTTTGCGTGTATTCTCTATGGGACATGACTTTTTCTCAAAACTGGATTCTACACTCCTGTCTTTCGCGAGCAAAATCTCCGTTGTTTTAGCTTCGTTTTCGCTGAGCTTTGGATATGTTGTAGCTGAGACAATGAGCTATCAAAAGTGTGCCTTTTATTTTTCGATTAGATGCCGGGATCATGCTCATTTTTCACTTGCAAAGTAGGATTTCTGAATTCCATTTCCCGTTTACGTGTAATCGCTATGGGAGATGTTTTGGTATATCGGTAACGCACTTGACTTCCAACCTCGAGATCCCTGGTTCGAGTCCGGGTGTCTCCAACACTTTGTTTTCAATTTTTTTTCCTTTTGACCTTCACTGTACCATCTCCTTTGATTATTTAAACACGTAGATTCGCAAATAATGTCATAAATAACCCTTTTTACTTTATTATTACCCTATTTTCACTTAATCCATTACTTTTTGCGTGTAATCCCTATGGGAGATGACTTTTTCTAAAATCTGGAGTCTACATTCCTGTCTTTTGCGAGCAATATCGCCGTTATTTCGGCTTGGATTTTGTTGATTTTTGAGTATGTTGTAGCTGAGACTAAATGCTATCTAAATCAACCCTCATTTTTTCAATAAGATGTCATGATCGCGCTCATGATCATGATCATGATCATCATGATCATCATTATCATAATGATGATAATCATTTATCAATTACATTTTCATTTCTTTGAATAAGATAAAAATCGTCAAAAGGTGTTCTTCATGATGTAAATTAGAGTCAAATGTGTAACTGGTTACTGTACAGGGTCAAAGGTCATATATTGTTTCAATCTATCTTCCCTAGATCCATGATGATCAAGGAGACACAATTTAATCTTGACATATGAATAGATCATAATGGGAGAAGCATATGAATGGGAGAAGCATTTTACAAAATAATATATCATGTAATGCATTTTTCGTTATGTAGACCATTATCATACGTATCACCTAATTCGTCTAAGTGACGAATTAAAGTCTAGTTAGGTGATACGTAACGAAGTCAACGTATCACCTTTTGATTTCGTCAAGATTTTTATTAGGTGATACGTACGTAGACGTATCACCTTTTGATTTCGTCAAGATTTTTATTATTATTTATTTATTTATTTATTTATTATTATTCTTCCTCGAATTTGTTCGCAGGATATCTCAAGACTGAATGAAGCCATTGTTATGAATCTTTCAATGATGATAGATCTTAGTCTAACTTAGAACTGCGTGAATTTTCAAAGACTCGAAGTCATCGTGACGTCATCCAGGCGCCATTTTGTGAAAATCAACTAATGATCATATCTTTATAACGAATAGTAATTTTTTATTCATATTTATCATGATTAAGATCAATATCCGTCCGGTCAAGTTGAGGTCAATAAACGTGCGTAAATGCGCGCGTGCGCGCTCGTCCGCGCGTTTACGCGCGCGCGAAAATTAAAAATACTCTAAATCATCCCAAATTTTTTTTGCATACGTTTCAGGCCATATAAAGCATTTGATAAAAAAATTACGCACACGCGCATGCGCGCGCGTTTTCGCGCGTACTGGCATTTTGCAACATAGAATCGCCGATTTTTTTCTGTCATCATATTCGGTACATTTTTCCAAGCATTTTGATAATTTGTTCACCTTTTATTAACGCAATGAGCGTCCGTCAAAGTTGACAGCACGCGCGGATTTGCGTTATCTTTATCCACAATACATGGGCAAAAACATGCCTATATAAAATTTATTGTAACTCTTTAGAAAAGATAGAAACTCCTAATATTTTTTTATATTTGGATAGATTATGAGTCGGAGATATGATTTCATGTCTCATTTGATCCTCAATTAACTCATGACGTCATCATAATGGCCTCCAAACTCAAAATTTTAATTTGCATATTATGACGTCAGCATATTTTTGGAAAATTGATTGTATCTCTGTAAATATGGATCAATTTTCTTTTTAATTTTGATATGTTCTAGCTGAGACAATTTTCTACAAAATTAATGTATTATTCACAATTTTTATTTTTGACAAAAGTATCATGGTGTATTTTTGCGATTTAAGGAGGCATGTCAATTTTTCGCATTTTGCGTGTATTCTCTATGGGACATGACTTTTTCTCAAAACTGGATTCTACACTCCTGTCTTTCGCGAGCAAAATCTCCGTTGTTTTAGCTTCGTTTTTGCTGAGCTTCGGATATGTTGTAGCTGAGACAATGAGCTATCAAAAGTGTGTCCTTTATTTTTCGATTAGATGCCAGGATCATGCTCATATTTCACTTGCAAAGTAGGATTTCTGAATTCCATTTCCTGTTTACGTGTAATCGCTATGGGAGATGTTTTGGTATTTCGGTAACGCACTTTACTTCCAACCTCGAGATCCCTGGTTCGAGTCCGGGTGTCTCCAACACTTTTTTTCACTTTTTTTTCATTTTGACCTTCACTGTACCATCTCCTTTGATTATTTAAACACGTAGATTCGCAAATAATGTCATAAATAACCCTTTTTACTTTATTATTACCCTATTTTCACTTTATCCATTACTTTTTGCGTGTAATCCCTATGGGAAATGACTTTTTCTCAAATCTGGAGTCTACATTCCTGTCTTTTGCGAGCAATATCGCCGTTATTTCGGCTTGGATTTTGTTGATTTTTGAGTATGTTGTAGCTGAGACTATATGCTATCTAAATCAACCCTCATTTTTTCAATAAGATGTCACGATCGCGCTCATGATCATGATCATCACGATCATCATTATCATAATGATGCTAATCATTTATCAATTACATTTTCATTTCTTTGAATAAGATAAAATCGTCAAAAGGTGTTCTTCATGATGTAAATTAGAGTCAAATGTGTAACTGGTTACTGCACAGGGTCAAAGGTCATATATTGTTTCAATCTATCTTCCCTAGATCCATGATGATCAAGGAGACACAATTTAATCTTGACATATGAATAGATCATAATGGGAGAAGCATATGAATGGGAGAAGCAAAATAATATATCGTGTAATGCATTATTCGTTATGTAAACCATTATCATACGTATCACCTAATTCGTCTAAGTGACGAATTAAAGTCTAGTTATTTATTTATTATTATTCTTCCTCGAATTTGTTCGCAGGATATCTCAAGACTGAATAAAGCCATTGTTATGAATCTTTCAATGATGATAGATCTTAGGCTAACTTAGAACTGTGTGACTTTTCAAAGACTCAAAATCATCGTGACGTCATCCAGGCGCCATTTTGTGAAAATCAACTTATGATCATATCTTCATAACGGAAAGTAATTTTTCATTCATATTTATCATGATTAAGATTAATATCTGTCCGGTCAATTTTAGGTAAATAAACGTGCGCAAACGCGCGCGTACGCGTTCGTGCGCGCGTTAATGCGCGCGCAAAAATTTAAAATGCTCAAAATCGTTTTAAATGTTTTTTTGCATACGTTTTAGGCCATTATAAGCATTTCGCAAAAAAATCGCGCACACGCACATACGTGCGCGTTTCCGCGCGTACTGGCGTTTTGCAACATAGAATCGCCGAATTTTCTCTATCATCATATTTGGCACATTTTTCCAAGCATTTTGATAACTTGTTCACCTTTAAATAACGCAATGAGCGTCTGTCAAAGTTGGCAGCACGCGCGGATCTGCGTTATCTTTATCCACAATACATGGGCAAAAACATGCCTATACAAAATTCATTGTAACTCTTCAGAATAGATAGGAACTCTCAATATTTTTTCATATGTGGATAGATTTTGAAATGGAAATATGATTTCATGTCTCATTTTACCATCAATTAACTCATGATGTCATCATAATGGCCTCCAAACTAAAAATTTCAATTTGCATAGTATGACGTCAGCATATTTTTGGAAAATTGATTGTATCTCTGTAAATATTGATTGATTTTGTTTAAAATTTCGATATGTTCTAGCTGAAACAATTCTCTACAAATATAGTGTCCACAATTTTTCATTTTGACAAAGGCATCATGGCGTATTTTTGCGATTAAAGGAGGCATGTCAATTTTTCACATTTTGCGTGTATTCTCTATGGGACATGACTTTTTCTCAAAACTGGATTCTACCTTCCTGTCTTTCACGAGCAAAATCTCTGTTGTCTTAGCTTAGTTTTTGCTGAGCTTCGAATATGTTGTAGCTGAGACAATAACCTATCACACGTGTGCCTTTCATTTTTCGATCAGATGCCGGGATTATGCTCATATTTCACTTGCAAAGTAGGATTTGAGAATTCCATTTCCCGTTTACGTGTAATCGCTATGGGAAATGTTTTTGTATATCGGTAACGCACTTGACTTCCATCCTCGAGATCCATGGTTCGAATCCGGGTGTCTCCAACAATATTTGTCTTCATTTTATTTTTTGACCTTTCACTGTACCATCTCCTTTGAGTATTAAAACACGTAGAATCGCAAATAATGTAATAAACAACCCTATTTTCTTTATTATTACCCTATTTTCACTTAATCCGTTACTTTTTGCTTTTAATCTCTATGGGAGATGACTTCTCAAATCTGGATTCTACATTCCTGTGTTTTGAGCAATATCGCCGATATTTCTGCTTGGATTTTGTTGATTTTTGAGTATGTTGTAGCTGAGACAAGTTTCCACGAGATTTATGTAGACTATCTAACATTATCATGACGTTATCATAGTCAAAAATTCAATCATAGGTGACATGTCAATTATCATATATAACAATCCTAAATCGGATACCTGAAGGGGGCGCTATACCACTTTCAATCATGGTCATCTGGAAGGCATTGTTCTCAATTGCATCTCTCTCTCTTGCTCTTTTACTTCTCCTCTCATGTTCTGCCCCTCTCCTTTTTTGGTCTGTCTCTGCATCTATCTATCTCTCTTCTCTTTCACCCTCTCCCTCTCTCTCTCTCTCTCTTGCATTGCGTCCCTCTTATTCTCTTGGTCTGTCTCCCTCTGCCCTACAGTTGAAACTTGACTCATGGATAGACCATAATGGGAGTAGTAAACGAAATATGAAATCGTGAAAATGCGTTCTTTATTATGTTACACATGAGCATACGTATCACCTAATTCGTCAAAGTGACGAATTAAAGTCTAGTTAGGTGATACGTAACGAAGTCAACGTATCACCTTTTGATTTCGTCAAGATTTTTCTTTATTATTATTATTATTATTATTATTTATTTTTATTATTCTTCCTCGAATTTGTTCGCAGGATATCTCAAGACTGAATAAAGCCATTATCATGAAACTTTCAATGATGATAGATCTTAGTCTAACTTAGAACTGTGTGACTTTTCAGACAGTCAAGGTCATCGTGACGTCATCCAGGCGCCATTTTGTGAAAATCAACTTATGATCATATCTTCATAAAGGAAAGCCATTTTTCATTCATATTTATCATGATTAAACTCAATATCCGTCCGGTCAATTTCAAGTCAATAAATGCGCGCAAAAATGCGCGTACGCTTATGTCCGCGCGTTTACGCGCGCGAAAAAAATTAAAATGCTCCAAATCATCCCAATTTTGTTTTACATCCGTTTCAGGCCATATGGAGCATTTGATAAAAAAATTACGCACACGCGCATGCGCGCGCATTTTCGCGCGTACTGGCATTTTGCAATATAGAATCGCCGAATTTTTTCTGTCATTATATTTGATACATTTTTCCAAGCATTTTGGTAACTTGTTCACCTTTTAATAACGCAATGAGCGTCCGTCAAAGTTGACAGCACGCGCAGATCTGCGTTATCTTTATCCACCATACATTGGCAAAAACATGCCTATACAAAATTCATTGTAACTGTTCAGAATGGATGGGAACTCCCAATATGTTTTCATATTTAGATAGATTATGAGTTGGAGATATGATTTCATGTCTCATTTGACCCTCAATTAACTCATAATGTCATCATAATGGCCTCCAAACTCAAAATTTCAATTTGCATATTATGACGTCAGCATATTTTTGGAAAATTAATTGTATCTCTGTAAATATTGATCAATTTTCTTTTAAATTTTGATATGTTCTAGCTGAGACAATTTGCTACAAGTATAGTTGCCACAATTTTTCATTTTGACTAAGGCATCAAGGCGTACTTTTGCGATTAAAGGAGGCATGTCAATTTTTCACATTTTGCGTGTATTCTCTATGGGACATGACTTTTTCTCAAAACTGGATTCTACACTCCTGTCTTTTGCGAGCGAAATCTCCCATATTTTAGCTTTGTTTTCGCTGAGCTTCGAATATGTTGTAGCTGAGACAATAAGCTATCACACGTGTGCCTTTTATATTTCGATCAGATGCCGGGATTATGCTCATATTTCACTTGCAAAGTAGGATTTCTGAATTCCATTTCCCGTTTACGTGTAATTAATCGCTATGGGAGATGTTTTGGTATATCGGTAACGCACTTGACTTCCAACCTCGAGATCCCTGGTTCGATTCCGGGTGTCTCCAACACTTTTTTTTTCACGTTTTTTTTTTCCTTTTGACCTTCACTGTACCATCTCCTTTGATTATTTAAACACGTAGATTCGCAAATAATGTCATAAATAACCCTTTTTACTTTATTATTACCCTATTTTCACTTAATCCATTACTTTTTGCGTGTAATCCCTATGGGAGATGACTTTTTTTTTCAAATCTGGATTCTACATTCCTGTCTTTTGCGAGCAATATCGCCGTTATTTCGGCTTGGATTTTGTTGATTTTTGAGTATGTTGTAGCTGAGACTATATGCTATCTAAATCAACCCTCTTTTTTTTCAATAAGATGTCATGATCGCGCTTATGATCATGATCATGATCATCATGATCATCATTATCATAATGATGATAATCATTTATCAATTACATTTTCATTTCTTTGAATAAGATAAAAATCGTCAAAAGGTGTTCTTCATGATGTAAATTAGAGTCAAATGTGTAACTGGTTACTGCACAGGGTCAAAGGTCATATATTGTTTCAATCTATCTTCCCTAGATCCATGATGATCAAGGAGACACAATTTAATCTTGACATATGAATAGATCATAATGGGAGAAGCATATAAATGGGAGAAGCATTTTACAAAATAATATATCGTGTAATGCATTATTCGCTATGTAAACCACTATCATACGTATCACCTAATTCGTCTAAGTGACGAATTAAAGTCTAGTATTTATTTTGTGTCTGTATAGAAGAAATTATTATTATTCTTCCTCAATTTTGTTCGCAGGATATCTCAAGAATGGCTGAAGCCATTGTCATGAAACTTTCTTTGAAGATCGATCTTAGTCCAACTTAGAACTGCGTGACTTTTCAGTGACGCCAGGGCATTGTGACGTCATCATGACGTCATTATATAAAATGTCATTAATGGTCGTATCTCAGCCATGCAATATCGATTTCAATTCAAATTTGGTATCAATCATGCTCAGGTCATGGGTCAGAAATTTAGCTCACGCAAATTTGTCTGCCCCCTCTAACGTGCGCGTACACGTGCGTCAAAAAGAAATTTAAGAAAAAAATGCTCAAAACTCCAAACCAAGTAATTTTGCATACGTTTCAGCCGATTTTGAGCGTTTCAAAAATTTCCGCGCGTGCCGGTCAGCGCGCGCGTATTTGCGTTTGTATCGCACGCGGATCGAATTTCTCCGTTCTTTTTGCTCGTTTTGGATTAACGATAATTTCATTAACAATCCCTGTAAATTTCAGTCAGTTTTGACTCAAATTGATGTAATATGCGTGCGTCAAAGATAACAACACGCGCGTGCGCACATTTCCAAGAAATTAAAAAAAAACATGCCTATGTTTAATTAGCCATAATATCTCAAAATGATATGTGGATAGAGTATGAGTTGTAGATATTATTTTCTACATCTTTTTGGCTAATCGGATTTTCCGACATCATCATATTGCTCGTTAAAGTTAAATCATTTAATTTCAATCAATTTTAATTGATTTCGTAATCAACGACAATGCACTTTTAACCATATATCATTTATCTTTATTAGAATCTCTCCTAAATTCTAATATGTAGTAGCTGAGGTTATGATCTAAGTTCCTAATACAACTTATTTTCTTTCTTGATGACGGAATCATGAAGGAAATTGTGGTCAAAGACGATGGGTCAAAATCAAACTTCCATTTTCGTCTCTTTTTTTACCATCCTGGCCTCGATGATTGATAAGCTCCTCTCCTTTCCGAATAATATCTTCAGCTATCTACAGTTCCATGCATTACTTTAAAAAAAATTCAACACTCCCTGCCTCTCATTTTTTTTTCTTTCTTACATTATTTCCTGTTAATTCAACTCTGGTCTAATTTACATTCCATATACAGTGACAGTATATATCCATCCGATATTTAAATATTTTATTATAAAGCAACTAGCTAATGTCACGTCGACAACTAAAAAATAATTGCTAATGTATTCCCACATTTATTTTGACTTTTTATTTACGCCGGGACATCGTGACATCATACACTATTCACTTATCAATTACATTTTCATTTCTTTGAATGAGATAAAATCGTCCAAATGCGTTCTTCATGATGTAAATTAGAGTCAAGGGTGTAACTGGTTACTGTACAGGGTCAATAGTCATATATCGTCTCAATCTATCTTCCCTCGATCCATGATGATCAAGGAGACACAATTTAATCTTGACATATGGTTAGATCATAAAGGGAGAAGCATTTTATAAAAATAATATATCGTGTAATGCATTATTCGTTTTGTAAACCATTATCATACGTATCACCTAATTCGTCTAAGTGACGAATTAAAGTCTAGTATTTATTTTGTGTCTGTATAGAAGAAATTATTATTATTCTTCCTCAATTTTGTTCGCAGGATATCTCAAGAATGGCTAAAGCCATTATCATGAAACTTGCCATGATGATAGATCTTTGCCTAACTTAGAACTGCGTGACTTTTCAAAAACTCAAATTCATTGTGACGTCATCCAGGCGCCATTTTGTGAAAATCAACTTATGATCATATCTTCATAACGGAAAGTTATATCTCATTCATAATTATCACGATTAAGATCAATATCCGTCCGGTCAATTTCAAGTCATTTAACGTGCGCAAATGCGCGCGTGCACGTTTGTCCGCGCGTTTACGCGCGCGCAAAAATTAAAAATGCTCTAAATCATCCCAAATTTTTTTTGCATACGTTTCAGGCCATATGGAGCATTTGACAAAAAAATATGCTCACGCGCATGCGCGCGCGTTTTTTGCGCGTACTAGCATTTTGCAACATAGAATCGCCGAAATTTCTCTATCATCATATTTGGCACATTTTTCCAAGCATTTTGATAACTTGTTAACCCTTTAATAACGCAATGAGCGTCCGTCGAAGTTGACAGCGCGCGCGGACCTGCGTTATCTTTATCCACAATACATGAGCAAAAACATGCCTATACAAAAATCTTTTTAACTCTTCAGAATAGATATGAACTCCCAATATTCTTTCATAATTAGATAGATTATGAGTCGGAAATATGATTTCATGTCTCATTTGACCCTCAATTAACCCATGACGTCATCATAATGGCCTCCAAACTCAAAATTTCAATTTGCATATTATGACGTCAGCATATTTTTGGAAAATTGATTGTATCTCTGTAGATATTGATCGTTTTTCTTCCAAATTTTGATATGTTGTAGCTGAGACAATTTTCTACCAATGCTATACCCGTAGTTTTTCATTTTGACAAAGACACCATCGCGTATTTTTGCGATTAAAGGAGGAATGTCGATTTTGCACATTTTGCGTGTATTCTCTATGGGACATGACTTTTTTTCAAAACTGGATTCTACATTCCTGTCTTTTGCGAGCAAAATCTCCGTTGTAGTAGCTTAGTTTTTGCTGAGCTTCGAATATGTTGTAGCTGAGACAATAATCTATCACACGTGTGCCTTTCATGTTTCGATCAGATGCCGGGATTATTCTCATATTTCACTTCCAAAGTAAGATTTGAGCATTCGATTTCCCGTTTACGTGTAATTTCTATGGGAAATGTTTTGGTATATCGGTAACGCACTAGACTTCCAACCTCGAGATCCCTGGTTCGAGTCCGGGCGTCTCTAACCATTTTTTTTCTTTACTTTTTTTTTCTTTTTGACCTTTCACTGTACCATCTCCTTTGATTATTAAAACACTTAGATCCGCAAATAATGTAATAAACAACCCTATTTACTTTATTATTACCCTTTTTTTCACTTAAACCATTACTTTTTGTGTGTAATCCCTATGGGAGATTACTTTTCCTCAAATCTTGATTCTACATTTCTGTCTTTTGCGAGCAATATCGCCGTTATTCCTGCTTGGAATTTGTTGATTTTGAGGATGTTGTAGCTGAGACTATATGCTATCTAAATTACCCCTCATTTTTCAATAAGATATCAGGCTCACGCTCATGATCATGATCATCTTCATTATCATCATGATCATCATTATCATAATGATGATAGTCATTTATCAATTACATTTTCATTTCTTTGAATAAGATAAATTCGTCAAAATGTGTTCTTCATGATGTAAATTAGAGTCAAAGGTGTAACCGGTTACTGCATAGAGTCAATGGTCATATATTGTTACAATCTATCTTCCCTAGATCCATAATGATCAAGGGATCGACACAATTTAAACTTGACATATGGATAGATCATCATGGGAAAAGTATTTTATAAAAAAATATGCTATCGTGTATTAAATTTATTCTTCGTTATGTAAACCAATATCATACGTATCACCTAATTCGTCTAAGTGACGAATTAAAGTCTAGTATTTATTTTGTGTCTGTATAGAAGAAATTATTATTATTCTTCCTCAATTTTGTTCGCAGGATATCTCAAGAATGACAAAAGCCATTGTCATGAAACTTTCAATGATGATAGATCTTAGTCTAACTTAGAACTGCATGACTTTTCAAAGACTCAAAATGATCGTGACGTCATCCAGGCGCCATTTTGTAAAAATCAACTTATGACCATATCTTCATAACGGAAAGTAATTTTTCATTCATATTTATCATGAATAAGATCAATATCCTTCCGGTCAATTTCAGATCAAAAAACGTGCGCAAATCCGCGCGTACGCGTTCTTGCGCGCGTTTACGTGCGCGCAAAAATTTAAAATGCTCCAAATCATTCTTAATTTTTTTTGCATACGTTTTAAGCCATTTGGAGCATTTTACAAAAAATCACTCAAACGCGCATGCGCGCGCGTTTTTTTGCGCGTTCCGGCATTTTGCAACATATAATCGCCAAACATTTTCTGTCATCATGTTTGGCACAATTTTCCAAGCATTTTGATACCATGTTTATCTCTTTATCACTATTAATAACGGAATGAGCGTCCGTTCAAGATAAATATCCGTGTGTCCCAGAGCTCATGTATTACATAGTATATATGGGCAAAAACATGCCTATAAAAAGTCCATTGGGATGAATAAGGACTGCCAAGTTTTTTTCACATTTTAATAATAATAATAATAATAATGTAACTTATATCGCGCCAAATCCACTCTGTGGAGTGCTCAAGGCGCGTGTAAACAGGAAAAAAGATCAAGACTTGAAAAGAAATGTTTTGAGATGAGTTTTGAAAGAATCAGAGGATAAACATTTTTTGATGTCTTCAGGAAGGCCATTCCATAATTTAGGACTAGAGTATGCAAAAGATCTTTTCCCCCACGTTTTGGTAATTTTGGGGGTTACAAGAAAATTGGAAGTGGATGAGCGTAGAGGTCTTGCAGGAGTGTAGTTTTGGATTAGAGAGATAAGGTATTGAGGAGCAGAGCCGTGAACGCAATGAAAGGTGAGCAACAAAATTTTGAAAACAATGCGATCTTTTACTGGGAGCCAGTGTAGCGACTGCAAAACTGGGGAAATGTGGGTACGCTTGGTGGTCAGAGAAACAATACGAGCTGCAGCGTTTTGAAGCTTCTGAAGCTTGGACACTAGATTCTGGGGTAGATTGATTAGGAGGGCATTGGCAAAATCAAGACGGGAGGAAATCAGAGCATGAACTAATTTTTTTTTGATAGAGTATGAGTCAGAGATATGATTTCATAGCTCATTTGGCCATTAAATACATCCTGACGTCATCATAATGGCCTTGGAAGTCAAAATACAAAATTGTATATTATGACGTCATTATATTTTTTGAAAATTTAGTGTATTTCTCACAATATTGACTGATTTTCTTCCAAATTGCGGTATCTTGTAGCTTAGGAAATTGCCTACAAGATCAATACACACTGCTTTTTATTTTATTGACGTCATTATAGTACAAAATTCAATTAAAGGCCACATGTCAGAATTTTCTCAATTTGCGTGTTATGTCTACGTAAGGTGAAATTCGTTCTCATCATGGATCTACATGACATTGATCTTTGAGCACTATCTAGCATATTTGTGCTTTATGTTCTCCAAAACTTTGATACGGCGTAGCTAAGCAAATTATCTATAAGAATGATGTACATCATTTATCATTTCGATGACATCATCATAGTGAAAATTTCAATTAAAGGTGACAAGTCAGAATTTTCTTAGTTTGCGTGTTAGGCGACTTTTTCTGAAATCCTGATTCTACAAATCTCTATCGAATACCGGAAGGGGGCGCTATACCACTCTTAATCATGGTCTTTATCGTATTTATGATCATTATCATTAGATCATCATCGGCACACTTTCATGATAACAAAATAGCACGTATCACCTAATTCGTCAAAGTGACGAATTAAAGTCTAGTTATTATTGTAATCTTTGCCAATGATCTATAGCCTGTGAATGTGGTACAGTTTAAGTTAAGTATTATCACGATTACAAATATTTTCGAAAAACAAATGTAGGCTCACATTGAAATGCGCCAATTATAGTGACTAATTACGCAAACCAAACATGTTTCTAACGGCTCGTCCAGACAAGGCGCGGCAAAACTTTGGCTTAAAAAAAAAGATTATGTTTACATAAGGTGCAATACGTTTCACATGTCTATATGTTATGACACATAGCTCAGTTGCCCTTCATATACACGTAACCCCCCCCCCCCCAAAAAAAAAAAAACAACAACGAACAAACAAACAAACAAACAAAAACAAAAACAAAAACAAAAACAAAAACAAAAACAAAAAAACAACGTTAACAACAACAAAGCCCCATATCCGAATAAAAAGCCCTAAGGGATAAACAATAGGGTCTAGAACTTGCCATTGAGCTGATTTCTTGAAAATCCGAGCGATCGTTTTTGTTATATTTATTGTTTCTCCTCCTTTCAAACCCCAGCTGTGGTGGATCTACCAGACCCAGTTCCATTCCGGTTCATCCCAGACACTAATCTGACTGTCGAGTTCTTTATCAACGCCGCAGGAGGAGTATGGATCCAGGAACGTACCATTGATTCTCTAGCCTTTGGATGCACTGAGTTCCTGCCAGATCTTGAGTCCATGATACCCGATTTCCGCACGTTCTCTGCTTTTTATGAGCCAGTCTGCAGAGAGGTACTTGTAGCAGCCAACGACCTGGCAGTCTTCGACGCAGAGAGTTCCTGTACTGATTTAACAGCTGTTTTTACTGATTTGATATCCACGGACGACGGCTACAGGAAGCGGAGGCAAGCAGATATGGCGGAGGAAGATATGTTTGATTTCATCGGAATCCTAAGTAATACTACCAAAGACCTCTACGGCTTGAACATCTCCGACCAATCCACCGTATGTCCCAATATCAAGCAGTTTCTAGAACCATCATTACCCGAAGTGGCCACCAGGTTTCTCACTGAGCTGACCAGCGCAGTGCTTCCTCAAGCAGCCCCCTACTTTTGTGAAGATTGGGAACAGTTCCTTTCAAGTGTCGGGATCTCCAAGACATCGCCCCACTATCCAATCATCTACGATTTGGCAGATATAGGATCTCAAATGCTTGGACATGACAGCAGGGATGCTATCTGCGAGGCCATTCAACAGGCTCTATCATATGGACGTAAGGCATTTAGGATCAATACGGACTTTACACTATCACCCCAATAGCATATTGATGATATCGGACCAGCCCCTTCCGACAGGAAGCTTACACTCAGTATGGGGGTGTTTTTGTCTGTCCCGAAGCTTGTCAAATATAAAGCCGTAACTTTTGCCTTAGGATTTACAAAATGTATGCTTCACATAGGACTAACAATATGTCTTTCATATTATTATATAACATAATTCTTAAAATAATTCTGAAATACTGCATATAAGTTTTTACATATTCATCTTGTAGAGTCAAAGACATATTGTTGCATTTGCGTCGCATGGAATTTCGTTTGGTATCTCTCTATATTAGTTGTCCGATTGTTCCATTCTTTAACATATTTTGTATTCTATTTCGTGTGTACACATAGGGGCAGACCGGAAGGCCTTAGGGAGGGATGCTCTTGAGAGTTTCCTCGATATCTTCACCGACGTAGAGAGATGTATGATGATTGGGAATGACGCAATTGATGACATCATCGAACCTCTCTTCGGGATCGATGTTCCTGGGTTTGAAGTCACGAGCTACCTGATCTCTCGATACACCGGTTACAATGGAGTTAAAGATATCTGCAATGCACTTGAGACGGCATTTACCGGTGAGTTTAAACGATTTCGTACCTAGGGTGGCCACACCTGCCCAAGAATGGGAGATGCCTTGACTAGCAAAGGTGTCATGGTGTATTAGTAGGCCTATAGTGGTTGAATCTCAATCAAAAGGTCGAGGGTTCGAATCCTAGCCTAGGATTAATACGACTAACGTTCTCTGGCAAGCCATTAATCCAATTGTCTGCCACTCTCAACCGGGCATTAAATAGGTACCCGGTATGATGCGAAAGTCATTGTGGTTTACTCAGCATCTTTGGGGCGTCTATTTAATAGGGACTTCTAGATGTGCGTGGACTGCTACGTGTAACATCCTTTTAAAGTACTGTCAGTCACATGTGACGTCCTTTAAAAGAACGTCACACGCAGCAGTCCGCTTTGTCAACGTGCAAATCTAAGAATCCATAATGAGGCATGGCCAAGGGGTGCACTCGGGTGAGAATGTGCATATTACATGGTGTGCAGGTAAGCCTGCCAGTGCATAAGAACTCAGCATAAAAGTGGATTTCCTTATGATTGTATTATTTTGTCTTCACCGTTATTGTATACAGTGTTATCTGGGAGTACTCTGACACTGACCATAACCGGTGAAACCCTTAATGGCGAAGAACTGATGTACACAACTGACCTGACCAACATGGCCTCCCCTGCTTTCAAGAAACTTGAAACAATCTACTGCGGAGTGGTACGTAAACATTGTTACATGTCATTTTTCCGAAGTCCATTATTCTGAAGGTTCGTTTTTTCCGAAGGTTCGTACATATTGAGAGAGGATTCACGATTCCGAAAAAAATTAAAGGGTTCAATACAAATGGTTCATACTTCTGAAAATGAGTTCCTGATATACTATCGAAATTTCACGAGATTTGTATCTGAAAAGATGGCCGAAAAAACCCGAAGTTTTTATATTGCTATGCACTTCCTAATTCCGCAATAATGTACCTTCATTCGGAGATTGCAGAATCTTTTCTTATTTGTAATAGATGAAAAGCTCAGTCTATTAAAGTAAAGTTTCTATGCCTCCCTCTAATTTTCTATCACCCTTTTCTCTCTCAATATGTTTCGTATCACACATAAAGTGAACGAGGTCCATAAAACCCATTTAAACAAGAGACTGTGTCGATATCGTTTTCTTGACAGGCCACGAATCATCTCGAGCGGGAGCTAGGATCAGATCTTCGTAGACTGGACTGTGTAGCCAATTCGTTCAATCCTGGCAGCATTGTCGCTGAATTAGAGATTCAAGTCTTTGCTACCACCCAAGATGTGGCTGATTCTCTCGCTGAAGACGTGGCTGAGCTGTCTACCGGTGAAGGTCTCGTTCTCTCCTCCGATGGGGACTCCATGTCCGTATCATCGTTCTCGGCTACTCCTAATTCCGGTAGGCTAGTCCATCTTTAAAATAGTTATAGTCATATCGATGTGTGGTGCAGTGGTCAAATGGTCTAGTGGTTACGCCCCGGACTGTATATAATGATAACAATACTAATATTTCGCGTATATAGCGCTTAATACAATGTCTCTAAGCACTTTAAAGATATACTATAACCCCGGTCATTGGATTCAGTGCTTACCCACACACACTGTGTGCGCAATCTCCACTCCCTGGGGAGCATTCTAGCCAGGTGTTACTCGACGCTCAAAAACTATTCGACCAATATCACATGGTTCATGGTTCGCGGTACAAGTCCCGGCTGGAAATATTTTTCCTTTTGCGAGACATTAATCTACATATGCCACTCTCCATCCAGGTGTTAAATTGGTACCCGGTTGGAAGCGAGCGTTAGTGTTGTTGGATTGGCATGTGTGCGCTTGTAAAGTGGCGCATGGCCGAACTACTCCTCAGGGAGCGCAGCGTGTGCACCGTCATGTGCGGATCTGGAATTGAATCCAATGACAGGGGAAATAATGATAATAACAATTTAAATGGCTCAGAAACGTAGTAAATAGCGCTTTACAATATGACTATTATTCACTATGAATATGACGGACAAAGAAAGAGGTCAAAATATACAGTTCCTAAGGTACACAAAGGAACATCCCTTCACTGCTTTTATGTAAAAATGAGTAAAATAGGTGAATATGCATGTGACACCTGTTCAACACATTTTTACATAATAGAAGTGAAGGGCTGTTCCTTTGTCTACCTGAGGAACTGTATATTTTGTCCTCTTTCTTTGTCCGTCATCTTCATAGTGATTATTCCTTCGATCAAGGAGTTAATTTATTATATACATTTATTATGGGGTACGAATTACACTGATATAAAAAAAGTTCACCAAACTTCGGTCGAACATGACAATCTGACCTTTTTTCAAGAATTTAGATCGATAAATGATATTCAATACAAGCAATTAAGAGTTTTATTTTGGTATATTGGTTAAATATAAATACATGAACACAACATCGAAGGGCCTCCACCGGTCACCGGACTCTAAACTCTAATTTTAAACGCAAAATGTACATACTCAAATTATTATTAAAGTTTTATTCAAGACAGGTCTTGAGAGTATTCTTTTAATTATGTTTCACTTTCTTCATCTCTCTTGAATTCCAGCTACTACCAATGGTGGGCGGGGCTTGTTAACTGGAGCTATTATAGGCATTGCAGTGGGCGTGGTCATAGTAGATGTCGTGGTTCTATAACTCATTGGATACTTCGTCGTTCGCCGCCCAGGTCAAAAACGTTCGACGATTGCCTGAGAGTACTGCATTATTTGGTTGGTTTGTTTGAATGTGTGTTTGCTTGTCTGTTTCTAGTTTGTGCTGAACTCAATGTTTTTTGGCTTCAAGCACATCACGCCATGTTCAGACTGAAGCCCTTGTGTATCATCACCCCTTAATGCACTATTATGTTAATGCTACGTTGGTATGTAAAGGTAATATATTGTTTAATGTTTTGTTTGTTTGTTTCTACTTTGTGCTGAACTCAGTGTTCCTTGGCTTCAAGCACATGATGTAATGTTTAAATCAGACAATATTGTCCATACGGTTTGTAAATGCATTGTCAATCATTGTTTTTTTTATGTAAGATGAAACAGTAGCAAATAAATAATTCAAAATCAGTTACAGATGTAGATGAAGAATAATTTTGAAATCATATCATGATTTTTAATCGAAAAATTTATTAAGAATGTAATTGCTAATAGCACTTGTAAATGCATTGATTTACATTGGTATGTAGAGGGTGTATATAGTTTAAAGTCCATACGTTTTGTAAATGCATTGGCAATCATTGTTGTTTATGTAAGATGAAACAGTAGCAAATGAATAATTCAAAATCAGTTACAGATGTAGATGAAGAATAATATTGAAAATCATATCATGATCTCGAATCAAAAAAATGTATTAAGAATGTTATTTCTAATAGCACTTGTAGGGGCACTGAGGTTTATAATCACATGATGTGCCATATAAATACACCATATTATTGTTAAGTTTGGATACCATCATACTTCATCTCTGTAATTAAGTTTTGGAAATGTAAGACATAAAGGCGTTAATTCAATTTAAAATACGATAACATTAGAATCATTAGATCCCTTCGAATGTTAAAAATTGATATAACTCTTATAATTAAGAGCAAAGTAGGAATTTTGAATTCCTTAAATTGTCCAGATATTTCAGCCATTTTATTGAGAAATACTCCCTTTTCAGACTTATATACAGTCCAATCCATTATGGTATGAAATTCATCCCCAACCCTTCCTAAGTTACATTCATTACAAGTACTTAATGTGAAGGTATTTTTTCCAGTCGTCTATGTCTTCCAGTTTCTATCGCCTAGATGAACTAATTCTCAGTCTGCAGATATTTGTTCGTAATTGTACGGTTTTTAACAGTTAATACATATGATTCTGTTTGTATACTCTGCTTAAATAGTATATAATTATATTCTCAATTGATCGTGTTCTTGTTATGTACACACTCATTACATAAATCAATTTAGAACTGGCATTGCCAAAATCTTTAATTTTGGTTTATATTTCTAATAATTGTGTTGCTTTTTTAATATTAGGGAACTTGTACCCGAATTATTGGAATAATTTAAATAAAACTGTCTTTGATATATTTGCTAGATTAACCCTCGTGTCCTTGAATGTTCCATAATTATTAAATACAAGACCTAAATATGTTGCCTGTTTAACAATTTCAATCTTTTAACCATTCACCTTGAAATTTTGATCTTTCAACATCTTTCCGTTCTTGTTACAAATAGTCATGTTCATTTTGTCAATATTAACATTCGACAGCCATTTATTACAGTACACATAAAGTCTTTCTATTATGTTTGCATTTCAATTCTTGACTTTGATATCAATACAATGTCACCTGCATGCATTAAACATTTCACTAAACTTTCCATTCAATTACACGGGATGAGTATCAATAGTTCCCAACTCATGTGGCAGGTCATTTAGGTATAGCTTAAACAGGGTGGGACTTAAAGTACAGCCTTGTTTTACGCGACAATTGGTTTCAAAATACTAGGTTATCCTTTCATTCACCTTTACACTCAGTTTAAGGTTGTTATACATGTCAGTAATAATTTCGTAAACTGGCCTCCAATTCCACAGGTCAACATTAGATAAAACAGTCCTTTCCTCCAAACACTATCGAAGGCTAATATAGTACCGAAGCTGTGACATCATACAAATCTATTTTTTTGATTTCTCAATGTTTTCTTCATTTTCCAAAAGAGCATCACACATTTTGAATATGTTAAGTATTTGCTGAGATATGACTATCTGAATAAAAATATTCCCTATAGAAACTCAGTGTTATATCGCTCTTATTTTTGATGACGTTACACTTCACCACTCTTTTTCAGCAGATCAACAAAGCAAAAAATAGACATGACTCTTTTCACCAGCCTTGTTTGTTCAATTGTGGTTTTAAGTGTTAATATATGGTCTGACGTTCTCAAAATTGCATCATATCTAGGTGTTTCATTTACTTTAAGTTTGTTGATACATGTAAAAACCTAAGTAGACTCAATGGAAAAATACAATAAGCTAAAGGTCTTTGTCAGATTCTCTTCATTTAATAGTTGACTCTCAATAACTGGATGGTATGTTACGGTAAGTTTAACAACAAATCTAACCCTTAGGGTTCGACTTAAAATGTCATTTGGTATTGAGAGACAACATAGAGTCTTTTAAAGAAGTGTATTTAATCTTTCTCAGATCACCTGGTCGGTCAGATTTTACCATCTACCAATCTACCTTTCAAATGAATTTCAAATACAGAGAACTCTCTTGAATACATTGGATGGTATTCTCGAAAGCGGAATAACTTTAGTCCATGGTTTAATCCACCTAATAAGTATGGAATGCCAAGTGTCCATATTAATATATTTTTGAATAATTTGATATGTCCCTAAATTACCATAACATAATTATATCATAGTTATATTGTTGTTTATTTATTGTGTTATTAATTTCGTTTTAATTAGTGACAGATTAAATTATTCAAAAATATATTCATATGAACACTTGGCATTCCATACTTAGTCGGTGGATTAAACCATGGACTAAAATTAGTCTGCTTTCGAGGATACCACCCATTCCCTCTGATGTGTAAATTATGCAAAAAATTGTATTAGGTAACATGCTGTTGTAAAAAAAGGCTTGCATCAAATAAAAAAAACATTGCATGCTCGATCTTGTTATTGGAAGCAAGTCAGATTTTAACCTACGATATATTGCTTGCTAGGCAGCGACTTCATCATCAGGCCACCACTGGTCCATTACACGGTCATGATTATGAAAAATACCTCACATCTCCTGTAACATTGTGACATATTTATTTTGATCAGTCTTCCTTTAGAGCAAAAGCTTTGAATGTAAGATTTCCTGGGAGAAATTTCAATTGTTCTTAAAACAAACCTTGTCAAGTTAGAGCACGCGATGGCGGCTTCAAGAGGAATCGTGAGAGATATCAATTGTTGTAATTCAACTGAAACTTATTAATAGATACGAAAGTAAATATTTTCCAAAATAAATCATGGCAACAATATTAGTCTAGATATAAAAAGCCTATTCCTTTAAAAAAACATTTTGCATGCGTTTCGATTTTAAAGTTTAAAGTTTTATTTCAATTCGAATCCATAAAAAACAAATAAGATACTGATTATATACAATATAGAATACAGAGAACACACACAAAATGGAACAATGTTTACAATGACTATGCGTTTACAAGAACTTTGGATAGTACTACCCCGATTGCGAGAAAGAGAGAGAGAGAGAGATAGAGAGAGAGATAGAGAGAGAGAGAGACGATAGAGAGAGAGAGACAGAGAGATAGATTGAGAGAGAGAGACACAGAGAGAGACAGAGAGATAGATACAGAGAGAGAGAGAGATAGATAGAGAGAGAGAGAGAGAGACGGCAGAGATAGAGTACACAAGAAACAAGAGAACAACGATCATAGAATAATTATAGGGGCGATGGATCCCTGTGGATACCAGCTTTTGTCGTTAGGGTGTTCAACCCCATGTGAGGAGAAGAACAATTATGACTGAAATAAATGTTGAGCAGCGAAAAAGAAAAATTGACATGAAAATTGAATGGAGGAAGAAAGAAGGGTGGAAAAAGCGACAGAAAAGGGAAAGGTGAAGATGGAATAAGAGTGAAATAGATAGTGTGTGTGTGTGCGCGTGTGTGTGTGTGCGTGTAATTGTGAGTGTATAGTAGAGAAAGAGAAAGAGAGAGAATGACAGTTAAGGGTTATAAAAACAGTAAAAGAGAGATAGAGAGAGAGAGAGAGTGTGTGTGTGTGTGTGTGGGCGACATCATTACCATAAACATATTGACTCAAGACAATCCGTCGTAATGTTGCAAGGTCATTCATTTTAGTAAACACAAAAACATCACAGTATTGTTACCATGTTGGTTTATTAGCTTCATACCAACAGTCAAGCCAAAACGGAAGAAGGAAGAAAATCAAAGCATTCTCTGTTTGATCATTGTTGACGGCTGAACGTCAAATGTGCTCCTGTGAAGATTTCCCTGCAATAAATTTCCTACCGAAATTGAATTCATAACGCAAATTACGGAGGACTGTATCCTAACCGCAACCATGCTAATCTCAAGAAAATTGAATCTTTCACCATTTCATTAAACGGCAATTTGATCAAAAGAGTTCAATTCACCAAATGCTTAGGACATTTGATAGATGAAGAATTTAAATGGTCTAAACAAATCGAAAACTTAAGTTAACTTACCCAGAAAAACATTAGCATGATAAAGAGAGCAAAGAGTTTTTTGCCTCAAAAATCCTTAAAGTTACTTTATAACAGTCTAGTGTTGCCACGATTAGATTACTGCTCTGTTGTATGGTCGAACAGATTTTATTCCCATACAACTAAGCTGCAAAAAAATTCAAAAGAGGACCGCAAGAATAATATTGAACAAGACATATGACACACCGTCGGCTGATTTGTTCACAAGTCTTAAATGGGTGACACTAGACAAGCGGTTTGAGTTAAGTCGCGTTATGATGATATATAAATACGTTCATAACTTAGCACCTTCTTACCTTCAGGTAGGCTTAATCAATCCTAATGATGTACATGAGCATGTACGTGCATGTTCTGTAATATTCACATCATTGCTACGGTCCCATACTTTCACTTTCACATGATGATCTCGCTGTTTCCCAACCTATGGGAAGCAGGAAGTTACGCAGGAGATAACAAAAATGATTAAGTGGGTACTTAATTTCTAACTTATTCTCTGTTTAATCATTGTTGACGGTTGTACGTCACATGTGCTCCTGTGAAGATTTCCCTGCAATCAATTTCCTACCGAAATTGAATTCATAACGCAAATTCTGGAGGACTGTATCCCAACCGCAACCATATTAGTTACTCAATGAAGACAATCATGTCGGATCACCAATGCAATGTAAAAACATGCACAATTTGACAATAAGGACTATTCTTATTTGTTTGTTTTACCTGACTACTTAGAAAGCATATGTAGTAGTTTGAAGTTTGAATTTTATTTATTCCACATTTACATCGAAAAGCAATTCAATTTTTTTACAAGCTTATATTAAGTCAGAATAGATTAAACACACAAAACAAGTTAAAGATTTCAAATCAAGTATAATGTACGGAAAATAAGTATATACGAAGTTTCGAAATATATAGATTTGACAGGCAAGGTAAAACAATGTAACATGTGAGGAGCCTAAATAAAAAGCGTAGCTTGTATGTGAAAAAGGTATTATAGGAGACGAAAACGGAGTAGTGTAGTATGAGATTGTAATGACATACACGAAGAGTGAATGTGAGAAGGAAAGAAAAATAGAATAAAGAGAATAGGAAATAATGAAGGAAGAAGAAAAAGAAAACAAAAAATAAGTGGAAGAAGAAGAGGCAGAAGAAGAAGAAGAAGAAGAAGAGAAAGCAAATTGATGAAATCAATGGCATTGTAAAAAGAAAAGAAAAGACAGCTTTAAGTAATCTCCGAAAACCCTGGTAATGAGGATTAATGCCTTACCAAAGGGCACTGGCGCATCGACTTGGTTTCAAACCCGGGACTTCCCGGTTAAGAAACCAATTCTCTACCACGGAGCCATATAGCGCTTCCGTATTCTCTTTTGCAGAAGAAACGATAATTCGATCAAGGATGGAAGGGGAAAGGGAATACATGGTAGAAAATATGGACCACATTGGTAGCAGCATCATGAATATTGTTTCCCAAGGGGTTATAATTTTACCTCCCATAATTTAATATATAAATCTTACATTCTCAAATTACTATTTATGTTTCATTCATAATATTTGTTAAATTAATTGGTGAAATTCTCAATTGAATCTGTATAATAAAATGATGCTTTCGTTTTGCACGTGAAACATAAAACTATCTGTTCTGTTTGCAGCATACGTATCGGTTACCTTCATTCCAATTATACCATGCGAAAAAATCATAATGTATATCATAAACATATTTACAAAATGCATCTTCTTCACTCACTCGTTAAAAGGGGAATAATCCTATTACACAAAACCCTCCAGTTAGAAGTCCACCGCCAACAGTTCGAATAATGCCAATCAACGGAAATTCAATCAACTACAAGAAGATCTGTAATAGAAGAAATAAGTGATGTATTCATAGAGCGGTCGGAATAAACTGCTATATATTTATCGAAAACATACTTGAATGTTTGATTTTTTTACAACCCTTTGGTCCAATCCAAAATCTATCAGTTCTACATGGTATCTTCACCACTCTGTACCAGCATTATCATACGAAGCTCTAGAAAGTCTCTCCGGCGGAGCTAGCCTCCTGTCTCTGGGCGGATTTCCGCTGGAGTCCGAGTTGGGAACGGGCCGTCCTTCAGGTCTGATGAGCTGTTCTTGAGCGTTGAGCTGGGTTGTCCAGAACCGGAACTGGCCGCAGAGGGCGTCGTGAAATATTTAGGTAAGCAGCATTTGAACTGGGAACGCCATGTCAAGCGCACCTGAGGCTGTCTAACGCAATACAGCATGAAGATGAACAACCCCTGAAGAGAGTTCAGTACAGTAAAGATTCCTTGCACAACCGCACTGGCTGGTTGTATGATGCTCAGGTAACCAAGAGACCACGTGAGACCCATTAGAGTCAGGATGCAAACTGCATTCTGGAAACGTCGAATCCGCTGGCGCTTCTCCGTCTTGTCCAGGTGTTGTCCTTTCATAGTTTTGTTCAGTCGCATGAGGACCCGAACATAGATGACAAAGTTGAAGATCATGACGACACCAATAGGTATCAAGAGACCACCGATTACAGGCCAGAATGCAAGGAAGCAACTATAACAAAAAATTGAAATAAAATAAAACATCATCTTTAATAACAGATTTATATTTCGGAATTGAGTGTCAAAGACTATCACCAAGACTAGAGATAAATGTGCGTCACCTTTAGAAATGTGCAAACATTACACTGACATAAATATTACTAATATTAATACAAATATTAACGATACCAATGTTACATTGAGGAAGCGCCTTTTCATTATATAATATAGGCGGTAAAATAGGCTCTTGAAATGGCCTTTGACTTGATTTTGAAGTTCTTTAAGATCGTGTTAAGTCATGATGCCAATATAATGGGATGATATCTCTCACAGAGCGTCTAAGAACACGAAATTCAGTCTGTCACAACCAGGTGACATTAGATTAAAAAATCCTATCATAAAATCATGACAACACAACAGTAACAACAGTACAAACAAAAAAAAGGCAAATACGTGTTCAGAAGGTTATAGTTTTTTGAAAAGAAATCAATAATTTCATGGTCCAGTACTTAACGCATGCATATAATTAACATTCACCTACATGAATATGTATAAGTTCAAAAACAAATCGAATAATTATGAGATACATAACACCATTGTTTTCATAATGCAGAAGTAATTCTTCCTGCACTACCTTCGACGGCTGATGAATACAAAAACCTGTTGTGTTAAAAAAGATATTCTGCATGATCAGTGGCGTAGACAGGTTCGTACACCTGGGGGGGATGACTCAGGGGCGGATCTATCTTTTTGCTAAGGGGGGAGAGGTTGACCAAAATAATGACGATGCGGAGCATCGTCCACGAGCCGCGAAGCGGCGAGCCGATTTTTTTTTGGGTGTATATTTGAACCCCGTAAGTGATGTTTTCCTGGCATCTATTAACACAATGGAGACCCTAAAAAACGTCTTTTTAAATCAAGTAACAGTTAAATGAACAGTTATATCCAGAGTTATTATGTGTTTGGTTAAGTTACCAGATGAGTTGAATATCTTCTCACAATATTTGCACTTGAAAGAGTTTCTCTCCAGCGCGCGTTCTTTTTCTTTCTTTTTTTTTTTCTTTTTTTTTCCCTTTTTTTTTTTTTTTCTTCTTTTTTTGTTTGTTTTTTTGGGCCGCCCAAGGGGGGTTTAAACCCCTAACCCCACCCCGGGTGGATCCGCGCCTGTTTAATCTTGTGGTAATCTTGTGGTTTCCAAACAAAAAGATAACCACAAAATACTTGTAAGATTTTCTTTTTTTACCGTCTGAATTGGCTTTCACCGTGTGAATGCGGCTAATAACAATAAACACAATTACAATAATGATGAGGATTATTATTATCATCATCATAATTATTATTATTATTAATATTATAATTGTTATCATTATTGTTATTACTATTATTATCATCATTATGACTTATTACGTAAGCAAATATCATTCCCCAAAACCTGGGGGATGATTGTACATGCCATCCCCCCCACCTTGTGAGGTGGGGGGGATGCATCCCCCTCATCCCCCCCGTTGTCTACGCCCCTGTGCATGATGAAACTTACAAATCTGTCTGTGCGTAGTACTGTCTTGAAGCACCTGCAGTAATCCCGACTATTAACAAAGGGCAACCTACACAAAGAACAAACAATTTGAGAGTGGTCAAGTTTCTATTCGTCCTTTTCTTCCTATCCCTGTCCTTTCCCTCTTCTTTCTTCTTTCTTCTTTATTTTTGTCTTTCTAATTCCTTTCTATTTTTGGTTCTTTCTTTCTATATTTCTTTCCTTTTCGTCTCTCAGCAAGTGACCTACAAAATATAAAACACAACAGTAACAACAGTACAAACAAAAAAAAGGCAAATACGTGTTCAGAAGGTTATAGTTTTTTGAAAAGAAATCAATAATTTCATGGTCCAGTACTTAACGCATGCATATAATTAACATTCACCTACATGAATATGTCCTCATTCTTTCCGGCTTCGTTATTGATTTTTGCTATTTATTATGTTTTTAGTCTTGAAATTGTTATTGAATTAGTTTAAAAGGTGTAATGACAACGTTATGTGTTTATGCTACTTGATTGTATTGTATCTTGTTTTAATGCATATAGTTTACCTACGGAACCAGGGAGGGGAATGGGGGCAATCTTACCCCATGCGATCAACGAAGCTTTCTTCATAAACCGTGGCAAATAGTAATTTCGGACCAGTACGAGGAGGTTATGCATGTTGTAGCCCTCAACGGCCATCCAGAAAATTGCTGCCAAGATGAAATATTGGAGGAATGCAGCCAGGATCGAGCAAGGAAGAGGGGAAAGCTAAGTCACATCTTGTTCAGTGTCCACTGATATCGTCACTAAAAAGACCACATAGAGTCCTAGTAAGGCACAGCAGAGGGATAGGAGAATCTGGATGGGTTTCTGGTCTCGGAGCTTCCTGAGAGACGAAAAAGAAAACCAGAAAATACTCTGTGAATGTTGCATTATCATAATGGAATAACCAAATTCATAAACAAATTTACTTTTTCCTTGAATCCTCTAAAATGACCTTCAATTGAACATGTGGAAGTCTCAAACTGACTTGGAATATCTTTTTGCAGGAGAGGATTATTTGATTTCTTTCAGTTAGGGTTCAGGTTAGGATTAGGATAATCACATTTCTTTTCTCATTACGTTTAATACCGTCGACAGCTTTACTCCGAAACAGTCTACATTTAAGGCGATCAAAAATATTGTCATCGTATTAACGTGTGGTGGTTGTTATTTTACCTGACTGCTAAGGAAGCATAAATGCTTGTAAGTGAGCAACCAGACGTCCGACGGCTTTAGGTCCTCTCCGAGGGACCTGGTAATGAGGATTAACCCTAATAAGGCCGGGGGGCATTATGCCCCCCCCCCCCCCCCCTCCACGATTTTCCCGATTGCTCGGGAACGCATATGGATGGCGCCCCGCCGCTCGCAGACTTATTTCTTTCGAGTCTTGCGCAACTTTTAAAATATTTTTTTTGAAAATCGGACCTATGGTTACAAGGTCACGTGACCTTTTGTATTCGCATGTCAGCCCGAAAATCGCCCATTTTCGTGATTTGTGTTCCAAACATATGGAAAAGTCATTTTTCCTAAAAACAGATCAAACATGGGTTATAAGTTCTTGTTTAAAGTTTCGGTTTTTGTTTTGGGAGTCAAAATAGTTGAATTGTAGTAAGAAATGAAATCAAAATTGCTTTGTCGTATTATTATTCAAAATGGTCTAATGAATATATGTAGTGAAAAAGAATGCTTAAATATGAATAACATATGATTTATGGGTAAAAATGTGATTTGTATGACTTTATTTGCATAAATTACCATAAATATGCAAATGAGTGAATTTTTCAAAAAAATGAAATTATCATATTATTCAATACACTTCACTTGACATGCGTGCACATTTTCGCGGTGATCGGCCGAGATCTTAAGGGGGGGGGGCATAATGCCCCCCCCCCCCGGCCGTACTAAGACCTCAAATAGCCTGGCCTTTTTAGGGTTAATGCCTTACCAAAGGGCACTAGCACATCGCCTTGGTTTCAAACCCGAGTCACCGGATTACGAGACCACTGCTCTACCGACTGAGCTATCGCGCCTCCTCAATTTAGACATGTATTTTTTGTATTAAATGTTGATGTCTATATTAAATGAAACAAAGACGAACATGAACTTAAAGACCGTCAATACTAATGGGTCAGAAGGGATTAGACCACACAGCGAGGTCACTGACGTGGCTATCTCATTAACTCAGCTCTCAAGTAACATAAGAAAAAGAGGATCATGGGGGGACCAACAGGCACCGATTGGGGAAGTTTTCTATATAGAGGGAGCAAGTAGCTACAAGTATTACAGTGGGGCTTTAAGCGGATTCAAATTCTTCTCCATGTGCTGAACAACAATGCTTTTTTATTATTTATAAAGACAATGTCGCATAATAATTTGGCATTTAATAATGTTACTCACTTGTTTGTAGCAAATGTAACGATTGTCAGAACAAGGCCCAATATTGACATGAGGCAACCAACATAGCTAACGATCTCGAGGATAAAATCTGCCTCAATTGATAATTTTTCTCCTCCATATATATCCTATAACGGAAATAAAAATGAAGGCTCGAACTTAACTGAGAAAACATGACATTGTTATCTATTCTGAAATCGTCCACTTAAACACGAGGTACCCCTATTTTGGGATTCGAATTTCAAATCTCACGTTGACCTTATATGAGTAATAAAGAAAAATGATAAAACAATAATTGGGTCTTATTTACTCCGAGTAGCTTCATTGGTATTGCACGCTGATTCTTTATACGATGGAGTGAAGAATTAAACATAGAAAAAGCAGTATTTAACTAGATCAAAGAAATAGAATCAAATACATGATTTTATTCTATGGAAAAAGAACCTCGTATGTTTAATAAATATTATTATTACCCCACTGCTTCCAGGTATCCATTAAAAAATGCCTTGGTCTAAAGGGACAAATGTGAACAAAACACCTTCTCTAAAGATGGAAGCACAGGAATGGGTCGGGTTTTTTCATTTCAGTTATTAAGTTTGCCCCATTATGCATGCAACTACTAACTAACTAAAAACATGCAACTACCAATTATGTACATTATGCACACACAAAGAATACATACTTTAAAAAAGCAAGTGTGTGGACAAAGTGTGTGAACAAAGGCAAAGTTTCTTGGGAGGGTTAATCCCCTAAATAATCATACCAAATTGTAAACAGAGTGAAACAAAATGGGGGCGGTCAATTCAATGACCATTGCAGAGCTACGGAGATAATTACATATTTAACAATAAGTCTTGTTATAATAAATTTGTTTTAAAGCTTTTGAGTGATACAGGGTTGTTAATGTTATTGGTTTATCCATTACAGAGTACTTGGCCTCTGTACCTCACTCTTGTTTGTCTGTCGGTAGTTTTAAAGAATATAGAATATAGTTTATGTAAGGTTCTGATATGGGTTGTAGTTATGGATATAATCATTTTATATATACTAGTCACTATACCTTTGAGGCAAAGACCTGTTAACATATTTTAGCATAAACTACTGACTGGCAGATTTAGCCTGTTCAATTCAGTAAAAAGATTAAGAATAAATCAGTTACATGAAGATATTTCAGACGAAGAGTTTAACACGTACCAAGAGAATTCCGAAGTTAGTCAGATGATTACACTCGCATTCAATCCTGTCACTGGTGTCATTACTCGTCTTGTTACATCCACGTTGGGACCAGGCTTTGTTGTCAAAGTCCCAGGATACACACTGAGCATTGGTCCCATTCTGAAAATAAAGATAGAGTAGAAATTAAACTAATTTTTTTATGTTTTTCTCTAAAATGAAGTAAAATATAGTTCATTGTTATTGTAAATTTGTTTTGTTTTTTTGATGGATCTATGAAGTTCTTTGTTGCATTTGCAAATTATTGTTTATGCCAATCACCCTATGATATCACAGTCGAAGGTTTACACCAGATTCTCTTGATTTGTCTTACATATCCTCTTCATCTCTATTTCCTTACCTCATTCTCTCTCTCTCTCTCTTTACTATAGGTCTTTACTATTTGTGTATCCTCATGAACCCATTAATTCCTCAATTCATTTCTTCCAACTTTTAGTATTCTCTGCTTATCATTTCGTGTCATTTTACAACGTAAATATATCCATTGAGTGACGCGATACAATTCTGTATTCGCTATACGTTCAATAAATTAATTGTCATATCTTCTTACTGGATTTAGAGGAGTGAACGATATCCTGACTGGTTCGCTCAAATCCTCCACCTTTTCGTTATTGAAAGACGCCGATATGATCCTAGAATTCAAGGGTCCATTGTTCTCTTCTACATCTTGGTTGAACTGTGCAATCCCCGTATCCTGGAACAGAGATGGCAAGCGATACGTCGTGATGACGAGACGCCCTCTGCGTCCAGAGAACCTGTCCGCTAAACCCGATGGAATGAAGAGTGTAGTATGTGCCTGGGTGGCTTCTGGCTCTTGCGTAAGGTCACCTCTTTCCACCTTGAAGTCTTCGTCCGAGATGCTCTCACCGTTATCAGTTACAGTCATGAAGACAGTATAACCCTGGCTGATGTCCTCTGGAGTCACATCAAGTACCTGAAACGGAGAGACCGAATAAGGATGTTTAAAAAATATATATATTGTGGAATTGCGAACAATAGCAAGTTCAGGTATGAACAGATAGTTATCGACAGCTGGTCACAGAAACAATCCCTGCAATCGGGGAGCTCCAAACATGCCATTAAAATTGGTTCGCTACTGTTCAGATGAAGTTATGTATGGCTAATCTGTAGAAAACAAATTTAATCAAATTTTTCTAACATACATCACATAAGAAATGTGTGGCACACAAATTATGGAAATATGAAAGTGTGCAATTATATCGGATAAAAGTGATATTGCATGACAGATCTAGAAGCTAGCCTGACTTTACAAGAATCATTCCAAAATCAAAGAAGTTGTGTCAGTGTAATACTTGAAGAAATTTGTAATGGAGCTAGTTATTCTTCAATTCGTGTTATTGGTAGTGAAGGGAAAGGATACAATGACAAGCGAACATAGTACGTATTGCATCACGATCCAATTCAATATGACATTTTTCTTCAGTACCCGTTAGCACTTCGGTCAAGCCTGGGTCAATGTCCATGTACGGTTGGCTGTGTGATGTGTATAACTCAGTTATTTTTATTTTAATCGAGGTTATATGATCGGATAAAATCGATGAGATTCACAAAGCTCTTATCAGGCATGGCGGACAGGAAGGTTCATTGAGCTGATAATCATTTTGTACAAACACCTAATCCCTCAATCGCTCATTTGAGTATTATGACAGCCGAAGTGGAATGTCAAATATATTGGATATTTCAAAACTTCCATGGCATGTGTCCTTCTCTTAAACAATTGAAAATTACAGATTGTCTGCCCTACCTCAGCAGCAACATTGGTTTCCACAAACCGACTACTTCCATTTCCCACTTCTATGACAGCAAGCTGTGCTTCGAGAGCCAAGACTACACGGCTTGGCGAGCTATTCTCTTCCTCGGCCATACCAAGCAGTTCGTCAGGTAAAGCTGCGATGTTATTTACAATTCCTACCATAGATTCAGCCACCTGTCGTTCAAGAAAATGAAATATAGTACGAGTACCAGTTAAAAGTTGTGATTGCATCGTGACAGAATAATGCTGAGATCTTCCTTTGTAATTGACTTATGTAAGTATCGCCTTGAAAAACCTAGTTATCACTAGACAGCACTTGAATCGAGACTATTATCATGTCAGGAATATACTAAACATTTTGAGACAATGAAAAGGGGACCGTAAACTTGTTTATTAGCACTTCTAGATATGAAATACCGGCTAGAGTAGTTCAAGCATTCAGCTGATAGAAACAGGTATTTTTTCTAATAAATAGATCCAAATGAACTCGAAACAAATACCCACCTTTGTTTCTGTAGAATTTATTTCATTTATATCCTCAAGAAGTTCTGCAACTACGTTGAGACCCTCTAGGAAGATGTTCTGGCCCATACGTGTGACGTTTTCCAACTCTTCAGCGACATTTGCTGCGTTATCTAAAGTAATTTCTACCTGTGAAATCAAATGCAGAATTCATCAAACAGAGAAACAGACAGAGAGGAAGATTAACTGAGAGAGAGAGAGAGATAAACAGAGAGAGAGAGATGAGAGAGATAGACAGGAAGAGAGAGAGACAGGAAGAGACCGAAATAGAGAGAGGAAGAGAGAAAGAAAGAGAGAGGGAATATGAGAGAGAGAAAAAGAAAGAGAGAAAGAAAGAATAAGAAAGAGAGAAAGAAAGAGAGAGAAGGCTAGCCAAATATGACTTACTTTTATTATAAACTGTGAAAGTTTTGTTTATACCATAGATCTTGGGTTTTCCTCAATAACTAAATATAAAGTTTTTTTTATATTTCAATTTAATTTCAGTTTCATTTATATTTCAATTCCCTTTTCATTGCAATTCCATTAATTTTTCAATATTATTCCATTTCGAATTTCATGTTTATTTGCTAACAACGTCGTTTCAAAATGACGGTCCTGAAATTCAAGAATATACTGACGTTTCTTAAGATCTCAAGAATCTCTTCAGCAGTCAAGTTCATTCCGCAGCTCAACTCTGGTATAAACCTCCTACAAGAACAACCTACACATGCACCAACTGTAGCCTGATCCTCTGAAAAAACAAGAGTTATATATATATATATATATTAAATATTGATAAAAATTTTGTTTTCGACCGCGTCATACCAAAAGACGTTAAAATACGGGATTTGCTGCTACCTTGTTTGGCATTCAACAATAAAAGATAGAGAAACGTCGATCTGGCGCTGCTCAGTGGCTGCCGAACTCACGAACAATTGGGCAAAAAGAATTTCCATTTTCGGTTTAACTTAATAACATTTGGAGTGGACTTTAAAAGATTATTATTAGTAGTAGTAGCAGTAGTAATTCATATATGTGTCCTATAAGAGTATCCCTGACGTCATCATGTTCAATTGTCTACGTATTAGCCTATCGAAATTCGCTACTAATACATTAACAAAGTTAAGAAGTCTTAGACTGTTCGTGGGGAAAGGCCTCAATCCTTACACAATGCTCTACAATATCTGCTCATTAGTGGATTTATCAATGTCCTTTAAAATTCGCTTTGATTACTTGTAGACATATGATAATGTATAATTACAAATTAGTTTCATTTTCTATATTATAAAATTGATATCAAATGACGTTAACTTTGCAATTGCAAACGTTAATTATTATCAATAATGTAAGCATATTCGTCATGGTTTGATTGAGTTATGGAAATACAATTATTTGAAATAGATAATATCTTTTTCATGGATTAGATAAAAGCACTCCGCGTGATAAGAAATATTTCTAATAGACACCAGCTAGAGGACAGAAAATATGAAGAATATGAAAAATATCAATAATTTGAAAAAAAAATTAATAGCTAATTAATTGGATAAATATAAATATATAAATAAATAATGTATTCATTGATTATTCTAAATTGTAAAAAGGAAAGAAAAACAATACAATGGATGAATTTTTGACAAACCTTGGCATGTGTAGGCTACCTCAAGGTACTTATATGTTCTAATGCACGGATCATCACCAGCGAGGTCATTCGTTGCATTAATGCTGCATTGCGATCGGCCGTTACAATATGGACCGAGAACAGCCAATACGTCTAATGCACAAGAAGTGTCAAATATTTGTCTGCCAGGACAGGTTGTTCTGTCCCTTCGTCCGTAGACAGCGGTAGAAATGTCGATTAGGCCCTCTTCGCAATTAATTTCGATCAACGTCCTCTCACAGATAATTATCTTAGTTTCTGGAGAAAAGAGAAGACCATGTTGTTTATTCATCTTTATTCAAGAAAGTATACATATAACATAATAATAAAGATGTGACATAAAACCCAGGACAGAGATTTGTATTACATTAAATGTATCTCATGCAGGGTTAAACAATTACAATACACAGTAACAAAACGAAAAAGAGAACACCATAACGTCAGTGTTTTAAATGAAAACATTAATAATTCCTAACAAAATAACAAAAACAAAAATAATTATTATTTTCTTAGTTAGCAATGCCTCATAATACATTTACATACCGTGGTCATATCTATCAATATCTTCTTAATGAGTAATCAACCACGGGAACCTATCTCCATAGAGAGAGAGAGAGAGAGAGAGAGTTGAAGAGGGGGAGAGAGCGAAAGAAAGAGAGAGAGAAGGAGAGAGAGAGAGGGAGAGAGATAGAGAGGGAGGTCCCGTTATAACAAGTTATAAACGTATCCTAATTTAAAGTAATTACACCTCCAAGTGTTGTAGTGACTCCAAGTGAGTTCAGATAGGCTGTAAAAAACAAAATAAACCCACATAATATACTTTTAAAATATTACTTTTCCCAATTACATAATTATGCCACACCTTACATTTAGGTACCGTCATCATATCTGTCAATATAGTAGCATGCGTAATCACACCACGAGAACCTATCCCCATAGAGAGAGGGGGAGATAGAGAGAGAGGGGGGGGGAAGAGAGAGAAAGAAAGAAAGAGGGAAAGAAAGAGAGAGAGAGAAAGAGGGAGAGGGAGAGAAAGAGGTCTCGCTATTGCAAGTCATACAAAGTAGTTAAACCACTTACACTCCCAAGTAATGTTGTGATTGCCAGGTGCGTTCCGACCGGCTGCAAAAAATAACATACGACCCAAACAGTACGGTTTTCAAGATTTCATTTCTCAGTTGTGGATACCTTACTTTGCATTTACATATTTTCAACATATCTATAAGTCTTTTCTTGTTGTCAGGAGTTATCAAACCTCGGGAACCTATCTCTATACACAGTAATTTGGGAGTCCAGCCGGCTTCTGAGATATCATGTATAAGTCCGGCGTACCTGTCAAGCTTTCTTTGGTGGGCCTGTTGAATGTTGGTTTCAAATGGAATTGTCAACTCAAATACTAGTATTTCCTTTTTTCTAAAATTAATGAAACATATATCAGGTCTTTGTCCCTCCACTGATTGTCTCCCCTTTCACGTCAGCATATACTTGGTGATCACTATCAAGGCCGTTCTGTTTAATGCTCTTTAGCAGATTATGTACAATGTTATTATGACGCCACGTGTATCTATTTAACATTTCCTGAAAATTATTCAATACGTGATGCAAAGTACATTTGGCTTGACATAAACTACACAAGTCATTTATTCGCTTACCCCATCTATACAAGTTTTTATTACTCGGCAGACTATCAATCGCTGCATTTATTGCAAACTTCATAACTCCTTGTGGTAGATTGAAGATGGACTTCCAGGACAAGTCACAGTTTTCTATTTCTAGTACCTTCATGAATTCACCTTGGACTAGGAGAGGTTCTATTTCATTTTTCCACTTCTTCCTGCTTTCCTCTTTCAGGTTCATTTTGACTGATTTTTTAGTTTCTTTCCAATTCGTTTGTAAACTGGTTTGATGAATTTGGTGTGCAACCTGGATTGTAGATGACTTTCTGGTCCAGTTTTCCTCTCTGGCCAGTTGTTGATTTAGGGCATGAACTACCATTTCGTCGCCTTTAACTTTCAATCTACTGTAGGCAAGGCAATGACATGTTTGGTATAGTTCAGAGATAGTGGGAATATTAAACCCCGCTGGGGCATGACACCGGGGGATGCCCATCCACTTGTTAATGTATTTGTCTAGAAGTGTATCTAGTTGTAAAAGGGGAGTTGCATGAAGGTCATGTACAGTTAACATATATCTCATAGAGGAGAGAGCATAATCATTAAGGATTTTTAGCTTATACTCCTTTTTTATGTTTACACTATCTATATTCGTGAGGGAACTATCAACCTTAACTCTGATGAAATCATATGTTTCTGAAGTCTTCATCTTGAAAGTAATTTGAGATCCTAGAAATGTAATAGGATTATTTTGTACAGATGCAATTTGTTCCCTAGCTAAGGAAAAATCAATAACTGTTGGTTTACCGCCTGAAATTGATAAGGAACGACACTTCTTAGCTTTGACTGTTAAGCCCATACTACTGAGAAGTTTATCTACTTCTTGAACAAGTTTTTGATGATACCTTTTATTTCCAGTTATCAGGTTGAAGTCGTCGGCATACGGGGTAGTTATTAAATTCTGGCCGGCGAAATCGTAACCATATTGCTGCTTCTAGGTTTCAAGATATTCAATGATTGGGTTGAAGCACATGAGAAATACAATTGGGGATAGAGGGTCTCCATGAAAAACCCCTTTCCTGAAAGCAAAGCGTTCCGATTGCCACCCCGGACCGCATACTCTGCCATTCAGTCTTGAGTAGAGAACATCAATGTAACGGGCTACTGGTTGAGGTATTGCGTAACGGCTTAATGACGTAGAGATCAGCTGATGACTCACGCTGCCAAACGCGTCAGCCAGGTCGAAGAATGTGATGTGCAATGTTTTTTGTTTACATCGAGCATGTTTCATAATTTCATGTACGACTTGGTTGTGTTCTATACAGCCGTTCACTCCGTTAATGAATGCCTTCTGGACCCGTTTATCTATGAATTCATTGGCTGTGAGATAGGTTGACATTCTCTCCGATAAGATCTGATTAAATATTTTACCAATGCAACACGTCAAAGATATCATCCGGAAATTTTATGGTTTTGTTGTTTCACCAGATTTGAAAATTAAGGCAACCTTTTATTCGGACCACATTTCGGGGGGATCACCACTTTCCAAAATATTATTATATAATGTTGCCAGGAAGTGGTGGGTACAGTACAAGTGTTTTAGCATACCATATATCAGACCATCATCACCGGGTGCTAGCTGATCTTGCCTTTTTTCCGTTTCAGAACATTCCTAACATCCTTGGGTTTGAACGAGTTCATATCGAAGCTTTGGTAGTTTTCCGAATTCACGTTGACGTACGGGAACCAGGACAACGACGTAAGATCAATAACATTGGGGACGCTGTACTTTGTACAAAAATATTCGTCCGCTTCCATCTGAGAAAACGTTGGCCGAGGTGACTTTTCATGTAACGAGCCATTACAAACTTTCTTCGATAAATCATAGAAGTTATCCCGAAATTTTTTCTCCAAGTGGGCTCTAGACGTTTCGTCCCTGTGTTCCTTTGTTTTATTCTTTAAGTACGATATTGTTTTTATTGCAAGTTTAAATGCTTCCCGGTCCTCCTTGGTTGCATTTTTGCCGAATGCTTTTTTTCGTAGTAGGTTTTTCCGTTTCCTAGCCTGAGTAAGTGTTTTTGGTTCGTGTTCAATATATATCTGGTTGGTTTGATTTTCCAGAAATTCATTTTGCTCCTGAAAATATTCAGTCACGATATCGACAAAAGAGTTTGCTGCCTCTTTAGGGCTAACAATGTTGGAGCCAAGATCATAATGAAGGGGGGCGATGCGATCTTTCACAGCTAGGTTGTGAACGTTCCATTCAGAATCACTCAAGTATGGGATAGTGAATCTTCTACCTTCTGTTCTTTTAATGGCAGCAATGCAGAGAATGACTATTGAGAGTACGTACCTGAACTCCATGGTTAGGCCTTTATATCAAGCGGAGTCTTAACAAAGAAGCACGCCTGACGTAGCGGCGCAATGGAAGGTAATCTTCCGATAGGTGTAAATGATTCACAGTGAGATTTTTGTCCTCGTAAAATATCAAAATATCCACAATTTCGCACACTAATTGGTCTGCAATATACCGGTATACGAAGAGCACAATACAAACTCACAAGAAGTATCACATAAAACAGGATGAGGGGCAGCCTGCTGACAAAATTTGCAAATTTGCAAAGGAAGACCACTGGCTTAAAGTAGCATGATCAGTATGAGTATGTAAATCCTCGCCCTTAGTTCGCAGTTGTTAGATAGTTGTGTTTGCATTCAGACCCTATGGAAATACGAAGGCAAGGGACGAATAACGTGAGATATCATAACCGTTATTATAAGTCATGATATGCATACACTAGTTGCAAATATTTAAATACCTAGACATTTAATTCGTCATGGAGATGGTTTAGGTGATTTGCCGCTGTGATCAAGACATAGCACATGTAGAAACTCAACGGGATATTCGGCACAGCCCTGACTGTCACAGGAGTAGGCGGTCGTAGGAGTATTGGGTCGTACAGAGCAACAAGAAAAGCAATGTTGACGGTCGAGAATTGAGAGGAGAAATTGTGCAGATGAGAATTGTAAGAGAGATAAAGTATTGATGGAGAATAAATAAAGAACCTAGAGCATTCACCGAATCTGACCATGGTGAGGCTAAAAGGCTAGACAGGCACAAAATAATGACGGAGGAGGGGAATATAAATATTATTTAACGTTCTTTCATAATCAATATAGTTACGATATGAAATTTACAAATGTCCTATTTCCCCCGCTATGAGGCGAAGGGTAGCCCTAATTCAAAGTACAACTGTATTGTGATCAGGGGCGTAAATCCCGGGGGGATGGGGGGGACGCATCCCCCTGGCTTGAAGTAGGGGGGATGGCCTGTACTATTACAAAAAAAGAGAGAGAAAAAAAGGAAGAAGAAGAAGAAGGAAAAAAATGTGATTGTTTCAATTTCAGCATAATGCATGAGAAATTAGTTATTTTTGTATGTATAACTAAATCAGGAATTTGATCCCGGGATTTGATCAATTTTTCTATGAAATTCAAGATATTTTATAACCAACTTTTTTACATTTCTCATGATTCCAAAGAGAGAGAGAAAAAAAACCACCCCCTTTTTAAAGAAACTAAGAGTCGAGAACGGTACAACGAATCGTCTTCTTTCTCTAATGATTTAATGAAACGTAAAAGCTTCCGCGCTTCGCGTGGGTGGGGGAAGGGAAAAATTGAATTCAGATGAGGATTAAAAGTCGAGAACGGTACAACGAATCGTCTTCTCTCTCTAATGTTTTAATGAAACGTAAAAGCTTCCGCGCTTCGCGCGGGAGGGGGAAGGGAAAAACTGAATTCAGATCAGAATTCATAGTCGAGAACGGTACAACGAATCGTCTTCTTTCTCTAATGATTTAAAGAAACGTAAAAGCTTCCGCGCTTCGCGCGGGAGGTGGGGGGGGGGGGGGACTGAATTCAGACGAGGATTATTTTCGAGAACGGTACAACGAATCGTTTTCTTTCTCTAATAATTTAATGAAACTTCAAAGCTTCGGCGCTTTGCGGATGAAGGAGGGGAAAATTGCCCCTCCCTGCCCCCCCCCCCCCCATTACGCCAATGCTGGTCACCATTACGTACCAATATTTGGCTCGCATAATTTCAAATTTGGCCCCCCCCCTAAGAAATCCTGGATCTGTGTATATATGCATGTATAAATTTATGTACATGTGTGTGGGTATGTGTGTGTGTGTGTTGTGTGTTGTGTGTGGTGTGTTTGTGCGTGTGCTCGTGCTAGTATGTGATTGCAATCGCCGACCACCCCCCCCCCCCCCACTCCTCGGTACGGATTTACGCCCCTGATTGTGATATAAACATTTACATGTTATCGGGGTTCCAGCCCCCCCCCCCCCCCCTCCCCACATTTAATATTTAATATCGGACCTATGTAGTGAATGTAAGGTGTTAGACTTTTTTTAATCAAATAATTCGATGCTATTTTGACCTATCCATATTCCCGTTCTTGTTTACTAATAGAAGACAAAAAATATTCTCATCTCAAACAAAAATTAAGGGGAGACTTAGTCATGGACGTGTTGAATCAGGATTTGCAGTGTTCAGTTATTTTACTTTTCAACTTATTTTCCCTGCAATAGAGACTTTAAACCACATATATTGTAAACATCAGGAATCGCTTCATGTATAGCAAATAGACATGATGTAGCGTTTCTATAATGAACGTGTGTTAAGCTAGGGAAAATTACATACCATTGTCTATTCTAGAATATTAGTTTAGTCTGACATGTTTGACATAGCAACTTTTAATATATGCTGCTATTGTTTGTGGTATTGTAACAGGTGATCAACTTTGGAAAAGTTACGTGCCACTTTCTCAAGTTAGCTCATTGATGACTGACAGATGATGTCACAAGGGGAATGAGATCTGAAGGTTTTGGGGGTGAAAAAGTTGAAAAGTTGATAGAAAAAAAATATTTAAAAAATATTTTAAAATCTATGAAACAAATTCAGAACTTTACATATCAAAATATGAGATGTAGGCCTATGCAGGACTTCACACCAACAGTAATATACTTGTATTTCGATGTCATGGGCCCTTTAGCTAACCTTGTCCACTAGCGCTGTACGTTGTGGCAGCGACAAGAAATAGTGTCGAGATTAACATCTTCCCTCCACACAGCCCCGACATGGTGTATCCTGATACAATTGTCAAAACTATGGCGTAAGATGGCGGGCTTCGTTAGATCAACGGAGTGCTAAATCCTGCTAAAAAATAAAAGTAAAGTAAAGTTGCTTTACGGAAAATCTGTATTTACATACATACAGAGATACATAATAAAATGATGAAGAGTGGAGGATTCGTTGTTTAAATCCAACAGTTTTATTATCTCAAGAATTGTCGACTTACTTTGCGTCTAATAATCAAGCGAAGTACTGTACGTCAAAAATGTGTGACCTGATAAAACTTCTTGGATTAAAAGCAATTGTTTCCTTTTCTCCGTCTATTGCGGGGACACGTGGACAATTGTCAGATATCGTATCCGGACACCTACCCCCTGGACATCCCCCGGATAACTACCCCCATGCAACTACCCCCTAGGGCAACCACCCTCTAGGACAACTACCCTTCAGACGACTACCCCCTAGAATAACTAACCCCGGACAACTACCCCCTACGACAACTACCCCCTAGGATAGTTGTCCGGGGGTAGTTGTCCTAGAGGATCGTTGACGTAAGGGTATTTGTCTTGGGGTAGTTCTCCGGGGGAAAATTGTTCGGGGGGTAGTTGTCCAATAGGGGGTAGTTGTCCTAGGGGGTAATTGTCGAGGGGGTAGTTCTCCCGGAATGTAGTCGTCCTAGAGGATGGTTGCTCTAGGGGGTTGCTGTACTAGGGGTGATTGACCGGGGTGGTAATCCGGGGGTGGATGTCCAGGGGTAGGTTTCATCAGTGGCGGATCCAGGGGGGGGGGCGAATTGTGTAAAAACACGTTAATGTTATCTTTTTGGGGGAGATAGGCACCCCGAGGCCCCCCCCCCAAAAAAAAAAAAAAAAAAAAAAAAAAAAAAAAAAAAAAAAACCCCCCTCCCCCTAACTGAGCGCGTTTTCGACCAGCGCGATTTTCAAATTTTCGGGAGAAAAGAAAAAATAGTTTTCACTCCCACCAACACCCCTTCCCACCCCACCCCCCCCCCCCCCCCCCCACCCCTACATTGACCGGATAAGAATTGGAAGTACTATTATTGAGAAAATGTATCACTTAACCTTCTTAGGCACTCGTATTCATGAGTCACTTGACTGGAATTATCAAATTGTATATATTTTCTGTGTTATCCAAGTTCAGATAATTTTTACCCACCAATGTTTAATGATAAACTATATTAAAAAAACGTGAAATAAAAGTAATAAAAAAGAGTGACTTTCGTAGTCCCAGTCTTAAGTTATATTAATATTTTAGAGGAATACGACCAATATTTATTTATTTTGATTGTAAAGACTTGGTCAGAGGCAATATGTCATTACACTTTCCCTATGGCTCTCTCTCTTTCTCTCTCTCTCTCTGACCCTCTCTCTGATCCTCTCTCTATCTCCCCCTCTCTCTCTCTCTTTCTCCCTCACCCCTCCTCCCCTTCTACCCTCTATCTCTCTCTCTCTCTCTCTTTCTCTCTTCCCCCTCTCCCCTCCTCTATAAATCTCCCCCTCTCCGTTTTATATAATTTATACCTTTTGAATAGATCACTGGGATTTTCGAAGACTATGTTTATCCGCAGTTCATCATTATGACCACTGTTTCCGGATGAGTATAGAAACATCATGAGACTTCAAAATTACAGGAAATGACACCCGACTCGTATTCGGCATAGGTCTACATTGTGAAAATAGGGGGGAAGTCCCCAAATATGATCTGGCACACAAAGTATACTATCTTTGCTGCAGGCCTACTTGTACTAGGCAGATGTTCTGATTGTTTGCAGACACAAAGCCTTGCCAGTCGCTGTGCGTAACAGTGTCTGCGCAGTGAGACAAGGCTGAGGGCATACTGCAAAGGCTCTACTGAGCTGGTTTGATGCAGCAAGAGACTGGCAGAGCTAGGGTCTGTTCAATGCTTTAGGAGTTGTGGTAAAGGGTCAAATAGGGGTTTGTGGCTGGTTTCCTTGAGTGGATTCCTTGACCACGACGAAAGTAAGAGGGGCATTAATACTCCGTTTATTAAAAGTAGGCCCGCATATTTAGTCAAAATCCCTCCGGTTCAAGTTTTGTTTATAAAGACTATCACACTTTTCACACCATCACACTCAACTGCAAAGTTATAATTTTAATTTTAATTTGAGTTTATCAACAACAACAATAAAGAGAAGTAAAACACAGTGTTTCAATCATGATAACATAATATATAACAATGTATCACAAGATAAATAACATTAGACATTATTAAGATAAACATTGTTTTCCAAAGTATGTTTTTATACGAATGCAAGATAATTGACCTAGAGTGATTTTGCATTTTTTTTAATAGGCAGTTGTCCATGTTCTTTGCCTCTTGTGCCATATATGTGCTCAATTACCTGACAGCATTCAATTAAGTAGTGAGGAAGATTGCCATTTAATAAGTCATAGATTAAGGTTTAGACAGATGGGAAATGAAGATTGTAAACATTTACAATTTTTATTTTTTGGAACAGGGCTTCCAAATGGTTACCTCCTGGGCTAAAGTTTATCGCTCTCATCGCCATTTTCTGGGTAAGAAAAATACAATAAGCCGGGTTTGCATGTGGTTCCCCGTACTTCAATTTCATGCAATTTTAGGCTAGACCAGGAAACTGTAATTCTTGGCTAGACCATCATCCATTGGCGTTCGTGTAGGCCAAGGGTGTCGATTTTTATCCGTGGTTGGGGGATGATAGGTGCCAACATATTTTCGGCAATGGATCAAAGTGGTAGAAGCGTGTGGCAAGTTGCACCCCTCCCAAGCGCGTAGCCAGGATTTAATTTTAGGGGGGCGGTAGTGAGCACGCGAAGCGCGTTTCTAGGGGGTTGGGTGCAGGGAGGGGGAGTCCCCCCCCCGCCCCCCGCGCAAAGCGCGGAAGCTTTGACGTTTCACTAAATTATTAGAGAAAGAAGACGATTCGTTGGACCGTTCTCGACTCTTAATCCTTGTTTGAATCAAATTCCCCTTCCTCCGCGCGTAGCGCGGAAGCTTTCACATTTTATTAAATTATTAGAGAAAGAAGACGATTTGTTGTATTGTGTCCTTTATGAATTCAGTTTCCCCCTACCGCGCAAAACGCGGAATCTTTTACGTTCCATTAAATTATTAGTAAAAGAAGACGATTAGTTGTATCGTGTACTTTGACGTTTAATTTGATTATTACTTTTAATCCACGTCTGAATTCGGTTGCCCCCTAACAGCTTTGCCCTGTTCGCTAAATTATTATAGAAAGAAGACGATTCGTTGTACTGTTTTCTATATTAACCCTTTTTAGAATTCAGTTTCCCCACTGAAAATAAGTTGAGTCACACATAAGTTGTGACATAATAATCTTTCTCCAAAAATGAAAAATGTTTTAGGAAATATCAGGAAATAAAATGAGTGAAAAAAATAAAAATAAAGATACAATGACGTGAATTTTAAAAAGGGTGAACGGAAACAACATAACAACTAGTGAACTATTTTATAAGTCATACTAATGTCCGAAAATCTTTCTCCTTGTCTCCGATCTCATCACGAAATCGTCACAGAGTTCATCTATGTTTACACTGTCCAGGATTGTCTGATGTGCATTGCAGATTGCTACTTTTGTGCTTCACGCTTAGCATTTAGCTCGTTGCTTTTGATGCTGCGTCTTGCATTTTGCGCACTGCATTTCTATGATGCTGTTGATTGAACAAATTGAATAAATTTATCAATTCCTGATGAAGCCTGATGAAACCACGGACTTTCCAGTGTTTATTTTCCTTCCCGATTCTTTCTATTTCCTTCTCGATTTTGTCAAATGTTTTTTCCGATTTTTCACATTTCTTTTCAAATTTCCTCTAATCTTTCTGATTTTTGCCAACTTTGCATGACATGGAAACTCCTTCATTGCCCCCCCCCCCCGATCCCATGTACGCCACTGTCATCATAAATAGCTAAGCGTTGCTGTACCGGCAATTTTGCACAAGTGAAAGTTCGTTCATACAGGCATTACGGTGCGGCATGACTGCAGTGCTGTACCGCATTAACTCATGGCCTGCAATAAGGCTGCATGCACGCTACCTATAAATGCTTTGTACATGCAAGCAAACCACCGTTTCACTGCCATTTCCGCCTTTGCACGCATTCGTTATAGGAGTTATTGTTCATGCTCATTGGACTGTGCTGTGTGTTTCGCATGCGCTATTCATAGAACCTTCGCGTTAATAAGATTAGCTTATAATAAAGCTGGCACTGAGGGGATTTGGGGCTTGGCGCAATGGGGATTAGCACTGTGGCATGATAAGAGTTAAAGTTAAAAAAATACATTTTTAATTGAAATGTCATGACTTTGCGTTGAGTTGTGGCAGAAAATAATCGATATATCGGCAAGCATAAATGTACTGCTCATAAACCGTTGCGTTTCGAGTATAAATTCAGCTAAAGTCTAATGGACCGGTAAAATGACACATAGCATTTTGAAAACTCCAAATCCAGCCACGATTCAGTCCTAGTTTTCTGATATGGTCAGGGATTTAGGAAAGTCGGTACAATTTTCACACTTTTTCTTTTCAACTGTAGAGAAATAATAAAGCCAATATAATAAAGATTTGGACAAAAGTATACACCAAATCGCGTGAATTGAGTTTGAATTTTAAATTTTCTTGAGCTAGGGTGGACTGTTTCCCAGACAATCTACATCAGAAAGAGGATATCTTTAGTAAAATTAAGGAAGTTGTTTGAAAATTTTGTGAGGGACAATACAAATATTTAACATAATAGATTATTGTAATGTGTGACGCTATATTTCATTTATTATACTTTGTTAATATTTTGATTGTAATATATCGCCACAGTGAACAACTTGTTCTAATTTGTTATGTTCATATAGACATTCAAAACTTATAATAAACCTTTGAATTCATTATATATTATAAACGTGGACCATTTAGAATATCATTTATTTGTGTGTCCTAATTAGATTACATTAAAGGGGGAGGGGGATTCTGCGACAATCAAATCAACTCTACTAGCAAATTGTTTTGTGTATATATTGTTTGTATAGCTTACCTGTATAGCCTCTGAGATGGATAATCCTCTGTTGAAGCTTAGGGACTTCTAAAGACTTCAATTCGTCAGATTCGAGGAATCAAACAACGATCACTTCAAGTGAATTGCATAAACCGTGTACGTAAATACATGTCATCATAAAGCGGACATACCAATACCAAGTTTTCTTCTTTTTTACTTCACACTTATAATAATTCCGATGTTTCTAAAGGTCATAAATGTCCGCAAGTGGTTATTTTTGTGTTCACATGTGGTATATATCCAAAAACGCATTGTATTTATGTTCGTCCAATCAGATGTCAACGTACATATTACTACACACATTCAATGTGATCTTATATACTACGACCAGCGCTACGTACGGTCTCATTGTTTCACTTTCACATGATGATCTTGCTGTTTCTTAAACTATGGGAAGTCAGTGTTATAGTGCTCTGGTTCCTAATGTTATGAGTGGTGTACGCAGCATTTTTTCAAGGGGGGGGGGGTTAACATTTTTAAATCGGGCCAAAAATTTCGCAACGACTCAGCAAGCTGCTAAACAAGCGGGGGGGGGGGGGGAGGGGGTACGAGGACATATTATTTTTTTGTTTGGGTCCCAATTTTTTTTTTTTTTAAAGGTTAAAAAAAATAGAAAGGGGGGGGGGGTCCTTCAAAACACACATATTAAAAGAAATAAAAGGGGTATACCCCCCCCCCCCTCCCTCCACCTGCGTACGCGTCTGATAGCAGGTAAAATTCATCGTATCTAGAGCTGATTTGGTTAAAGCTTTTAAAACTGTGAACGTCGTTTATACGATGTTCGGACATATACGAAGTCGCGATTCTCACGCCGGTCTTACCCCCTTTTAACACAGGGGTAAAATTCTTCAAAGCTGATTAGTTTAAAGAGGTTTAAACTAATCAGCTTTAGATACAACATCATTCACACACACATACAATTTCGGTGCGGTTGCTAGAGATTCACTGCTCTTTAAACGCTTAGTACTTAGTGGCCATTGCTGCTCGTACATGCGCAATACTGAGCGTTTAAAGAGCAGTGCCCGGTCTAGTTAAGGACGTAATAATATCCGTTCACACACAAAATTTCTTGCTCTCTAGATACGGGCTTCGTATCTGCAGCAGCCTTTTCACACAGGGGTAAAATGCATCACATCTAGAGCTGATTTGCTTAAATCTGTTTAACTAAACAGCTTTAAAGAAAATTATCCCTGTGTGAATGTCTGTTTAGAGGACATTCGTAATACGCAAGCCAAAATATTTTTTGAGTAATATCCCAAGGTAGAAGGCGCAGACAAAAACATAAATTTACGGGATTATTGAACTCGACAAATGGAAAATTGTAATATCCCAAAGCTAAAAGCTAGATTTCGCCTAGACAAATTATTGAAGTCGGGGTACTTTTTATCTTCTTTAAATTGTTATCTTTTGTGTTGTTTTCTTTGTTTGCGTTGGTTTTTGTTTGTTCTTGTGTGTGTGCGTGTGAGTGTGAGAGAAGGAGAGCGAGGGAGTATGAGAGTGAGGGGTTATAACAACATTGAAAGAGAGAGAGAGGAGGGGGAGATATCATTACCATAAACATATGACTGAGAAAATACGTTTTAATGGTGCAAGGTCAATCAGTTTAGTAAAAAAAAAAATCACAGGATTGTTTTCATGCTCGTTTATTAGCTTCATATCAACAGTCAAGCCAAAACGGAAGAAGGAATGAAATCAAAGCATTCTCTGTTTAACCACTGTTAATGGTTGTACGACATACGTGCTCCAGTAAAAATACTGTACCATAATCGTAGCTATATTGGGTACTCAATAAAGACAATGATGTCAGATCACCAATGCAATGTAAAAACATGCAAAATTTGACAATAAAGACTATTCTTGTTTTTTTTTTTTTACCCGACTACTTAGAAAGCATGTGTAGTACTTTGAAGTTTGAAGTTTATTTATTCCACATCTACATAAAAAACAATTCATTTTTTTGTATATGCTTATATTAAGTCAGAGTAGATTACACACACAAACCAAATCAAAGATTTCAAATCAAGTATAATGTACGGGAAATAAGTACGAAGTTTCGAAATATATAGATTTGACAGGCAAGGTAAAACAATGTAACATGTGGGGAGCCTAAATAAAAGGCATAGCTAGTATGTGAATAGGCTCCCGTACTGAGTAACACAATATAGTAGGTCTGAATTTAAAAGGTATTATAGGAGGCGAAAACGGAATAGTATAGTATGAGATTGTAATGACATACAAGGAGAGTGAATGTGAGAAGGGAAAGAAAAATAGAATAAAGAGTATAGACAATAATGTAATCATGGTAATTAGGAAAAGGTGAAGAAGGGAAGGAAGAAGAAAAAGAGGAAGTAGAAGAAGAGAAAGCAAATTGATGAAATCAATGGCATTGTAAAAAGAAAAGAAAAGACAGCTTTAAGTAATCTCCGAAAGCCCTGGTAATGAGGATTAATGCCTTACCAAAGGGCACTGGCGCATCGACCTGGTTTCAAACCCGGCACCTCCCGGTTAAGAGACCAATGCTTTATCATGAAGCCATAGCGCCTCCGTATTCTCTTTAGCAGAAGAAACGATAATTCGATCAAGGATGGAAGAGGAAAGGGAATACCTGGTAGAAAATATGGACCACATTGGTAGCAGCATCATGAATATTGTTTCCCAAGGGGTTATAATTTTACCTCCCATAATTTAATATATAAATCTTACATTCTCAAATTACTATTTATGTTTCATTCATAATATTTGTTGAATTAATTGGTGAAATTCTCAATTGAATCTGTATAATAAAATGATGCTTTCGTTTTGCACGTGAAACATAAAACTATCTGTTCTGTTTGCAGCATACGTATAGGTTACCTTCATTCCAATTATACCATGCGAAAAAATCATAATGTATATCATAAACATGTTTAAAAAATGCATCTTCTTCACTCACTCGTTAAAAGGGGAATAATCCTATTACACAAAAATCCTCCAGTTAGAAGTCCACCGCCAACAGTTCGAATAATACTAATCAACGAAAATTCAATCAACTACAAGAAGATCTGTAATAGAACAAATAAGTGATGTATTCATAGAGCGGTCGGAATAAACTGCTAAAAATTCATCGAAAACATACTTGCATGTTTGAATTTTTTACAACCCTTTGGTCCAATCCAAAATCTATCAGTTCTACATGGTATCTTCACCACTCTGTACCACCATTATCATACGAAGCTCTAGAAAGTCTATCCGGCGGAGCTAGCCTCCTGTCTCTGGGCGGATTTCCGCTGGAGTCCGAGTTGGGAAAGGGCCGTCCTTCAGGTCTGATGAGCTGTTCTTGAGCGTTGAGCTGGGTTGTCCAGAACCGGAACTGGCCGCAGAGGGCGTCGTGAAATATTTAGGTAAGCAGCATTTGAACTGGGAACGCCATGCCATGCGCACCTGAGGCTGTCTAACGCAATACAGCATGAAGATGAAAAACCCCTGAAGAGAGTTCAGTACAGTGAAGATTCCTTGTACAACCGCACTGGCTGGTTGTATGATGCTCAGGTAACCAAAAGACCACGTGAGACCCATTAGAGTCAAGATGCAAACTGCGTTCTGGAAACGTCGAATCCGCTGGCGCTTCTCCGTCTTGTCCAGGTGTTGTCCTTTCATAGTTTTGTTTAGTCGCATGAGGACCCGAACATAGATGACAAAGTTGAAGATCATGACGACACCAATAGGTATCAGGAGCCCACTGATCACAGGCCAAAATGCAAGGAAGCAACTATAACACAAAATTGAAATGTAATAAAACATCATCTTAACAGATTTATATTTCTGAATTGAGTGTATAACACGATCACCAAGACTTGAGATAAATGTGGGTCACCTTTAGAAATGTGCGACATTACACTGACATATTACATAATGTAAATAATAATATTAAAACAAATAATAAGGACAACAATGTTACAATAAGAAAGCCCCTTTTCATTAAATACTGAGCGCATATACAAGAAATACTTACAAAGAAACATAAACAGGGAACATTATCATACAAAGCTTTACAAACGGAGAGGAACATTACAACAAATTATAAAAAGATGTGTTTTCAGACACCTCTTGAAAGCAGTAAGAGTGTGGCAACTATTTAGTGGAGGGAGTAAGGAGTTTCGGCCCTAAATTACATAGGCGGTACGCGCATATTTTTTTTTACACAACAGTACTGTTAAGCCACTTCAGTCAAAGATACTGTGCAAACGACTAGAGACAGAGTCTAACATTACCCTCGGCAGTTTCGTTGGATTTAGCTGTACCAAAAACACCTCACTGGCTGTACATGAGTACGTACTCGTTATTTGTTTCGGGTTAAATCTATCCTCTCTTCTCTTTCATGATGTATTTCTGTGTTATCCTTCAATCTTTCCTCTTCTCTTTTCTCATGTATTTCTTTTTTTCTCTTCAATCTATTTTCTCCTTCGTTATATATTTCTTTGTTTTTTCTTCAATCTATCCTCCAGTTCTCCTTCGTTATGTATTTCTTTTGTTCTCCTTTATTCTAACCTTTCTTTTTTGTTTTATGTATTTCTTTGTTTCTCCTTCAATCTATCCTTTTCTCCTTCGTCATCTATTTCTTTGTTTTCATCTGATAGATTCCCTTTCTCCTTCTTTATGTATTTCCGGATGTACTTCTCTGGTTTTCCTTAGTCTAGATCTACGATCCTCTTAGCTCTTCAATATTATGTATTTCTATGTCCTTCCTTTGACTTATCCTCTTCTCTTTTCTTATGTATTTCATTGTTTTTCCTTCTCTATATCCTCTCCGCTATCCTTGTTTTCCCCTATAGCTATTATCTTCCATTCACTGGGTGTACGTGCTTGTACATATATAGTGCACTGACGACTTAGACTCTTTCACCAGAGCACTTCTTGGAATGTTTTCGCGAAAATGGCTAAACAGTTGTGTAAAAAAAAATATGCGCAGGCGGTACAACAGGCTCATGAAATGGCCCTTTACTTGACTTTCAAGTTCTTTGTGATCATGTGAAGTCATGATGCCAATATAATGGGATGTTATCTCTTACAGAGTGTCAAAGAACACGAAATTCAGTCAGTCACAACCAGGTGATATTAGATTATAAAACACAACAGTAACAACAGTACAAATCAAAAAACAAATACGTGTTCAGAATGTTAGAGGATTTTTGATAAGAAATCGATAATTTCACCATCCAGTATTTTACGCATGCATATAATTAACATTCACCTACATGAATATGTATATGGTTAACAACATATCGCATTTGAGATATAAAACACCATTGACTTTCTAATGCAGAAGTAATTCCCCCCGAACTACCTTCGACGACGGAAGAATTTCAATATCCCGATGTGTTAAAAAAAAATATTCTGCATGAAGAAACTTACAAATCTGTCTGTGCGTAGTGTTGTCTTGAAGCACCTGCAGTAATCCCGACTATTAACAAAGGGCAACCTACAAAAAGAACAAACAATTTGAGAGTGGTCAAGTTTTTATTCGTCCTTTTCTTCCTATCCCTTTCTTTTCCCTCTTATTTCTTCTTTCTTCTTTATTTTTGTCTTTCTAATTCCTTTATGATTTTCGTTCTTTCTTTCTATATTTCTTTCCTTTACGTCTCTCAGCAAGTGACCTACATATATAATCAACATTTGCTCATCCTTTCAAGCCTCGTCATTGATTCTTGTTATCTGTTATGTTTTTAAGCTTGAACAATTTCATGGAATTAGTTTATAAGGTGTAAAAATGAGGTTACGTGTTTATGCTACTTGATTGTATGATTTTTTTCTTGTTTTAATGGATTTTCAGGGCCTATAGAAGACCAACTTTTGTTGAATGGGATACCCTGAAGAAATATAAATGAATGGAATAACTAAAATGAGATGAAATAAGCGAACGGGTTCAGGAATTTCTCCAGAATAGTTCTACTACATATAAGGGGCTTCAAACAAGCACTTCTTTAAATTGTATTCCCTTGCCAACAATCATGATAAGTGTGAACAATAAATTTCCTACATTAACTTTTCAGGCGAGGAGAGGTGGTAGGTGGAGTCATGTTATAATAATCCGTTTTATCGGCGCCCCGACGGACAAACACATGATCTTCGTAAAATCTAGTAAACCCAAATACTCGGAAAACAGTGAATAACGCACAATGAATATTCTGCCCTCTCGTTCAAAGTCTGTGGATACATTTATTTCATATGTTTGCATATGGAACGAGGGAGGGGAGGGGGAAAGCCTACGTTCCATCCCCTCCTTCTAGTGACGCCCTTGTATTAATTCAAGGAGCAGATGAAATCTTACCCCATGCGATCAACGAAGCTTTCTTCATAAACCGTGGCAAATAGTAATGGTGGACCAGTACGAGGAGATTATGCATGTTGTAGCCCTCAACGGCCATCCAGAAAATAGCTGCCAGGATGAAATATTGGAGGAATGCAGCCAGGATCGAGCAAGGGAGAGGGGAGAGCTCAGTCACATCCCGTTTAGTGTCCACTGATATCATGACTATAAAGACCACATAGAGTCCTAGTAAGGCACAGCAGAGGGATAGGAGAATCTGGTTGGGTTTCCGGTCTCGAAGCTTTCTGAGAGATGAAAAAGTAAACCAGAAGATACTCTGTGAATGCTGCATTATCATAATTGAATAACTAAAATTCATGAACAAATTTACCATTTCTTTAAATCCTCTAAAATGACCTTCAGTTGAACATGTGGAAGTCTCAAGTTGACTTGGAATAACTTCTTTGCAGGGGAGAAATATTTGATTTGTTTCAGTTATGGTTCCGGTTAGGGTTAGGATAATCACATTTGTTCTCATTACGTTTAATACCATTGACAGCCTTTTTTTCGAAACAGTGTACATTGGAGGCGATCAATAATATCGTCATCGTATTAACATGTGGAGGCTGTTATTTTACCCGACTGCTAAGAAAGCATAAATGCTTGTACGTAAGCAACCAGACGGCCGATGGCTTTAGGTCCTCTCCGAGGGTTTGATAACCATGTGTACACTGGGAAATGAGAATTATTGACTGAAAACTGATTTTTCTGATCTCAACTCTGCATTGGCTTCTTTGGATCATGATGCTGCTTGTCCCATGTGCATAACTCTGTGTAAGTACAGTACATGAGTGATTTGCTGAAATTTTGAACTCAAGTAGCCTACAGCCATAGTGACCAAAGAATTTCAATTGATTACATCGATCCTGTTGAGTCAGTGACAATAGTCTATTCAGACATTATCTATTGAGCCCTGAACTTAAACCAGAAAGCCTTTGACACCAACAGCTCACTAAACCTCACTTTCTTTTCATCCGCGAAACCAGCCTTGTTTAAAGCTTATATATGGTAGCTTCTACTCACCGATAAACCTGCCTGCTTCACAATGCCAGCAAACAAAACCAGAAAAAACACTGCTGCTGCTACTACTGAACCTCAAACTGAATCATATGACAAACATGATCAGATAGCTGAAGAGGTACAAGACTATTTTAAAAGTAAACAATTTAACAAGATGCTTCAGACAGCACTTACGAAATCGACAAAATGTGAAATGCAGGACCTGCGTGAGCAGTTGGAGAGAGCGGAAGGCAAAATCCTTGAGCTCGAGCATCAACTACGCTCCAAATCAAACACCATCATCACTCTTCAAGAACAGCAAGAAAGCAACCTGGCCAGTATCAACAAGCTGAAGCAGGAGTCCAACGAAGCCGAACAGTACTCCCGACGTACCTGTGTTCGTGTCTACGGCGTACCTGAGAACCCAGGAGAGGACACCGACAAGCTGGTTCTTGATCTGGCTCGCGAGAAGATGGATCTCAACTTGGAGCAACATGAGATTGACAGATCTCATCGTGTAGGCGCGCCTGCAGCTGCAGGGGCACATAGCACAACTGGGAGGAGCGCTGCAAAACCGAGGCCCATCATAGTGAAGTGCACCTCGTACCGCACTAGAGAGAGGTTCTTGAAGAACCGCAGAAAGCTGAAAGGTACCCACATAGGCATAGAAGAAGATCTGACCGTAAGAAATAGGACTATCCTGTACAAAGCGAAGGAAGAAGTAAAGAAAAATGACAAGATAGATGCAGCTTGGTCGACTGACGGCAGGATCATCCTGTTACTGAAAGCAACGAACGGTAGATCAGTCAGGAAAAGAATTTGGTCGGTGAGTGATCTCTCAAAGATATGAACTACAAATGACTTTTTACTACTTTACAGAGACAATAATCATCAGTTCCCATGTGTTTACAGCCATCGTAAACTATTTTTTGTTTTCTTAGTATTTTGATGATAGTATTATTCGATATTGTATTGTATTTTTCTTGTTTCTTGTTCTTTGATGTCTTCTGAATGTAGTTGTATTTTGTGTAACAGGCAACATAATTTAACATGCAGAAATTGTTTTTTATGTAAACTAGATAATAAATCTGATTCAAGACTTGATAATGATACTGGTGACCTTATTGAAAATCAATATTACACTCCTTTAGAATTTTGTAATATTTAAAAAAATTATGAACAAAGTACGCTCTCTCTTGCACAATTTAATTGTCGCAGCTTGAAACAAAATTTTGATACATTTTTAAACTGTCTTGATGTTTTTTATAAACCTTTATCATTAATTGGAGTTTGTGAAACATGGTTGAAACAAGGTGAAGAACAAGAAATATGTATTCCCAACTATAATTTTGTTGGAAATTGTCGACCGAATAAAAGAGGGGGTGGTGTAGGTTTATATGTTAGTGATAGCTTAAGATTTATTAGAAGATTGGACTTAGATATATTTAGTGAGGATATTGAAAGTGTATTTATTGAGGTACGTAATAAAGTGAAAAATATTATTGTTGCTGTAGTATACCGGCCTCCAAGCCATAACCCATCTAACTTTATGTCACAATTACAAGAATCTTTGATTAAAATAGTGCAGGAAAAAAAAAGAATGTGTAGTTCTGGGCGATGTTAATGTTGATTTCATGAAAAAAGATGAAAATACGAAAGTAATGGATTTTTTTGATAGTTTTGTTGCTTTGTCTTTTTTACCATATATTTATAAACCAACAAGAATTACAAATGATACTGCATCAACTTTAGATCATATTTTTTATAATAATCCTGGAAAAGTTTTGAAATCTGGTATAGTGATAACAGATATCAGTGATCATTTAACACCGTTTATTATTTTGAGGTCAAACAATTTTGATTCTGAACCTGATATTGAAGTGCGAAAAATTGATTTTAGTGAAGAAAATATGAAGCATTTTTGTAGTGAGTTGAACAAAGTTAAATGGGAACGACTTAATTATATTTGTGATGCGAATGATAGATACAATTATTTCTTTAAATTATATAAGGATATTTACGATGAATGTTTCCCTGTTAAATTAGTTAAAAGTAAAAATAAAGTTGATAAGCCTTGGGTAACAAAAGAGGTAATCAAGCTGAGTAAACGTAAGCATATATTATATCCGTTCGTTCGTGCAAAGAATATCAGGGAGTACATCATCTAGATAGGAAGATCCTTATTGAGCCAACAGATCGTCTCATCATCGAGCTCACGAAGTCCGGAAGCGCCGTGGGGGGATTTGTAGATCGGACAATCATCAATGACATGATCCATAGTTTTGATCTCTCCACAGGCGCAGTTTGGTGATGATTCAGCTCCAATTTTATGTAGGAAATATTGTGTGCGGCCAACTCCAGTTCTGACACGGTTTAGGTTGACCCAGGCTTTTCTTGGGAGGTCGCTGCCACATATATTATATCGTAAATACCTAAGAAACTCAACCTCTTTACGTGAAATGGCATATAAAGAATGCAGGAATGTCTTAAATAATTTAATACGGGAAAATAAACGTGCATACTATGACTCTAAGTTTGATAATGTTCGAAATAATGTGAAAGCAACATGGAAACTTATTAATGCAATTTTAAACAAGAAAACATTAAAGCATGGGATCAATGATATTGAAGTTGATGGTGAAAAGATTACTGATAAACAAAGAATTGTAAATATATTTAATTCTTATTTTTGTACAATCGGGCAAAAACTACAGCAAAGTATCGATAATTTGATTACTTGCAATATTGAATCAACAAAATACGACGAGTACTTGAAGGGTAACTTTTTGAATTCATTGTTTTTACAGCCTGTTACTAACGCTGATATTATTAATGTGGTTTTGAATTTTGATGAAAATAAAAGTCCAGGATACGATGAAATTCACCCTAAGGTATTGAAAAACTCGATTTATATGATTGTTACACCTTTGTGCAATATCTTAAACTTTTCCTTTGAACAAGGTATTTTCCCCGATGCTCTAAAAATTGCAAAGGTGATTCCTGTTTTTAAAAAAGGCAATAAGTCACTTTTAAATAATTATAGGCCGATATCTGTGTTATCTGTTTTTAGCAAAATATTTGAAAAGATTTTATGTGATCAATTGACTCGTTTTATTAGTAAAAATAATATTCTGTATGAAAATCAATTTGCTTTTAGAAAAGGATACAGTACTTGCCATGCTCTTCTTGATTTTATTGATAAAGTTGCAAATGCTTTTGAACTTAATGAATTTTTAATTGGTGTATTTCTAGACTTATCCAAAGCTTTTGATTGTATTGATCATAATATTTTAATAAATAAGTTATGTTTTTATGGTATAAGAGGAATTCCTCTTCTTTTAATTAAAAATTATTTATCAAACCGAAAGCAATATGTTAGCTTTGGTAATTATTACTCTGATCACAGCACTATTTTAACTGGTGTGCCGCAAGGTTCTAATCTTGGCCCGCTCCTGTTTTTACTGTATATCAATGACTTGCCATCTGTAAGCAATATTTTATCTTCTATTTTATTTGCTGATGACACCACTCTGTTTTTATCTGGTAAAGATCCCGTAGAAATAAATATTCTATTGAATTCTGAAATTGTTAAAATACACAAGTGGTTCCTTGCCAATAAATTGTTGATTAATTTTGAAAAAACAAACTATGTAATTTTTAAAACAAGAAATAAATATGTAAATGAAGCTGCTATCAAGATTTGTATAAATAGTAAAGAAATTAAGCAAGTACACCAAGTTACTTTCTTAGGCGTCATTATTTATGAAAACTTAACGTGGAAGGACCACATTTATTATATTTCTAACAAGCTGTCAAAGGTCATTGGTGTTTTAAATAGACTCAAAGATATTTTACCATTACGCATACTTGTACAATTGTATAACTCTATGATTTTGCCTTATTTTAATTATTGTATTATTGTATGGGGCAACTGCGCTTCGTATCTGCTTCAAAAGCTATTTTTATTACAAAAAAGAGCCGTCAGGGTTATAACAAACTCATATTATAGAGCACATACAGGTACATTGTTTTTTAAGCTGAAGTTTTTAAAACTTTATGATCTATATGATATAAGTATTGGAGCTTTTATGTTCTCTTACATGTACAATATAACTACTTTACCTGATTGTTTTAATAATTATTTTATTTTTAATAGAGATATAAATCAATATAGTACTAGAAATTCACACAAACTTTATGTTCCTTCATTTCGCTATAATTTGTCAAGAACAGTTACAATAAAATATAAAGGATCCATTATTTGGAATAACTTACCAGATTCTCTCAAAGCATGCCCAACATTGTCTAGTTTTAAGCGTAATTTTAAAAACAACAAATATCAAGTTACAATATACTTTTTTAGCTTTTATTAATTCTGCCTGTCCTTGTATGTGTGTTTATATGTCTTAGTTAATGTAATGTCTATATTGTCAATATTTTGCTTTTAATTACTAAAGATTTTACTTTTGGGGTTGTAGAAAAAGGGGACCAGCCTAGATAGGTCAATGGCCTTTGCTGGTCCCTCACATCCCTACTCCACCCATTAATCAATTTTAGTGTTACTGTTGTTGTTTTATTTGTTCTTATTATATTTTATTTTATATATATTGCATTTTGTATAATGTTATAATGATGTTTTTATTGGATGTGAAATAAAATGAACTTGAACTTGAACTTGAACCTGGTAATGAGGATTAATGCCTTACCAAAGGGCACTAGCGCATCGCCTTGGTTTCGGAGCTGGGTTACCGGATTACAAGACCACTCCTCTACCTACTGAGCTATCGCGTCTCCTCAATTTAGACATGAATTTCTTTTTATCAAATGTTGATGTCTAAATTTAATGAAACAAAGACGATTGTATGAGATTAAGCGGGTTCAAATTCTTCTCCATGTGCTTAACAAAAATGGTTTCTTATTATTTATAAAGACAATAATAATTTGGCACTTGATATTTGTACTCACTTGTTTGTGGCAAATGTAAAGATTGTCATCACAAGGCCCGATATTGACATCAGGCAACCAACATAGCTAACGATCTCGAGGATGAAATCTGCCTCAACCGATAATTGTTCTCCTCCATAGATATCCTTTAACGGAAAGAAAATGAAGGCTCGAAATTAACTGAGAAAACATGACATTATTATCTATTCTGAAATCGTCCACCTAAACACAAGTTAAGCCCCTATTTATGGGATTCGAATTTCAAATCTTACGTTGACCTTATAGGCGTAATAAAGAAAAATGATTAAACAATAATTGGGTCTTATTTACCCCGAGTAGCCACATTGGTATTGCACGATGATTCTTTATCCGATGGAGTGACGAAATATACATAGTAAAAGCAATATCCTAACAATATTGAACTCGATCAAAGAAATAGAATAAAATACATGATTTTATTCTACGGAAAAAGAACCTTGTATGTTATCATCCCAGTGTTTCCCGGTATTCAAGAAAAATCCCTGGGTCTAAAGGGACAAATGTGAACAAAACACCTTGTCCAAGGATCAAAGCACAGGAATGAATCGGATTTCAGTTACTAAGTTTGTCCCCATTCCCGAAACATGCAAATACCAATTATGTACATTATGAAAATACAAAGAATACATACCTAAAAAAAAGCAAAATATTATTTTCATATTTTCTTTATGCAAGAGAGCAGGGCTCAAATTAATGTTTTTGTCCACGGGGGCGCTTCCCCCCAAAAAGAGCCGCGTGAGCCTTCTCACGAGGGCTCTTTTAGTGCTGACGGGGGCTCTTATTTTAATACAAATTTCCATTGAATTGGTACCCATGAAACTCCTAAATTCCTTGGTATTTTATCATTATCATTTATTTAAGTCGGCATTTTCCCTCTTAGAAATCTACTTGTTACATAGCTGCATACTTTTATCCCCGTGATCAAAAAAAAGGGGGAAAGATTTTTTTTGTTTGCTGTTGAAAAAAAAAGTGGTCCCATCCCACTTGTATCACAGAGAAACAACAGTTTAAGTTAAGTCTAACGTTTACGTTAAATTTGTTATTAAAATGCAGAGTACAGCCCTTGGCCTTAGGCCTAATTTAGGTCGTAACTGTTACTGTTTGAAAATCTAAAGTAAAAATTAGATGGTTTTCAGGGTTATAGACCAAGTAATTGAGAAAAAAAAGTTAACCCGTCACTGAGACCAGGTCAATTAATCTTCTAGATCCATTATTAGGGTCTAACGTTGGTAGATATAATGTAGATGCAGGCGCGGATCCAGCTGGGGTGAGCGGGCCTTGCCCCCCCCCCCCCTTCCGCAAAAGAGAGAGAGAGAGAGAGAGAAGGAAAAGAAGGGAAAGGAAAAGAGGAGAGAAAGGGAAAGAAAGAAGAGGAAGAAGAAAAGAAAAGGGGGAAGAAGGAGATCGGGGGGGGGGGGGGTGCGAAAGGGCCTTGCCTCCCAGGCTGTTGCCTCCCCCCCCCCCCCCCCCCCGCTAAAAAAAAGGGTGGGGGGGGGGTAAACCAAATACGATGTGGAGCATCGTCCACGAGCCGTGAAGCGGCGAGGCGATTTTTTGGTGCTATTTTGAACCCCCGTTAGTGATGTTTTCCTGGCATCTACTGAAATCTACTACTACTGTGTAGGTCTGGACACATGATAGCATTTTTCTATGCACATCACATTTTCACTTGGCAGCCCAAGGGGGATCGGGGGATTAAAGGGACCGTATCGGCAGTTTCCATGTGCAGAAGGCCATATTTCGCTGACACCAGACTTGGTGGATATACCATTAATGGGAGTACAAATCTGCACACAGCAAAACCGTTGGCCAGTCAAGAATTCTCCCCTAATCTCTCGGATAATACTCGAGAGTTTTCGGGTAACGGGGGAAAGCAAAGCATTACATAAGGTCTAATGGTCATAAAACACAAGGCTAGCCCGGGTGATTGACAACACCTGTTTTGGGGTAAACACCCGAACGGTGTCGAATTCCCCATGAGAGCTGACTACTGAGTGTCTTTAAACTCCCTAAGATATTGCTCCGATTGTCTCATTTTCGCTCGCTGGATCACTGCAGCACAAACATAGCTCGTTCGACGTCACTACCAAACTAGCCAATCAGCTGTCAATGACGTCATATTGAATGCGGCGGCAAATATATTTTGTGAAATTATCGAGAAATGGACTATTTCTAATGGCAAACTAGTAGTGAGCACATTTTTAGTGGGGTAGTGAGCACATTTTTTTTTTTTTGATCCTCAAAAAAATTTCAATTTGCACCCCCCCCCCTTGAGCGCCAGGGGGGGGGGGGCCAACCCCCCAAAAAGGTAAAAATCACGTGATTTTACATGATTTTTTTCTCAAGGGGGGGGGGGCCGGGCCCCCCGGGCCCCCCCCCCCCCCCTGGATCCGCCACTGGGGTACCGGGTGTATGCCATTGGGTGTGATGTGTTCGCGCGCAATGGCCCGAATTATACATTCTTCTTCTCCTTCGCTATAAGTACAGGCCACCGCGCCGTCGGGTGTGAACATTCCTTTCCTTCTCAATACAATAACTTTCACCTGCCTAAGTTATTCAAACCATACGGAATCGTGGCGTCTCGGCACTTCCATTACGTAATCATTAAAATGATCTGCATATACAACATTTTCCTGCTATACGTTGTACCGCAGGAAAATACAAATCTCCCTGGTATACCTTACAGTCCAAACGATAAATATGTGCCTTAAACGAAGCAGGCGACAATCGGCGTAGCAGACGACACTTGATAGTAATATTGTATGTGAGATTGCTTTGCTAAATATAAATTACTTTGTTAATATATATCAACTAAAATTTCTTGCACATATCTTTAAACCATCATATTAAATCATTCATTTATTGCAACCATAAGTTGGATTTTATACAGTGAAAAAGGCAGGCATATAAATGGTTCACAATATAGTTATATGTATATATACTTTGTACAATAAAAATGTATAAATTGACACTTTAAATACATAGATATGAAAAGAAGAAAAAAAAAGCACTCACGAGCAATCGCATTTAAACATAATTAAAAGGTACATAGGACTTCATAGGACAAATAATCATATATCAACTGACATCAACGTATTGTCCAACAATTAAAATTGAGAAAGATTTTGAAAGAAAGAGAGAGACAGTTAACCCAAATTGAGTGGTGGTATAATGCATTATCCGTAAAAAAAAAATATATATATATATATCCAGTCAAATTCAATTGGTATTTAATTTGTTACATTCTAAATTATTATAAAATACATATAATAAACAAGTGTGCAATTTTAAGTAAAACATCTACACGGCACCTCAATTCAATATAAAATTGGCAATAATGATTATTAATTAAATGTAATACCATGTACAAAGCTTGAATACAAGTAGCCCCAAGTTTGATACTAATAAACCGGTGTCGTATAATAATAAAAAAATATGTAAAATAAGATTTAAACATAAATATAAGGACCAATAATCATATATCAACTGACATCAACGTATTGTTCAGAACAGTTACAATTGAGGAATATTTTGAAGGAAAAAAAAAAAGAAAAAAAAAAGACAGTAAACCCAAATTGAGTGGTGGTATAATGCATTATTTGTAAAAATTAATCCAGACAAATTCAATTGATATCAAATTTGTTACATTCTCAATTATTTTAAAATTCATATAATGAACAAGTGTGTAATTTAAGTAAAATGTCTAAACGGTACTTTGATTCAATATAAAATTGGCAATAATGATTATTGATTAAATGTAATACCCTGTACAAAGTTTGAGGACACTAATAAAACGGTGTCGTATGATAATCACAAATATGTAAAATAGGATTGATGTCTTCTTATTAAAATTATTACATTTAATTAACGAGAATATACTCAATAAAAAGGACAATAAAAATACATTAAATTTGGCAAGATCATTGTAGATTAAACAGACACCAGGGTATGAAGCTATTTTTGTATCTATTAGTTTTGCATTTGGGAGGGTACAGGTCTTTGCTGTTCCGAAGAGAGTATCTTGTTTCTCTTGGAGCAGGAAGAAGATGGTTTAGCATGTGACTGGGGTTACGAATTTGGGTAAACAAATTAAGGCATAGTTTTTGTCTACGTTCAGAAAGGGATTGGAGGTTAAGAAAGACAAGGGCGTCAGAGTATGATAGTCCAGGTGAAATAATTCTAACTGCCCTTTTTTGGATGGACTCTAACATTTCGGATTGTTCTTTGGTCAGACCTCCATGAAATACTTGGCAAGCATACTCTAACACCGATCTAATGCATGCCACATAGTATCTGCACATATCAATCTGATTTAAACCTGCCCTTCGTAATTGAACAAGAAGGTACAAGCGTTTTGCTGCTTTAGTGTAGGTTTCTTTCACGTGGGTATCCCAGTTAAGTTTGTTAATGAGGTACAAACCGAGTAGTTTGACTTCCTGAACCCTCTCTACTTGATTTCCACCGATGGTAAGATATGGTAAGTTTGGATCGTCTTTCATGAAGCAAACAACCATTTCCTTGGTCTTCATTGGATTTATCTGCATATCATTCAAGTCAGACCAGTGTGCAAGTTCATTGAGGGTATTCTGAATCGTGCCATTTTCACCATATGGACATATCTCATACAATGTTGTATCATCAACATATTTGACAACGGGAAGATTACAACCCAAATCCGTTATCATAATTATAAACAACAGTGGTCCCATTTTAGTCCCTTGTGGGACACCCCCATTAACTGTCAGCCACTCAGATCTTATTTGATCGATTTTAACTCTTTGCTTTCTTTGATAGAGGAACGCTCTTATCCAGTTAACAAGTGTAGGATCCATCTGCAAATTTCCCAACTTTCTAAGAAGTAAATCGTGATTTATCCTATCAAAAGCTTTCTTGTAATCTACCAACACAATCCTCACAGCCTTTCTCTTAGCATCTGTTTCAAATGACCAATTGTTAAGGAGATTGATCAAGGCAAGTACAGTTGAGGACCCTGGTATGTTCCCATACTGGTTTGGATCAACATGGGGGAGATAATCATTCCAAACCCATTTACACACATAAATTTCTAATATTTTTGCTAACAATGGTGTTAGGGAGATCGGTCTCAGATCGCTCTCAATTGAAACAGGGGGGGGGGGGGGGGTTTGGTAAGGCAATTATATCTGCAGATTTCCAAATAGACGGTACAAAACCTTCGGCAATGGAAGCGTTGAAAATGGAGCAAACCGGCTCCGCTAGAATAGGGGAGAAATCTATGAGAATCCAGGAAGGAATCCCATCTGGACCAGGTGCTTTTCTTACGTTAATATATCTCAACTGCCTTTCTACGTCATGGGGAGAAATAAGGTGAAATATTATGCTCGAGGAATGATGACGTACCAGTAGCTTCTAACGGAGGAAGGTCTTCCGGGTCATTGATAGTTAATAATTCATGAGTGAGTAAAAGAAACTTACCAAACTATATAATGATATGAAATACTTGGTGGCAATAAGGGGAGTTTGACGTGATGACCGATTGCACCCCTCTGTTAATAACCGAATAGTCCATGGTGTGTCATGAATATTCATGTTTTTGCTTACCTCGGCTAAATGTTTGCTTTTACTAAATGGAAAAATTACGGTGGGAGGTTGGATGAAATGGACATAATGAACATAGCAGAAGTGATAATTGATAATTCATGCTTCTTACCCTTCGTGTGCTTGACCTGTAATCTTACAATCGCTTGGCAGACTGAGGCCAAAGTTCGACTTGTTTCACATGTGTTTTATAGGCAATGGCGAGCTTGCAACCTATTTTGAAAAATTACGGTGGGTGAACGTTCAAAAGTCAATGAGAAATGAGGGCTCCAATGAAAGAGCTAGTGATAACGTACGTCGGGGTGGATGTGCTTTTCGTTAAAACAAAAAATGATTTTTTTTAACGATTAAAAAAAAAAAACGTCCATAGGCTAACATGTTAGGCTGCTGACTCTGACGATAGGGGGCATGGGTGTCGATCCTTACGTAATACCTATTCATCAGGGGGGTATGATCTATTCATTCATCCCCCCTGATGAATAGGTATCAATGACAGATCGACACCCATGATAGGGGGCGTTGTGAAATGAGACTAGACGGAGCAATATGACCGCCTAGATCCGCCCCTGCAACATCTTTGCTGATATTCTTCTCAATATTGATTTGTTGGTCGAGTTACATTATTTGCTGGTCTTTTAGAACAACCAGATTTCAGAGGATTCCCACATTTCACAACGAAAAACTTCTCCATGTTTCAGTCCTTGCGCGATCGTCTCCAGCTCCAGCAGATATTGGGCGTCAGCGTGCACACCGGTACTACCGGCGCAGTATGACGGCCGCATTAGCTGTGCACTGCGAGCTTCCGTTGTTTGTATCGGTAATACTCATATAGATGGGAGGAAAAGCGCCATCTAATTTCAATTTCATTGGTTTAAGGTTTGAAAATTGATACTTAATATTGTGTTAAAGTTATATAAGAAAAGATAATCTTTTTTTTTATAATTCCACGGGGGCGATTTTTGATTTTGCAATCGCTCCCGTGGGCAACCTGATGGGGGCGATTATGGAGCTCACGGGGGCGAATCGCCCATCGCCCCCGTGTATTTTGAGCGCTGCAAGAGAGAGAGAGAATATGTTAAGTGAGAATTATCGAGTAAAACAATGAATTGCATCCTTTTCAATATTATTCAATTAGCTAAAAATATTCAGAATCTTAATATTGTAACGAAATTATAAGTGTTTAATTCAGACTGCTCTCGTTCTCGCTCAATATCTCTCTCACTCACGCTTGTTATTAAAACAAATGCGACGGAAGAAATAGAGTAGTAGGATCGTGAGTTACAGTTATATTCGTCGTTTTATTACTTCCAATAATGACAACTCGGGATACAGTCAGGTACAGAAAATTATGAAAACGCTTGCAGGTTTGGAAGGCGACAGAAAGGAGTACGAGAAGAAGTGTCAAGAAGTCTGAGTCAGAAGTCTGAAGTCTCGAGATTTTAGATTCCCTGGCTTTTTATAGAGAGCTAGATTTCTACTGTTTTGTAGCAGGCCAACCTTCCAGCAAGGACACAACCCAATCTCTATCTCTCTCTCTCTCTCTATCTCTCTGTCTCTCTCTCTTTCTCGCAATCGGGGTAGTACTATCCAAAGTTCTTGTAAACGCATAGTCATTGTAAACATTGCTCCATTTTGTGTGTGTTCTCTGTATTCTATATTGTATATAATTAGTATCTTATGTGTTTTTTATGGATTTGAATTGAAATAAAACTTGAAACTTTAAAATCGAAACGCATGCTAAATGTTTTTTTAAAGGAATAGGCTTTTTATATCTAGACTAATATTGTTGCCATGATTTATTTTGGAATATATTTTACAGTGCAATTTTACTTTCGTATTTATTAATAAGTTTCAGTTGTATTACAACAATTGATATCTCTCACGATTCCTCTTCAAGCCACCATCGCGTGCTCTAACTTGACAAGGTTTGTTTTAAGAACAATTGAAATTTCTCCCAGGAAATCTTACATTCAAAGCTTTTGCTCTAAAGGAAGACTGATCAAAATAAATATGTCACAATAGTAGGAGACCAGCCTGTAGGTCCCGTGACCAATCTCTGGGAACAAAGGTTTGAAAGTGTTTTTGTGTTCCCTGATGAATACCTTCGACCTTAAATGAGGGCGCTGTGGTCAAAATCGTTGAAAGGTCAACACACTTTTGACTGGTGGTCAAATTCACAAACACAGTGAACCTTATTAAATCACATATCAAATTACTCGTCTGGTCATAAGGATTCCAAAAATGTATAGGTTTTTATACCTACGACCTTAAATGAGGGCGCTATGGTCAAAAAGGTCAATGAACTTTAGAAATTCACCAACACAGTTAACATCGTCCGATTGTAATGATTTTAGTGTCTAATAATATGTTTTCTGACATAACAAATTAAAATAGGCAACTTTTAAAATCAAAAGTGGTTGCCATAACCTTGAAATTTCCCCCAAACCCATGCATAAGAAGTTGTCAGATGTTTGTCACCGAAACGGCAGCCATTTTAAATGTACATGGTCAAGGTAAGCACTTGTACTTTTGAAAATTGTATAGTTGAATTTGCCATGTCAGAAAACATATTATTAGACCCAAAAATCATTAGAATGAGTGTGTACATGGCAAGAACGAAATCAATTAAGAACATAATTATATAATATTTAAGCAGAGTATACAAACAGAATCATATGTATTAACCGTTAAAAACCGTAAAATTACGAACAAATATCTGCAGACTGAGAATTAGTTCATCTAGGCGATAGAAATTCGAAGACATAGACGACTGGAAAAAACACCTTCACATTTAAGTACTTGTAATGACTGTAACTTAGGTAGGGTTGGGGATGAATTTCATACAATCATGGATTGGACTGTATATAAGTCTGAAAAGGGAGTATTTCTCAATAAAATGGCTGAAATATCTGGACAATTTAAAGAATTCAAAATTCATACTTTGCTCTTAATTATAAGAGTTATATCAATTTTTAACATTCGAAGGGATCTAATGATTCTAATGTTATCGTATTTTAAATTGAATTAACGCCCTTATGTCTTACATTTCCAAAACTTAATTACAGAGATGAAGTTTAATGGTTTCAAAACTTAACAATAATATGGTACATTTATATGGCACATCATGTGATTATAAACCTCAGTGCCCCTACAAGTGCTATTAGAAATTACATTCTTAATACATTTTTTGATTCGAGATAATGATATGATTTTCAATATTATTCTTCATCTACATCTGTAACTAATTTCAAATTGTTTATTTGCTACTGTTTCTTCTTACATAAACAACAATGATTGCCAACGCATTGACACAACGTATGGACTTTAAACTATATACACCCTCTACATACCAACGTAAATCAATGCATTTACAAGTGCTATTAGCAATTACATTCTTAATAAATTTTTCGAATCGAAATCATGATATGATTTTTAAAATTATTCTTCATCTACATCTGTAACTGATTTTGAATTATTTATTTGCTACTGTTTCATCTTACATTAAAAAAAAAAATGATTGACAATGCATTTACAAACTGTATGGACAATATTGTCTGATTTAAACATAACATCATGTGCTTGAAGCCAAGAAACACTGAGTTCAGCACAAACTAGAAACAAACAAACAAAACATTTAACAATATATTACCTTTGCATACCAACGTAGCATAAACATAATAGTGCATTAAGGGGTGATGATACACAAGGGCTTCAGTCTAAACATGGCGTGATGTGCTTGAAGCCAAAAAACATTGAGTTCAGCACAAACTAGAAACAAACAAAACATTAACCCTAATAAGGCCGGGCTATTTGAGGTCTTAGTATGGCCGGGGGGGGGGGGGCCATTATGCCCCCCCCCCCCCCCTTAAGATCTCGGCCGCGAAGCGGCCGATCGCCGCGAAATGTTGCACGCATGTCAAGTGAAGTGTTGAAAAATTTACTCATTTGCATATTTATGGTAATTTATGCAAATAAAGTCATAAAAATCACATTTTTACCCATAAATCATATATTATTTATAATTAAGCATTCTTTTTCACTACATATATTCATTAGACCATTCTGAATAATGATATGACAAAAAATTTGGAAGAGCCAGCTTATTTCTTATGTTATCCCTTGTTTTGATAATTTCTTATGTATTTCATTGTTTTTTTTAACTTATGTATTTCATTGTTTTTGTTGTTTTATTTCATTTCTTACTACAATTCAACTATATTGACTCCCAAAACAACCACCTAAACTTTAAACAAGACCCAATAACCCATGTTTGATCTTTTTTTAGAAAAATGACTTTTCTATATGTTTTGTACACAAATCACGAAATTGAGCGATTTTCAGGCTGACATGCAATGACAAAAGGTCACGTGACCTTGCAACCGTAGGTCCGATTTTCAAAAAAATTCTTTTAAAAGTTGCGCAAGACTCGAAAGAAAAAAAGTCAGCGAGCGGCGGGGCGCCATCCATATGCGTTCCCGAGCAATCAGAAACATCGTGAGGGGGGGGGGGGGCATAATGCCACCCGGCCTTATTAGGGTTAAACAATATATTACCTTTACATACCAACGTAGCATTAACATCATAGTGTATTAAGGGGTGATGATACAAAAGGCTTCATCCTAAACATAACATGATGCGCTAGAAGCCAAAAAACATTGAGTTCAGCACAAACCAGAAACAAACAAACACACATTCCAACAAACCAACAAAATAATGCAGTACTCTCAGGCAATCGTTGAACGTTTTTGACCTGGGCGGCGAACGACGAAGTATCCAATAAGTTAAAGAACCACGACATCTACTATGACCACTGCAATGCCTATAATAGCTCCAGTTAACAAGCCCCGCCCACCATTGGTAGAAGCTGGAATTCAAGAGAGATGAAGAAAGTGAAACATAATTAAAAGAATACTCTCAAGACCTGTCTTGAATCAAACTTTAATAATTTGTGTATGTAAATTTTGCGTTTTAAATTTGAGTTTAGAGTCCGGAGACCGGTGGAGGCCCTTCGATGTTGTGTACATGTATTCATATTTAACCAATATAACAAAATAAAACTCTTAATTGCTTGTATTGAATGATATTTATCGATCTAAATCCTTGAAAAAAAGGGTCTATTTGTCATGTTCGACCGAAGTTTGTTGATCTTGTTAGGAAAATATTTTATATCAGTGTAATTCGCTTTGAGAGAAATAGTTGTTTTTATACGCTTAAGGGAAGGTTAGAATTGTGCTATTACCCGAGGCGTGCCGAGGGGAATAGCCCAATTGTAACCTTCCCGAGAGCGTATAAAAACAACTATTTCTCGAATATTAAAGCAGTCATTAATACTTTTATATGCCGAAAAAAAAAGAAAAAAAAAATTGTCGAAGATGGGATTCGTACTCTTGCGTACAAAAGGTGATGTAATTACAGACAGCGCCTGAAACCGCTCGCCCAGCGCGCTCTATCACAATGTAATGTAGTTTTCTTTAATATATACATTAAAAACGGCTTCGCGTGGTCGATGCTTCGCCGCTGCTCCATTAAACGGGCCCTTCTTTTACTTTTGCAATGCATATTGGCACGAACTTAGATCAAGATCTATCGGCAGATGTTGTTTTTTTGTTTTTGGAAGTTTATTTTCGTCTTCATGTCAACAATGCAAGATAAAATTGTCGGTAAGATCGATCGAAATTCAATTGTATTGAAATTACCGACCAATTCTTCGCACACGTACGGTATCCTCGATCGCTCAGACCATTTTTTAACATGTAAACCTATGGGGTAACCATGGAGACTGACCTATTTTCCCAATAACCATGGTTATTGGGATTTTGAACTGTTTTTTAACCATGGTTACCGGGAATTTTCGGGAACAGTTAAAGTTTATGAATGCAATTTCGACCAATCAGATTGCTTGATTACTTAAGTGAGGTATATAAATGTATATAATAAATTAACTCCTTAATCGAAGGAATAATCACTATGAACATGACGGACAAAGAAAGAGGACAAAATATACAGTTCCTCAGGTAGACAAAGGAACAGCCCTTCACTTCTATTATGTAAAAATGTGTTGAACAGGTGTCACATGCATATTCACCTGTTTTACTCATTTTTACATAAAAACAGTGAAGGGATGTTCCTTTGTGTACCTGAGGAACTGTATATTTTGACCATTTGACCACTGCACCACACATCGATATGACTATAACTATTTTAAAGATGGACTAGCCTACCGGAATTAGGAGTAGCCGAGAACGATGATACGGACAGGGAGTCCCCATCGGAGGAGAGAACGAGACCTTCACCGGTAGACAGCTCAGCCACGTCTTCAGCGAGAGAATCAGCCACATCTTGGGTGGTAGCAAAGACTTGAATCTCTAATTCAGCGACAATGCTGCCAGGATTGAACGAATTGGCTACACAGTCCAGTCTACGAAGATCTGATCCTAGCTCCCGCTCAAGATGATTCGTTGCCTGTCAAGAAAACGATATCGACACAGTCTCTTGTTTAAATGGGTTTTATGGACCTCGTTCACTTTATGTGTGATACGAAACATATTGAGAGAGAAAAGGGTGATAGAAAATTAGAGGGAGGCATAGAAGCTTTACTTTAATAGACAGAGCTTTTCATCTATTACAAATAAGAAAAGATTCTGCAATCTCCGAATGAAGGTACATTATTGCGGAATTAGGAAGTGCATAGCAATATAAAAACTTCGGGTTGTTTCGGCCATCTTTTCAGATACAAATCTCGTGTAATTTCGATAGTATATCAGGAACTCATTTTCAGAAGTATGAACCATTTGTATTGAACCCTTTATTTTTTTTCGGAATCGTGAACCATCTCTCAATATGTACGAACCTTCGGAAAAAACGAACCTTCAGAATAATGGACTTCGGAAAAATGACATGTAACAATGTTTACGTACCACTCCGCAGTAGATTGTTTCAAGTTTCTTGAAGGCAGGGGAGGCCATGTTGGTCAGGTCAGTTGTGTACATCAGTTCTTCGCCATTAAGGGTTTCACCGGTTATGGTCAGTGTCAGAGTACTCCCAGATAACACTGTATACAATAACAGTGAAGACAAAATAATACAATCATAAGGAAATCCACTTTTATGCGGAGTTCTTATGCACTGGCAGGCTTACCTGCACACCATGTAATATGCACATTCTCACCCGAGTGCACCCCTTGGCCATGCCTCATTATGGATTCTTAGATTTGCACGTTGACAAAGTGGACTGCTGCGTGTGACGTTCTTTTAAAGGACGTCACATGTGACTGGCAGTACCTTAAAAGGATGTTACACGTAGCAGTCCACGCACATCTAGAAGTACCTATTAAATAGACGCCCCAAACATGCTGGGTAAACCACAATGACTTTCGCATCATACCGGGTACCTATTTAATGCCCGGTTGAGAGTGGCAGACAATTGGATTTATGGCTTGCCGTAGAACGTTAGTGGTATTAATCCTAGGCTAGGATTCGAACCCTCGACCTTTTGATTGAGATTCAACCACTGCACTACTACACCATGACACCTTCGCTAGTCAAGGCATTTCCCATTCTTGGGCAGGTGTGGCCACCCTAGGTACGAAATCGTTTAAACTCACCGGTAAATGCCGTCTCCAGTGCATTGCAGATTTCTTTAACTCCATTGTAACCGGTGTATCGAGAGATCAGGTAGTTCGTGACTTCAAATCCAGGAACAGTGATGCGGAGGGCAGGCTCGATGATGTCATCAATTGTGTCATTCCCAATCATCATACATCTGTCTACGTCGGTGAAGATATTGACGAGACTCTCAAGAGCATCCCTCCCAAAGGCCCTCCGTTCTGCCCCTATGTGTACACACGAAATAGAATACAAAATATGTTAAAGAATGGAACAATCGGACACAACTACTATTGAGAGATACCAAACGAAAATTTCATGCGATGCGAATTCGCTTTGCCATTGTCACCTGTATTGAGACGACATAAATAAAACAAAAATAAATATACAAACAAACAAGAACCCAAAATATAACAACAGCAGATAAACAAACAAACTAAACAATACTTTGGGTTTGGTCAAATATGACCTTAGAAGATGTTTAATCGTTGCAAAGGACATTTAAAACTCATCAGGGAATAAGATCAATAATGTTGGAGTAATCCTAACAGCACTAAAGACACGTTGTACTAGCTTCTCTTGCATATTTCATAATTGTGATTAAACCAATAAAGCGCAGGTTGGATTTCTGATATTGACCACATAAAATACTTTGTAATCCTGATCGTTATTTGGATGGCAGTTTGGCAGTTTATCAAGTAGAAATCCCCCCTGAAATGGATTCATTTCCATCTGCCTATATTCACTAGTATGACACGAGCTGAAAAGTTAAGCCTCAAATTTTAATGCCACAGGTTGGGTGTAAAGATATTTAATATCCATATCCATTACCCATGAGATGCGGGGGGGGAATTCTATGCCATTTTTCTTTCATTTTCATTATTCAAAAAAACGTGTCAGTAAATCAACTCTTCCTTCTAAAACAACCTTTTTACAATATAATCTCATGACTAGTACCCACATTTATCATTAAATGAAACTCCTACCTTGGACGGAGAGTGTTTGAGTGATAGCTTGACAGAGTTCCTCCCTGGTGTCGTACCCCACAGCTTGAGATCCTATACGAGCAATACCCTGGATCATAAGATAGTTTGGAGAGGTAGAGTTTATCCCTAAGGCCTGGAGGAAACCATCCCAGTCTTGGCACAGTAGAGCTGCCTGGGGAAGCAACGCACTCAGCAACTCAGCCGCGAACTGAAAGATCAAATCTTGAAGAGATGGCCTCAAGAAATTCTCCTTGACTTTGGTGCAGATGGTGTTAATTGTAGATGGGTCGTTGATGATCATGTTGATGTCGATTCCATAGAGGTCTTTGGTGATGTTGGTCAGGATTTTAAGGATACCCAGGGGATCTTCCATGTAGTCAGGGTATTCCATGGTTGGTTCCGCTTGTCTGCGATATCTTCCATCACTGCCCTGGGACGTCAAGTTGAAGATCATAGTAATTATGTCATCACACCACCCCGTTGCGTCAAAGGCATCCAGATCATCGGAAGCTTCGATGACGTCATCACAGATCGGACCCCAATACAGACTTGACCGGTCTACCTCTGGTATTACATCTCTGCAGGTAGGTAGGACATCTCTGCAAGCATAGGCCAAGGAATCAATGACACGGCCCTGCTGCCAGATGCCGCCAGCAGCGTTGATCAGATATGGGATTGTAAGTCCAGGAACGATCTCTCCTGGGTTGACGAATGGCTCATCTTCCATTGCAGGTGGCGTAGGATACTGACCCGATACTATGGCAACCAGCAAAGTGGTCGCAAGGACGGTTAGAAACGCCTTCATGGTAGACAAGCTCTTGGATCTAACGCTGTGATGTTCTCTGACGAAAATTAATTCCTCAGTATCTGTATTTAACAAAAATGGCACGGAGGACAGAAAAGTGATTTATAGTAACTTCATACAATTCTTGTACGCTTTATACGACCTCGAAAGCAATGGGCATGAAAACTGCACGTACACAGACAGAAGTTAATTATCAATAAACATCTCTATATTTACCTTTGTCCCCATGGTTCTAATGTAAGCCGTCACAGTGCAAGATAATGAATACATACCTCCCACAATAAGTGGACAAAATTGCATGATCAATTGTCAGATCGAGCATAAAGAAATAATTTCAATAGCTCAATTGAAAAAGTTAGTATAATACACATGTAAGTGAACGTTAGTATCCTTCCATAATAATGGCTATTTGTGGCATACTGTTTACACTGATTTGGGGATTGTCTTCATAAAAACTGTTTTGTTATTTATAATTTAAACGTAGAGTGATTACAACTATCGAAATTCCATACGTATTAAACGACATGGTTTGCAGCATTAAGCTGAAATAAATAGGCATATACAAGATAACATTAAAATTCAAAATGCATCTATATATTGTGGTATAAGACTATTCAATGCCAGCATCGGGAGAAAAATTTCAGTTGCTGCCACTTTTTTGGTTATTACGTAATATATCGTTTAAATATTTTAAGTTAAACAAACTTGAATCTTTAAATCATGATCAAATTCAAAGATTTCATCATTGTGTTTTAATGATATGCGTCATACTGTTGAAATGATTTAAAATTTACGTCATAATTTTGGAAAAACTAGATTCGCTGTCCATATAATACATAAATGTACCGTAGTTTTGGCAACTCTCGTGAAACTGAATACAATGCGAAACAAAATATGACGATTCCCTGATTTCCTTCCGAAGTACACACCTCCACACACCTCCACACAAAGACACACATTCATACATATATATCATAAACAATGTTGTAGTAAAAAAAATACGGTAGTGGGCTTCGGAATACTCCCAACAACAAAAAATGAATAAGTTTAACCAGTTGACGATAAATTATTCCGTGAAACGTCTGAATGTTTGAATTTTCGCAAAGGCACGTGTTCAGCTTCATGACGGAATCATTCATTTATTTTCAAATTTTGTTATGTATCATATATATATATATATAGAGAGAGAGAGAAACAATATACTCAAACCCATTGTAAATATAATGTTTATTTGTGTGGGTTTGACTTAACTTAAGAATGGAGGGTGGACAGGTTAAATTAGGGCCTTATTCATTTATATGTAAATTATCAAGAAAAGTAAATCGGAACAAATCAATTTTACAAATACTAAAACAAAATTATAAAACACTCGATAAGGATATGTATAAGTTAGTCGTTAACTGTATATATTAAATGATGTTATTTTAAAAGATTTTATTTAAAAATATTTTGTTTACCTGAGCTTTTTACTGGATGGCACTGCGGAAATTTACTTTTGTCAAATCCTTTTGGAAAAAAGAATGATGCTGCTTCACCTTGTTCACATGTAGTCTGCTCACTTCGGTACCTCAATGTGATTATTCCCAAGAGTTTAGAAACATTGCATTATTATAAGCGGCGCATTTGTCATTTTATTGACATGCTATTGAATTGCAAAGGAAATATTATTAGGCTCCGCCCCTCATGAAGGAATGACACATCATTGACCAATCAGAGAGGTCATGATTAATTTTTGTTAATTGATTTCTTAAAAAAAGGGAGATAGAAATACCCTGTGTAGAGAGAGAGAGAGAGAGAACCGCGCGCACGCGTGTGCGTGTGAGTGGGTGTTTATAAGAGAAAAAGAGAGAAATGAGAATGATAGTGAAGGGTTATAAAAACATTAAGAGAGAGAGAGAGAGAGTTCTCCGGGCGACATCATTTCCACAGACACTGATAACACGTAGGGCCGTGCATCTCAGATTTAACATTGTTAAACGATCCCTTTAAGAATTGAGTCTGTTTCTCTATCTGAAAGGAATACTTCCGCGTACGCATTATGGAATGCAGGCTGTTGTTGCATAGATAAATAGTGAATACAACGAAAATGAGTCTCTTTGTGGTATTTTTTGTTAAATGTGCAATTTCAAACTATACTTCAGGTTATCAAGCGATAATATCTGACAGCTAGTCATACCAGCGAATCCCGTCAGTAAATTACCACATCACGCACAAAGACAGATAAAATTCATTCGCCCAGATTCAGGTATTCACTAACAATTAGGCTTTACAATTTCATGCAAAATGAAGTTTATCCGCGAAATTCTGACTTTTAAAGAGCACCTCGCCCTCCCTAAGAAAAACCCTAGGCCCACTCCTGTTATTTTGCTAAATTTATATAAACCACTTGCATTAAATATATATAAATGTTCTTCTTAAAATACGACTGCACTGATAATATGACATATTGCCTAATAATACCCAGACCATGCCATTTTCGTAAGATATCTAGAATGAACCCACATCAGTTTATTGTCACCGTTTCATTTAATTTTTTTATTTTTTTATTTAGAATGTTCTGAAATTCAAAATGTAAATGAGCAAAATGTGCATCAATCACTACAATTTGTAAGCCCATAGAAGACTGTGTTGAGTAAGAGCGATGTTGCCAACTTATTCATTTAGACATTTAAATAACATCGAATTGCAATGGACTAATGCCTGCAACTTTGTCAAGTGCCTAGTGACTGATCGTTCCTGTCACCCTTTAGTATAGGATTTCCCGGCCAAATTCTCGTGTTTGTCATTCGAATTCATTTACTTTGCATTTAAGTTAGCGCAGATCGGCTTTGCCAATCCAATTATCATTCAATTTTCCATTTTGTTTTTGTATTTAATTTAGGATTTTGGTTGAAGGGTTTCATAGATCTGTCATTCAATTTAGAAACTGCTCAACTAGCATTCAAATTAATATTCACTTGTCGAAGCGTAATTTTTATCATTCAAATTAACACCTGTCATTCGTATTCGTAATATTTTTATTCAAGTTAGGAATGTTAGGGGGAAGAATTGCAACAAACTTTTACAGTTTTTAAATAATTCAGTTAAAATGCATGATTTGCCATTGGGGTCTAAGCTGTTATTCCATTTATTCATTTTCAGGACAATGCAGATTGGTGTAGTCAGACATAAAGTAAAGAAGGGGCGAAATCAAGGGATATGGCATTTCTGCACGGACATGTTCATATACTCGGGAAGGTGGGAGTACCCTCAATCGCCCCTTTTTACTACAGACTCGGAATTTTACAAAAGTAATTCAAATCGTCTCTTATACCCAGCACATCCCTCTGTTTTTTTTAAACAGTTTCATAGTTTACTTGCCCGCCAGCAGATCGATGGCTAAAGACATGGCTAAATAATGAATCTTGTTCAAATTGTTGACTCTAGTCCCTACCCTAGTCACAATATTGTACCCTTCTTCCATAATGAAATCATGATAACTTTATGATGAAACATAAGACAAACAACTTCCTTACATGAACATTTACAAATATATTGAGACCATCAGGTCCGTAGATGCAAGTCGTTTTTTTCTTCTTAACAATCAAACTTAAATGCTGATGAATATCAGATAAATCTAATAAGTATAAATGTATAAATGCAAGAAAATTAAATATGGTGAAATACACATGCAAAAAACAATCTTGAAAGAAAAAGAATGAGCTATAAAAAGTGTGTAATAAACGAGAAATGTATATTGACCATCAATTTAAGTGCACAAAGTGCTAATTTGAATGCTACAAATGAATTAGAATGCTAGAGGTACATCGGCGCGTTGTCAGAAAATCGTGTTGCGCCAAATGGAATGACCAAATAGCGAAAGAAGCACATTGTTCATTAATTTGAATGAAACATACGTAGATTCTAACGAAAATTCCATAGATTTGAAAACTAGAAAAAGGAATATAAACCCGAGGTATACCTGACTGCACTAAAACCGTCGAATTTGAACGCAAGACAAATTAATTTGAATGACAAACTCGCAAATTTGGCCGGGAAATCCTATATTATATGTCATAAGACAGACTGTGAATGAAATACTACGGAAGTTTCAAGATAAACATGAGTTCTGGGAATTATAGAAAATTAATTCTCACAGAATCAAACAAAACTTACTCTGAATGTGCCAAACAATTTTGGCAGAAAATGTTTAGCGGCTGAGTAATGAGCATGGAAAGATGAGAAAATCCGGGTAAGTATAGGCCCGACCCATTAAGTGTTTTTTTTTTTGCTTTTGTTTTTATTTCACTGGTTCAAACAACGAATCTACTGCAGGATAAACAATCCAGAATAAATCATAGCATAAACATATTGACTTCGACAATACGTCGTAATGGTGCAAGGTCATTCATTTTTATAGTAAACACAAAAACATCACAGTATTTTTTTCATGTTGGTTTATTAGCTTTATATCATCAGTCAAGCCAATACGGAAGAAGGAAGAAAATAAAGCAAGCATAATATCATTCTAAAAGTAGAAACACGTTACTTGTTATATGCATCAGGAAGCATCAAGTATAATTGCCAGGACTGCTATTCAGAAAGCAGTACGAACTTTTAAAGAGAAATCCTACCCTAACAGCAAACTATTCTAGACTAAAAGAAGAGCAGAAAAACCAGAGAAGCAGACTGGTGAAAGTTTGGAAGGAAACCGGACAAAAAGTTAGAAAGTTATGAATTTTTGAAAGATTTAATCACGGTACTGGCACTATTATGACGAAGCACCAGAAATTTTTCCCACATCTTCGAACACACATAATGGCAACAATTTTTTTCTTTTTAAAGATTAAAGACTCGGGAGTGTCTTTTCTGTTTAGAGGACATTCGTAATATGCTATCCACAATATATTTTGAGTAATGTCCCAAGCGATAAAGAGCCTAAGAGAAAACAGAAATTTGTGGCATTTTTGTACTCGACAAATGCAAGATTTATCCTTAACACCAGAGCCAGATTGTCGCCTGACCAAATTATTAAAGTCGGGGTACTTTTGTTTTCTTTAAATTGTTGTTTATTGTGTTGTTTTGTTTGTTGCTTTGTTTGTTTCTTTGCATTGGGCTTTTTTGTTTGTTATGTTGCTGTGTGTGTGTGTGTGTGTGTGTGTGTGTGTGCATGGGTGTGCGTGTGAGTGTGAGTGTGTATTTGAGAAAGAGAGAGAGAGAGAGAGAATGATAGTGAACGGTTATAAAAACATTGAACGAGAGTGAGAGAGAGAGAGAGAATTCGGGCGACATCATTACCAAAACATATTGACTCAGACAATACGTCGTAATGGTGCAAGGTCATTCATTTTTATAGTAAACACAGAAACATCACAGTATTTTTTTCATGTTGGTTTATTAGCTTTATATCATCAGTCAAGCCAATACGGAAGAAGGAAGAAAATAAAGCAAGCATAATATCATTCTAAAAGTAGAAACACGTTACTTGTTATATGCATCAGGAAGCATCAACTATAATTGCCAGGACTGCTATTCAGAAAGCAGTACGAACTTTTAAAGAGAAATCCTACCCTAACAGCAAACTATTCTAGACTAAAAGAAGAGCAGAAAAACCAGAGAAGCAGACTGGTGAAAGTTTGGAAGGAAACCGGACAAAAAGTTAGAAAGTTATGAATTTTTGAAAGATTTAATCACGGTACTGCAATATTATGACGAAGCACCAGACAATTTTCCCACATCTTCGAACACACATAATGGCAACAATTTTTTTCTTTTTAAAGATTAAAGACTCGGGAGTGTCTTTTCTGTTTAGAGGACATTCGTAATATGCTATCCACAATATATTTTAAGTAATGTCCCAAGCGATAAAGAGCCTAAGAGGAAACAGAAATTTGTGGCATTTTTGTACTCGACAAATGCAAGATTTATCCTTAACACCAGAGCCAGATTGTCGCCTGACCAAATTATTAAAGTCGTGGTACTTTTGTTTTCTTTAAATTGTTGTTTATTGTGCTGTTTTGTTTGTTGCTTTGTTTGTTTCTTTGCATTGGGCTTTTTTGTTTGTTATGTTGCTGTGTGTGTGTGTGTGTGTGTGCAAACACGTGTGCGTGTGAGTGTGAGTGTGTATTTGAGAAAGAGAGAGAGAGAGAGAGAATGATAGTGAACGGTTATAAAAACATTGAACGAGAGTGAGAGAGAGAGAGAGAATTCGGGCGACATCATTACCAAAACATATTGACTCAGACAATACGTCGTAATGGTGAAAGGTCATTTATTTTAGTAAACACAAAAACATCACAGTATTTTGTTCATGTAAGTTTATTAGCTTTATATCATCAGTCAAGCCAATACGGAAGAAGGAAGAAAATAAAGCGGGCATAATATCATTCTAAAAATAGAAACACGTTACTTGTTATATGCATCAGGAAGCATCAACTATAATTCCCAGGACTGCTATTCAGAAAGCAGTACGAACTTTTAAAGAGAAATCCTACCCTAACAGCAAACTATTCTAGACTAAAAGAAGAGCAGAAAACCGGAGAAGCAGACTGGTGAAAGTTTGGAAGGAAATCGGACAAAAAGTTAGAAAGTTATGAATTTTTGAAAGATTTAATCACGGTACTTGCACTATTATGACGAAGCACCAGACAATTTTCCCACATCTTCGAACACACATAATGGCAACAATTTTTTTCTTTTTAAAGATTAAAGACTCGGGAGTGTCTTTTCTGTTTAGAGGACATTCGTAATATGCTATCCACAATATATTTTGAGTAATGTCCCAAGCGATAAAGCGCCTAAGAGAAAACAGAAATTTGTGGCATTTTTGTACTCGACAAATGCAAGATTTATCCTTAACACCAGAGCCAGATTGCCGCCTGACCAAATTATTAAAGTCGGGGTACTTTTGTTTTCTTTAAATTGTTGTTTATTGTGCTGTTTTGTTTGTTGCTTTGTTTGTTTGTTTGCATTTGGGCTTTTTTGTTTGTTATGTTGCTGTGTGTGTGTGTGTGTGTGTGTGTGTGTGTGAGTGTGTATTAGAGAAAGATTGAGAGAGAGAGAATGATAGTGAACGGTTATAAAAACATTGAACGAGAGTGAGAGAGAGAGAGAGAGAATTCGGGCGACATCATTACCAAAACATATTGACTCAGACAATACGTCGTAATGGTGAAAGGTCATTTATTTTAGTAAACACAAAAACATCACAGTATTTTTTCATGTTGGTTTATTAGCTTGATATCAACTGTCAACCAAAAACGGAAGGAAGAAAATCAAAGCATTCTTTGTATAATCATTGTTGACGGTTGTACGTCAATTGTGTTCTAGGCTTTAGACAAGGCCTCATGTCTGAAAGACGCCGAGTGACTGAAAAGAGACTAATCGCGAAAACCCGAGTGAACGCCAGAGCGAGTGGCCCAGCCAGGTAAAGCCACTCAATCGCGCGTTCACCACCTGTCTCTAGACTCATCTCAGCGGCTAGGGTGGTAAATAGCCAGAGTCACGAGGTCTTGTCAAAAGGCTAAATGTGCTCCTGTGAATATCACTGCACTCAATTTACTACCCAAATCGAATTCATAACGCAAATTCTGGAGGATTGTTCCCTAACCGCAGCCATATTGGTTACTCAATGATGTCGGATCCCCAATGCAATGTAAAAACATGCAAAATTTGACAATAAGGACTACTTTTGTTTGTTTTACCCTACTACTAAGAAAGCTTTTGTTTTCTTGTGAGAAAGCACCCAGGGGATCAAGGCCTTTAAGTCATCTCCGGAAGCCCTGGTAATAAGGATAAATGCCTTACCAAAGGGCACTGGCGCAATGACTTGGTTTCAAACCCGGGACCTCCCGGTTAAGAGACCAATGCTCTTCCAAGGAGCCATCGCGCCTCCGTATTCTCATTGGCAGGAGAAACAATAATTCGATCAAGAATACCTGGTAGAAAATATGCACCACATTGGTAGCAGCATCATGAATATTGTTTCCCAAGGGGTTATAATTTCACCTCCCATAATTCAATATATAAATCTTACATTCTCATATGACTATTTAGAATGTTTCATTCATAATATTTGTTAAATCAATTGGTGAAATTTTCAATTGAATTTGTCAATATGTATATAATAAAAGTATGCTTTCATTTTGTACACCACACATAAAGCTATCTGTTGTATTTGCAGCATACGTATAGGTTACCTTGATTTCAATTATACCATGCGAAATAATCATAATGTAATAGGCCTATATCATAACAATATTTTTAAAAGGCATCAAAACACTCCTCCTACACTCACTCGTAAAAGGGAAATAATCATATCACATAAAACCCCTCCAATTAGAAGTCTACCGCCAAAAGTTCGAATAATGATAACCCGACCAGGAACTCCATTAACTACAAGAAGATCTGTAACAGAAGAAATAAGTGCTGTATTTATAGAACGGTCAGAATAAACTGCGAAAACTTCAAAAAATATACTTGAATGTGTGATTTGTTTACAACCCTTTGGTTCAATCCAAAATCTATCAGTTCTACATGGTATCTTCACCACTCTGTACCAGCATCATCATACGAAGCTCTAGAAAGTCTATCCGTTAGAGCTAGCCTCCTGTCTCTGGCTTTCCGCTGTAGACTGAGTTGGAAACGGGCCGTCCTTCAGGTCTGATGAGCTGTTCTTGAGCATTGAGCTGGGTTGTCCAGAACCGGAACTGGCCGCAGAGGGCGTCGTGAAATATTTAGGTAAGCAGCATTTGAACTGGGAACGCCATGCCATGCGCACCTGAGGCTGTCTAACGCAATACAGCATGAAGATGAAAACCCCCTGAAGAGAGTTCAGTACAGTGAAGATTCCTTGCACAACCGCACTGGCTGGTTGTATGATGCTCAGGTAGCCAAGAGACCACGTGAGACCCATTAGAGTCAAAATGCAAATTGCGTTCTGGAAACGTCGAATCCGCTGGCGCTTCTCCGTCTTGTCCAGGTGTTGTCCTTTCATAGTTTTGTTTAGTCGCATGAGGACCCAAACATAGATGACAAAGTTGAAGATCATGACGACACCAATAGGTACCAGGACACCACCGATCACAGGCCAGAATGCAAGAAAGCAACTATAACACAAAATTGAAATGAAATAAAACATCATCTTAACAGATTTATATTTCTGAATTGAGTGTATAACACGATCACCAAGACTTGAGATAAATGTGCGTCACCTTTAGAAATGTGCGACATTACACTGACATATTACATAATGTAAATAATAATATTAAAACAAATAATAAGGACAACAATGTTACAATAAGAAAGCGCCATTTCATTAAATACTAAGCGCATATACAGGAAATACTTACAAACAAAGAGAGAGAACATTATCATACGAAGCTTTACAATCAGAGAGGAACATTACAACAAATATTATAAGAAGATGTGTTTCAGACTAAAAGCAGTGAGAGTGTGGCAATTATTTAGTGCAGGGAGTAAGGAGTAATTCGGCCCTCAATTATATAGGCTGTACAACAGGCTCTTGAAATGGCCCTTTACTTGATTTTCAAGTTCTTTGTGAAAGTCATGATGCCAATATAATGGGATGTTATCTCTCACAGAGTGTCTAAGAACAGGAAATTCAGTCTGTCACAACAAGGTGACATTAGATTATAAAATCATAGAATAAAATCATGACAACACAACAGTAACAACAGTACAAAATCCCCCAAAAAGGCAAATACGTGTTCAGAAGGTTAAAGGTTTTTTGATAAGAAATCGATAATTTCACCATCCAGTACTTTTTAAGCATGCATATAATTAACATTTACGTACATGAATATCTATAAGTTAAAAAAACAAATCGAATTATAATTATGAGATACATAACACCATTGTTTTCATAATGCAGAATTAATTCCTCCTGCACTACCTTCGACGGCAGAGGAATACAAAAACCTGATTATTTAAATTTGTTTAAATAATTGAAATTTCTCCCAGGAAGCATTACATTTATAAAAAACCTGATGTATTAAAAAAAAGATATTCTACATGAAGAAACTTACAAATCTGTCTGTGCGTAGTATTGTCTTGAAGCAGCTGCAGTAATCCCGACTATTAACAAAGGGCAACCTACAAAAAAACCAAAAAAAAAATGAGAGTGGTCAAGTTTTTATTCGTCCTTTTCTTCCTATCCCTGTCTCTTCCCTCTTCTTTCTTCTTTCTTCTTTATTTTTGTCTTTCTAATTCCTTTATGTTTTTCGTTCTTTCTTTCTATATTTCTTTCCATTACGTCTTACAGCAAGTGACCTACATATATAATGAACATTTGCTCATCCTTTCAGGCTTCGTTATTGATTTTTACTTTTTATTATGTTTTTAAGCTTGAACAATTTCATTGAATTAGTTTATAAGGTGTAGTAATAACGTTATGTGTTTATGCTCCTTGATTGTATGATTTTATCTTGTTTTAATGCATATAGTTTTAATGGATTTTCAGGGCCCTATAGAAGACCAACTTTTGTTGAATGGGATACCCTGAAGAAATATAAATGAATGGAATAACTAAAATGAGATGAAATAAGCGAACGGGTTCGGGAATGTCTCTAAAACAGTTTTACTAGATATAAGGGGCTTCAAACAAGCACTTCTTTAAATTGTATTCCCTTGCCAACAATCATGATAAGTGTGAAAAAAATTTCCTACATTAACTTTTCGGGCGAGGAGAGGCGGTAGGTGGAGTCATGTTATAAAAATCCGTTTTATCGGCGCCCCAACGGACAAACACATGATCTTCGTAAAATCGAGTAAACCCAAATACTCGGAAAACAGTGAATAACGCACAATGAATATTTTGCCCTCTCGTTCAAAGTCTGTGGATACATTTATTTCATATGTTTGCATATGGAACGAGGGAGGGGCGGGGGAAAGCCTACGTTCCATCCCCTCCTTCTAGTGACGCCCTTGTATTAATTCAAGGAGCAGATGAAATCTTACCCCATGCGATCAACGAAGCTTTCTTCATAAACCGTGGCAAATAGTAATGGTGGACCAGTACGAGGAGATTATGCATGTTGTAGCCCTCAACGGCCATCCAGAAAATAGCTGCCAGGATGAAATATTGGAGGAATGCAGCCAGGATCGAGCAAGGGAGAGGGGAGAGCTCAGTCACATCCCGTTTAGTGTCCACTGATATCATGACTATAAAGACCACATAGAGTCCTAGTAGGGCACAGCAGAGGGATAGGAGAATCTGGTTGGGTTTCCGGTCTCGAAGCTTTCTGAGAGATGAAAAAGAAAACCAGAAGATACTCTGTGAATGCTGCATTATCATAATAGAATAACTAAAATTCATGAACAAATTTACCATTTCTTTAAATCCTCTAAAATGACCTTCAATTGAACATATGGAAGTCTCAAGTTGACTTGGAATAACTTCTTTGCAGGGGAGAAATATTTAATTTGTTTCAGTTATGGTTCCGGTTAGGGTTAGGATAATCACATTTCTGTTCTCATTACGTTTAATACCATTGACAGCCTCTTTTCAAAACAGTGTACATTGGAGGCGATCAATAATATGGTCATCGTATTAACATGTGGAGGTTGTTATTTTACCCGACTACTAAGAAAGCATAAATGCTTGTACGTAAGCAAACAGACGGCCGACGGCTTTAGGTCCTCTCCGAGGGACCTGGTAATGAGGATTTATGCCTTACCAAAGGGCACTAGCGCATCGCCTTGGTTTCGAACCTGGGTCACCGGATTTCAAGACCACTGCTCTACCGACTGAGCTATCGCGTCTCCTCAATTTAGACATGTATTTCTTTTTATCAAATGTTGATGTCTAAATTAAATGAAACAAATACGATTGTATGAGATTACGCGGGTTCAAATTCTTCTCCATGTGCTAAACAAAAATTGTTTTTTATTATTTATAAAGACAATAATAATTTGGCACTTGATATTAAAACTCACTTGTTTGTGGCAAATGTAAAGATTGTCATAACAAGGCCCAAGATTGACATCAGGCAACCAACATAGCTAACGATCTCGAGGATGAAATCTGCCTCAACCGATAATTGTTCTCCTCCATAGATATCCTATAACGGAAAGAAAACGAAGGCTCGAAATTAACTGAGAAAACATGACATTGTTATCTATTCTGAAATCGTCCACTTAACACAAGAACAAGCCTCTATTTTGGGATTCGAATTTCAAATCTCACGTTGAACTTATAGGCGTAATAAAGAAAAATGATAAAACAATAATTGGGTCTTATTTACTCCGTGTAGCTTCATTAGTATTGCACGCTGATTCTTTATACGATGGAGTGAGGAATTAAACATAGGAAAAGCAGTTTTTAACTAGATCAAAGAAATAGAATTAAATACATGATTTTATTCTATGGAAAAAGAACCTCGTATGCTTAATAACTATTATTATCACCCCAGTGTTTCCCGGTATTCAAGAGAAATCCCTGGGTTTAGAGGAAGAAATGTGAGCACCTTGTCCAATGATGGAAGCAGTGGCGGATCCAGGGGGGGGGGGGCCAGGGGGCCCGGCCCCCCCCCCCTTGAGAAAAAAAATCATGTAAAATCACGTGATTTTTACGATTTTGGGGGTTGGACCCCCCCCCCTGGCGCTCAAGGGGGGGGGGGGTGCAAATTGAAATTTTTTTGAGGATCAAAAAAAAAATAATGTGCTCACTACCCCCCCCCCCCCCCCCCCCCCCCCCCCCCCCCCCCCCCCCCCGCTGAGCAAATTTTTGGCCGGCGCGTTTTTCAAATTTTCGGGAGCAAAAAAAAAAAAAAAAAAAAAAAAAAATTGTGCTCTGTCCCCCCCCCCCCCCCCCCCCCCCCCCCCCCCCCCCCACTGAGCGACTTTTCGGCCGGCGCGATTTTCAAATTTTCGGGAGCAAAAAAAAAAGTTGGGCCCCCTCCCCTAAGAAATCCTGGATCCGCGCCTGGATGGAAGCACATGAAAGGATCGAATCTTGGAGACGACCTCTCGTATGTGAGTCAATAGTCTAGAATCTGGACGATTTAATAGTTTTAATATTAAATCTCCACCACCTTGATCTCCGCCTACTTTCTGCAAGCCGAAGATGACGTGATCTCTGAAAAGCCTAGCGGAAAAAAATCCGAGGCTGGGCGTCCGAGTTCGTTGAGTATGCCATCTTCAGCGGCTTGCAGGAAATGTGGGCGACAAAAATATGAAATAAGAACCGGCCCGATAATTGACTAGCGAGTCAAGGGCCTTTACTAATAGATCACAGTGCTCCCAGACTAATGAAAGATTGGGACAAAATGCTGATGAACATATTATACGAATTTAGACCCCTAGAAAGAATAGAGCCATCAAATGAATGGCTCTTAATAGAGCCAAAAACAATCAAATACAAATAATGTACATTATTAAAATACAAAGAGTACATACCTTTAAAAAGCAATTAAGTGAGAAAGGGGAGATAAGATGATGAACCAGTATTTGGAGGGAGGGGATACAAATGCAAAGTTCCTTGTCGGAATCAATCCCCAAACGAATCATATTTTATTGTAAAGATAGTGAATCAAAATGGGAGCGGTCATTCCAATGACTATTGCTGAGCTACCATGAGAGTTGCATTTTTCAACAATGATTTTTTTTTTTAAATAAAATAAATTTGTTTTGAAGCTTTAGAGTGATACAGAGTTTAAAATGTTATCGGTTAATCAATTACATAGGACTTGGCCTCTGTACATCACTCTTGTTTGTCTTTCGGTAGTTTTAAAGAATATAGAATATAGTTTATGTAAGCTTCTGATATGGATGGAATCATTTTATATATACTATTCACTATACCTTTGAGGCAAAGACCTGTTAACATATTTTAGCATAAACTCCTGACTGGCAGATTTAGCCTGTTCAATTCAGTAAAAAGATTAAGAATGAATCAGTTAACATGAAGATATTTCGGACGAAGAGTTTAACACGTACCAAAAGAATTCCGAAGTTAGTCAGATGATTACACTCGCATTCAATCATTTTACTGATGTCATTACTTGTCTTGTTACATCCACGTTGGGACCAGGCTTTGTCGGCAAAGTCCCAGAATACACACTGAGCATTGGTCTCATTCTGAAAAAAGATAAAGTACAAATAAAACGAATTTATTTTTTTTTCTCTAAAATGAAGTAAAATATAGTTCATTTTTATTGTAAATTGGTTTTGCTTTTTAGATGGATCTATGAAGTTCTTTGTTGCTTTTGCAAATTATTGTTTATGCCAATCAGTCTATGATATCACAGTCGAAGGTTTACACCAGATTCTCTTGATTTGTCTTACATATCCTCTTCATCTCTATTTCCTTACCTCCTTCTCTCTCTCTCTCTCTCTTTACCATAGGTCTTTACTATTTGTGTATCCTCATGAACCCATTAATTCCTCAATCCATTTCTGCCAACTTTTAGTATTCTCTGCTTATCATTTCGTGTCATTTTACAACGTAAATATATCCATTGAGTGACGCGATACAATTCTGTATTCGCTATAAGTTCAAAAAATTAATTGTCATATCTTCTTACTGGATTTAGAGGAGTGAACGATATCCGGACTGGTTCGCTCAAATCCTCCACCTTTTCGTTATTGAAAGACGCCGATATGATCCTAGAATTCAAGGGTCCATTGTTCTCTTCTACATCTTGGTTGAACTGCGCAATCCCCGTATCCTGGAACAGAGATGGGACGCGATACGTCGTGATGACGAGACGCCCTCTGCGTCCAGAGAACCTGTCCGCTAAACCCGATGGAATGAAGAGTGTAGCCTGTGCCTGGGTGGCTTCTGGCTCTTGCGTAAGGTCATCTCTTTCCACCTTGAAGTCTTCGTCAGAGATTCTCTCACCGTCATCAGTTACAGCCATGAAGACAGTATAACCTTGGCTGATGTCTTCGGGGGTCACATCAAGTACCTGAAACGGAAAGACCGAATGAGAGTGTTTTTTAAATATATAGCCAGTTCAGGTATGAACAGATAATTCTCGACAGCTGGTCACAGAAACAGTCCCTGCAAGGGAGGACCCAAACTTGCCATTAAAATTGGTTCGCTACTGTTCAGATGAAGTTCTGCATGGCTAATCTGTAGAATATAAAATTAATCAAATATTTCTAACTTACATCACATAAAAAAGTGTGGCACACAAATTATGGAAATATGAAAGTGTGCAATTATAAAAGTGATATTGCATGACAGATGTAGAAGCTAGCCTGACTTTACAAGAATCATTCAAAAAATCAAAGAAGTTGTGTCAGCGTAATACTTCAAGAAATTTGCATTGGATCTAGTTATTGTTCCATTCGTGTTACTGGTAGTGAGGGGAAAGGATACAATGACAAGAGAACAAAGTACGTGTTGCATCACGATCCAACTCGATATGTCACCTTTCTTCAGTACCCATTTGCACTACGGTCAAGGATCAAGTTTCATTTTGTTTTGTTTGTCAGTTACTGAAGTTTCTGATTTTGAGATTATTTAAATTGGTTGAGATTCACAAAACTCTTATCAGGCATGGCGGACAGGAAGGTTCATTGAGCTGATAATCATTTTGTACAAACACCTAATCCCTCAGTCGTTCATTTGAGTGGTATGACAGCCGAAGTAGAATGTCAAATATATTGGACATTTTCAAAACTTCCATGGCATGTGTCCTTCTCTTAAACAATTGAAAAGTACAGACTGTCTGCCCTACCTCAGCAGCAACATTGGTTTCCACAAACCGACTACTTCCATTTCCCACTTTTATGACAGCTAGCTGTGCTTCGAGAGCCAAGACAACACGGCTTGGCGAGCTATTCTCTTCTTCGGCCATGCCAAGCTGTTCGTCAGGTAAGGCTGCGATGTTATTTACAATTCCCACCATAGATTCGGCCACCTGTTGTTCAAGAAAATAAAATATAGTGTGAGTACCAGTAAAAAGTTGTGATTGCATCGTGACAGAATAATGCTGAGATCTTCCTTTGTAATTGACTTATGTCAGTATCACCTTGAAAACCTTAGTAATCACTAGACAGCACTTGAATCGAGACCATCATCATGTAAGGAATATACTAAACATTATGAAACAAGGAAAAGGGGACCGTAAACTTGTTTATTAGCACTTCTACATAAATTATGAAATACCGGCTAGAGTGGTTTAAGCATTCAGCTGATAGAAACAGGTATGTTTCTTTAACCATGATTGAATAAATAGATCCAAATGAATTCGAAACAAATACCCACCTTTGTTTCTGTAGAATTTATTTCATTTATATCCTCAAGAAGTTCTGCAACTACATTGAGCCCCTCTAGAGAGATGTTCTGGCCCATGCTTGTGACGTTTTCCAACTCTTCAGCGACATTTGCTGCGTTATCTAAGGTGATTTCTACCTGCGAAATCAAATGCGGAACTTATCAAACAGAGAGAGAGAGAGAGAGAGGAACATTGACAGAGAGAGAGAGAGAAACAGAGAGAGAGAGAGAGAGAGAGAGAGAGGAAGAGGAAGAGAGAGAGAGAGAAACAGAGAGAGAGAGGAAGAGAGAGAGAGAAACAGAGAGAGAGAGAAACAGAGAGAGAGAGAGGAAGAGAGAGAGAGAGAAAGAGAGAGGGAATATGAGAGAGGGAGAGAGAGAAAAAAAGAGAAAGAATTAGAGAGAGTGGAAGAGAAAGAGAGATAGAAAGAAAGAGAGAGAAGGCTAGCCGAATATGACTTACTTTTATAATAACAATTTTAACGTTTTTTGTATAAACCATAGACCATGGGTTTTTCTCAATTACTTAATGTAAAGTTTTTTTTATTAAATTTCAATTTAATTTCAGTTTCAGTTATATTTAAATTCCCTTTTCATTGCAATTCCATTACTTTTTCAATTTGATTCCACTCCCAATTTCATGTTTATTTGATAACAACGACGTTTCAAAATGATGGTCCTGAAATTCAAGAATATACTGACGTTTCTTAAGATCTCAAGAATCTCTTCAGCAGTTAGGTTCTTTCCGCAACTCATATTACAAGCATTGGTATAACAACCTTCACATGGACCAACTGTAGCCTGATCCTCTGAAAAAACAAAAGTTATATTTTACCAAAGGATTCATTATAGGGACATTTGGAGTGAGAAAAAAATTAGTCATTAAGTAGACATTCTCATTAGGAGGACAATTTGGTGTCCTCTGAACGTTTTTCACGTTTTATTTCTCATAGAAGGCCCAAACTTTTTTATACATCTCTCTATGTAATTTTACTAAAACCGTCATTGGAGGAACATTTGGAGTGAAAAATGAGTCATTAAGTAGACATTAGGATTAGGATTAGGATTAGGGTTAGGGTTAGGATTAGGTTTAGGTTAAGGGTTAGGGTAAGGATGTTATGATGTACAATTAATGTACCATGTAGGGTTATTATGTGGATTAGGTTTAGGTTTAGGTTTAGGGTTAGGGTTAGGATTTGTATGATGTCCACTTAATGTACCATGTAGGGTTGTATATATATATATATATATATATATATATATATATATATTAAATATTGATAGATATTTTTTTCTCTCCAGTAAATCATATAGGTGTCCTGTTAGAGTATCCCTAACGTCATCGTGTTCGATTTTCGTATTAGCCTATGGAAATTTGCTACTACTACATTAACAAAGTTATGAAGTATTGGACTGTTCGTGGGGAAAGGCCTCGATCCCGACACACGATGCTCTACAAGATCTGCTTTTAACTTGATTTCTCAATGTCCTTTATAATTCGACTTAATTAATGATAATATTATGCCTTTGTATCTTGAATCTTAAATGCTTTGATTACTTATAGACATTTGATAATGTACAATTACAAATTAATTTCATTTTCTATATTATAAAATTATTATCAAATGACGTTAACTTTGCAAATGCAAACGTCAATTGATATCAATTTTATGTGAGCATTTTTGTCATGGTTTGATTGAGTTATGGAAATACAATTATTTAAAATAGATAATGTCTTGTTCATGGATTAGATAAAAGCACTACACGTGATGAGAAATATATGATAGACATCAGCTAGAGGACAGAAAATATGAAAAATATGAAAAATATCAATAATTTGAAGAAAATTAATAGCTAATTAGATTTTTTTTTAAATATATAAATAACTAATGTATTAATTAATTATTCTAAATTGTAAAAAAGAAAGAAAAACAATTCAAATTGGACGAATTTCTGACAAACCTTCGCACGTGTAGGCTACCTCAAGGTACTTATATGTTCCAATGCACGGATCACCAGCAAGGTCATTCGTTGCAGTAATGCTGCATTGCGATCGGCCGTTACATTTTGAACCGATAACAGCCACTACGTCTAATGCACAAGACGTGTCACGTATTCGGCTATCAGGACAGGTTGTTGTGTCACTTCGTCCGTAGACAGCGGTAGCAATGTTGATCAGGCCCTCTTTGCAATTTATTTCACCTGTCGTCCTCTCACAGATAATTTTCTTAGTTTCTGAAGAAGAAAAGAGAAGACCACTGGCTTAAAGTAGCATGAACGGTATGATCCTCGCCCTTAGTTCACAGTTGTGTTTACATTCAGACCCTTTGGAAATACAAAGGCGAGGGACGAATAACGTGGAATATCATAACCATTATTCTCAGTCATGATATGGATACACTAGTTGCAAATATTTAAATACCTAGACATTGAATTCGTCATGGAGACAAATTAGGTGATTTTTTTTTGCTCCCGAAATTTTTAAAATCGCGCCGGCCGAAATATCGCTCAGGGGGAGGGGGGGGGGGGGGGGGGGGGGGGGGGGGGGGGGGGGGGGGGGGGGGGGGGTAGTGAGCACATTTTTTTTTTTTTAGCCCTTGAAAATTTAAAAATTTGCATCCCCCACCCCTTGAGCTTAAAATTACGTGTTTTTACATGTTTGTTTTTCCCAGGGGGGGGGGGAGGCCTGGGGCAAAGTGGATTGTTAATATTTTGTTAAGTTCATATCATTTAATAAAACTGATTATTTGAGACACATTGTAAGTGTCATTTGTTAGTGGTAGTCCTAAGGTAAAAATGTAAACCAAATGTTTTGCTTTACTTTATTTTGTAATCCTGTTCTGGTTGTTCTAATTTTTGGGGTCCACTTTGCCCCGGGTTCCCCTACGGCCCTGTTACCATTAAATTTATGACAGGAGTAGGCGGTCTTAGGAGTATCGGGTCGTACATAGCAACAAGAAAAGCAATGTTAATGGTCGAGAATCGAGAGGAGAAACTGTGCAGATGAAAATTGTTAGAGAGATAAAGTACTGAGGGAGAATAAAATAAGAACCATGAAAATTCACCAAATCTGACCATGATGAGGCTACAAGGTTAGACAGGCACAGGATAATGACAGAGGAGGGGAATAGAAAAAATATTGATAGTACTTTCATAATCAATATAGATACGATATGAAATTTACAAATGTCCTATTTTCCCCGATATGAGGCGAAGGGTAGCCTGAATACAAAATACAATGATATTTAACTGTATTGTGATATAAAATTGTACATGTTCTCGGAGTTTCAGCCCCCCCCCCCCCCCCACATTTAATATTTAATATCGGACCTCGTAGGCCTATGTAGTGAATGTAAGGTGTTAGACTCTTTTGAAGCTTATCTGCCGTAGTTTATAGAAGAGATTAGACTGCCCTGCAAGGTCACTGGACAGGTGGTTATCTCATCAACTTAGCTCTCAGTTAACATAAGAAAAAGAGGATCATGGGGGACCACTGGTCACCGATTAGGCATTGTTTGTTATATAGAGAGCGCAAGTAGCTACAAGCAGTGCAGTGGGCCTTTAATTTCAAATAATTCGATGCTATTGTGTCCTTCCCATATTCCCATTTTGTTTACTAATAGAAGGAAACAAACATCTTCTCATCTCAAACAATAATGAAGGGCAGACTTAGTCATGGACGTGTTGAATCAGGATTTGCAGTGTTCAGTTATTTCACTTTTCAAATTATTTTTCCTGCAATAGAGAGTTTAAACCACACATCTTGGAAGCATCAGAAATCGCTTCATGTATAGCAAACATGTTTAAGTAACTAACCTTGTCCACTAACACTGTACATTGTGACAGCGACAAGAAATAATGTCGAGATAAACATTTTCCCTCCACACAGTCCCGACATGATGTATCCTGATACAATTGTCAAAACTTTGGCGTCAGATGGCGGGCTTCGATAGATCAATGGTGTGCTAAATCCTGCAAAAAATCAAAGTAAAGTAAAAGTTGCTTTACAGAAAATCTTTATTTACATACAAACAGACATATATAATAAAAAGTGAAGAATGGAGGATTCGGTGTTTAAATCCAACAGTTTTAGTATGTCGACTTACTTAGCGTCTAATAATCAAGCAACGTAGGCCTACTGTGCGTCGAAAATTCGTTACCAAATAAAACTTGTATTATCTTCTCTTCTCCATTTATTGGGTAATATACCAATTCGTGGACCAATTGTCAGAAATAGCCTATATATATATATACACTGTCGTTGATATAGTTGACAAATTTTGTTTTACCCCAATGATTTTTGACAATGATTTATTCCTGATAGATCTAGATAATAGTATACATTCTCAGATTTTATTGAATAATAATTTGCCAGTGTTTGTTTTGCGTGACTGCTAAAGCATGTGTATGCTAGTATGCTTATCAACTAGGGGACCTACGCCATTAAGTCATAACTGACAGTAATGAGGATTAATGCCCCACAAAAGGGCACTAATATAGCACTTCGACAGGGTATTGATTCGGGGCCCACAGTTACGAGGCCGTTGCTTTGTCACTGGACCATGAGTGTACGCAGCGGGGGCTAAGGTAGGGGGCAGTTCCAACAAATAAAAAAACTAAGAAAATGCAATAATTTTTCAATAATTCATTGAATTTTCCCCCGGTCTCCAACATAAAAGAATCCTCTGTAAGGCCATATATAATGGCTCAAGGCATGGGCAAATTATTATTTAATAAAATCTGAGAATTTATACCATTATCTAGATCTATTAGGAATAAATCATTGTCAAAATAATTCCATAAGTTGGGGTAAAACAAAAATATTCCAACTATATGAGCGACAGTGTATATATATATATATATATATACATAATTATTTATATGTATATGTATGTGTGGGTGTGTCTTTCTCTCTTCCCCGTCTTTCTCTCTAAATCTCCCCCTCTCCGTTGTATATAATGTATACCTTTTAAATAGATCTCTGTGATTTTCGAAGACTCTGTTGATCCGGAGTTTATCTGAGGTGACCTCTGTTTCCGGATGAGTAACGAAATATCATGAGACTTCGAAATAACAGGAAATAACACCTACCGCGTATTCGGCCTAGGCTTACTTTGTGAAAATATTGGAAAAGTCCCCAAACATGATCTGGCAAACAAACTGTACCATCTTTACTGCAGGCCTACTTGTACTAAGCAGATGCTCTAATAGTTTGCAGACACAAATAAAGCCTTGTCAGTCGCTGTGCGTTACAGTGTCTGCGCAGTGAGACAAGGCTCAGGGCATACTACAAAGGCTCTACTGAGCTGGTTTGATGCAGCAACAGACTGGCAGAGCTAGGGTCTTTTTAATGCTTTAGGATTTGTGGTAAAGTGTCAAATAGGAGTCTGTGGCTGGTTTCCTTGAGTGGATTCCTTGACCACGACGAAAGTAAGAAGGGCATTAATACTCCGTTTATTAAAAGTAGGCACGCATATTAAGTCAAAATCCCTCCGGTTCAAGTTTTGTTTATAAAGACTATCAAACTTTTCAGACCATCACACTCAACTGCAAAGTTTTAATTTTAGTTTGAATTTGAGATTATCAACAACAACAATTAGAACATGTAAAAAATAATGTTTCAATCATGATAACATAATATATAACAATATATCACAAGATAAATAACATTAGACATGATTAAGATCAACATTGTTTGCCAAAGTATGTTTTTATACAAATGCAAGAAAATTACTGTGATTTTTATTTGGGCAGTTGTCCATGTTCTTTGCCCCATGTGCCATATCTGTGCTCTATTACCTGACAGTATTCAATTAAGTAGTGAGGAAGATTGCCATTTAATAAGTCATAGATGAAGGTTGAGACAGATCGAAAATAAAGGTTGTCAACATTTACAATTTTTATCTTTTGGAATAGGGGCTCCAAATGGTTACCTCTTGGGCTAAAGGTTATCGCTCTCATCGCCATAATTCCTGGCTAGACCATCATCCATTAGCATTCGTGTAGGCACCCTACCTTTCAGCTGGGGCAAGCCATGGACTTCCCAGTGTTTATTTTCCTTCCCGATTCTTCCTACTTCCTTTTCAATTTTGTCAAATGTTTTTTCCCGATTTTTCCCGATTTTTCACTTTTTTTTTCTTCAAATCTCCTCTAATCTTCCTGATTTTTACAAACTTTGCTTGACATGGAAACTCCTCCCCCCCCCCCCCCTCTCCCCGCTCCCGTTTATGCCACTGTCATCATAAATAGCTAAGCGTTGCTGTGCCGGAAGTTTTGCAAAAGTGAAAGTCCGTTCATACAAGCATTGCGGTGCGGCATGACCGCAGTGCTGTACCGCAATAAAGTTTAAATATCTTTTTAATTGAAATGCCATGACTTCGCGTTGAGTTGCGTCAAAAAATAATTTATATATCGGCAAGCATAAAACAATGTACCGCTCATAAACCGTCGCGTTTCGAGTAAAAATTCAGCTTAAGTCTAATGGACCGGTCAAATTACATATGTTTGGAAACTCGAAATTCAGTCCTTGTTTTCTCATGGTCAGGGATTTAGGACAGTCGGTAAAATGTGTACACTCTTTCTTTTCAACTGTAGAGCAATAATAAAGCCAAAATGATAAAGATGTGGACAAAAGTATTCACCAAATCGCGTGAATTGAGTTTGAATTTTAAATTTTCTTGGGCTAGGGAGAATGTTTCCCAGACAATCGACATCAGATACATTATATACCTTTAATAAAATGAAGGAAGTTGTTTGAACATTTTGTGAGGGGCAATACAAATATATAAAATAAAAGATGTATACAAATTTTAACACATCAAGATCTATGATAAGATTATTGTACTGTGTGACGCTATATTTCATTTATTATGCTTTGTTATTATTTTGACTGTCATCTACCGCCAAAGAGAACGACTTATTCTAATTTGTTATGTTATATAGACATTCAAAACTTATAATAAACCTTTGAACTTCATTATATATTATAAAAGTGCACCATTCAGAATCATTTATTTGTGTGTCCTATAAATTACAATAAAGAGGGAGGGGGATTCTGCGACAATCAAATCAACTCTACTGGCAAATAGGTTTGTGTATATAATTGTTTGTATAGCTTACCTGTATAGCCTCTAAGATGGAGAATCCTTTGTTGAAGCTTCGGAACTTCTAAAGACTTCAATACGACAGATTCGAGAAATCAAACAACGATCACTTCAAGTGAATTCCATAAAACGTGTACGTAAATACGTGTCATCATAAATCGGACATACCAATACCACGTTTTCTTCTTTTGTTTCTTTCCAATTATAATAATTCCGATGTTTCGAAAGTTCATAAATGTCCGCAAGTGGTTATTTTTGTGTTCACATATGGTATATAATCCAGAAACGCATTTTATTTATGTTCGTTCAATTAATGTCAACGGAAATTATGACCCACATTCAACGTGATCTTATATACTACAACCAGCGCTACGGTCTCATACTTTCACTTTCACATGATGATCTTGCTGTTTCCTTAGCTATGGGAAGCAGGAAATTCCGCAGGAGATAACAAAATGAACAATTCAAACTGGATTTATTTGATGATAGGGATACCCGTAACGGAAATAAACTCAGACCCTTCAGAAAATAAAAAAATACAATCAAGCAAAACAAGTATTTATCCCATATATAAATTTCAGAAAAAATATCACCAAACAACGACTGAGCGCACACAACTGAATTACCCATAAAACGGGAAGATATAAAAGATCAGGAAAAACGCCCCCTTATACGATTCTATATAGACGGCAATATGAATCTAGTAGGAGATGAATTCCATATAATTATGAAATGTGATGAATATAAAGATTTACGGGTAGATTTTTTTTTTAATTAGCAATTTGGAAGAAAATTGTATTAACTTACATATCATGAGATTAGACAATAAAGATATGATAGATAGTTTCTCTTCGTTCACGAAAAAACATAATTGCAGTAGGTGAGGGGTAACATCAAAATTCTGTGTAACAACAAAATAAAAATAAAATAAAATAGCCTTATTGAATTTGATAAAAGATAAGTGTACAACCCTATTATTTTTTCCGTATTTCTTTTATGTATTCGACCTAAGGGGGTCGCATTTATAGGTACTATTACGTCATAGTTGTAGGCGAAACGATTATCCATTGCATTCCATGTACCTCATTTACCTATTTTGTAAGCATGGGTTATAATTTATCAGAAAATTGCTATATTATGTTTTATATATCTAAATCTTCGGATGCATTATGGTACATTATATTATTTACGTTATGCATTATGTGACATGTTATTACAAGAATAAAAAGATTCGTTTCTACTGTATCTAATTTTCCTTCTGTTTTGCTACACTGCATTGTAAATTGATCTATCAACTTATGATATATATGTTTACAAACAGAATATGGATTAGTTACATTCGTTGTAAATTGATTTATATGTTTATAAACAGATTATCGGTGAACATCAATGAAGTTTGTACGGGGGTAATTTAAGCCTCGTCCATTTCTAAACGAAGAAATACATCGAATGGTTTGTGTTTAAAAAAAGAAAAAGAAAAAGAAGAACAAAAGTATTGATGGGCAGCCTTGTTGATCTGTTTCGATTTCCGGTTCTTAAAGAGAAAGTTCATTGATTTAAAAAACTAACTTTAAAGCTTATCTGTACTAGTTTACAGGAGGGATTAGAGCACTCTGCAAGGTCACTGGACAGGTGGTTATCTCATCAACTCAGCTCTCAAATAACATAAGAAAAACAGGATCATGGGGGACCAATGGTCACCGATTAGGCATTGTTTTCTATACAGAGGGAGCAAGTAGCTACAAGTAGTGCAGTGGGCCTTTAATGTCATTATTGCAAAGGTGACACTTTGATTGGCCAAGGTTATCAAAAGCCAATGCTTCGAAACATTCGAAATAATGATTATTAACACTTACAAAACGCTTGGATACAGCCCCGACATAGCACCTGAAGAGCTCCCCGGTCGTTGCTGAGATTATGACGTCACATCTTGAACATGACGATGTCCCATGACATCTCACACAATTTCAGTGCCTGTTTCATTCATCTTTTCTTCAGTTATTTCTTTTACTTAAATACCCTCAGGCAAAATGTTTAATCTATTGCCTCACTCTAAACCCCGTGCATGGTATTATTTTGATAAAAATGCAAGGATAAAAAAAAAAGGAATCCGTCGCTTGTAAACAAAATAAGACGCCATTGTATTTTCAGCTGCATACATCGCGGCATGTTCGGCGTTTCAAGAGGGAACAAAATGACGTCCATGCTATCATTCCAGATGTTTTTTTAATTTGAAAGTGTGGTTTCTTTGATTCAATTCAATTCAATTTAATTCAATTCATTTAATTTTCCTCTTTCAATCGTTTATATTTACAATGATGGTACATTTTAACATATTCACATATTTATATACATATAGATCAATTTGCACAATACAATACATTACAAAAATAAAAATGAAATTGAAAGGGAAGGAGGGCCGAAAAAAAGCTGAGCTTGTAGGGTGTAAGCCCCCCTGTAAAAGTAATTATTATGAATTATTATTTTATGAGAAAAAACAACAACAATAACAATAACTGATTCAGTAAAACGCAAAACATTGATATCATAAATACATACATCTTTATAAAAAGAAACAATCAAAGTTGCATAAAGTAACACTACAACTTATATTTGATTGGGGAATGCAATAGCCTAGTAACTATTCAGAAGAAAGCTTTTATGTCTCCTTTTAAAAATTTGTATCGAATTACACTGTATATATCATTTGAAAGAGAATTCCACAGTTTTGGACCTGTAAAAACAAATGTTCATTAACTCCTATCCTGTGTATACAAACAAAATAATTTAGTTATCAGAATGGGGGTCATATCCCTTTTTGAATGGTGTAAAATTCCATCACATTTATATACACTAAACTCATTATAATTTGAGAAATAAAAGCATTGCAATTATGTTCATTCTTTATGGGGTGTCGTCTGCTTGGCCAGGGTTGGTTCATAATAATTGCGACGGCATTAAAACATTGTTATTTTCTGGCGAATCTCTCGCATATCCCAGATGCTATATGGAGGTTGTTTTATATGTATTTTTATAAACCACCCGATTATGTAGTTGACCTAAAACTTGCGTGATGGCCATCTGTTAGCTTACCAGTCTCTAGTAATACGCTATTAGCCATATTTGTGATTTTCTAAGAACCCGCACTTTAAAGGAACATAAAGAAGAGAGAAATTAGGAAAGCCAAATTAATTAAGGGTCAAAGAAAAGAAAGGATAGAAGAAATAGAAGAAAAAAAGAAAGAGAGAGAGAGAAAGAAAGAAGAATGACAGGGAAGAAGATGAAGAAGAAAAAAAGAAGTAGAGAACAAAAGAAGAAGAGGATCCGGAGGAGGAGGAAAGGGAGAGGGTGGGTGTTTTACATAGTTACCATGCATAATTATATTGAGAATGCATTAATAACTGTCTGGAATGTAGGCTAGCCAAGCGCGCGTATCGGTAGATCTGGTAGCATATATTGGCACGAGCTTTAGTGGAGTCGATGAATATTCATTAGTCCCTACGTCACAGACGTGCGGCGTGCGTAGTGTGTCATATACACATGTACTAGTACACGAGTACGTTTGTAAGTATTAGAACATGTACGTTGCTCCGGAATGAAGAGAATCGCTATAAAGGACGAATTACTCCGTGAAGCCAAGTACGAACAGAGAATTGAAAGCAACTACACTCCCTAATCTAGCTAGTTTTGTAATAACAAATAGGTATTTTTTTTCATAATAGTTTACTCTTTCGTGGCTTCATACTAAGGAACCTTCAAAAACATGATTTGTAGAAAAAAGAAAACTGAAGAAAAGAAAACATGTGCACCCAGCAGTTCAATGCAGTTCCTACCTACCTAGGCCTACCTAAACCCACCTACAAAATATTACTTGCATGTTGCTTAAATAGTTGACAGCCACAATATTTAGTAAAATAATAGGCGTTTCATGTATTTTAATACTGGTAAGTTGCTCGATATGATTTGATTCGATATATATCTCATTAATGAAACCATCTCAAGGCTATGAGTCTCAAACATATCTTCACCATTAAACCGAGTGCCAGCAGCATTAAACCATGCCCCCAAATTTAGTGATCTTCTTTTGGATATCGAAAACCGAGGTTTCACTGGTTTATTTAGCAAAATGAAAATTGTAATAGTATAATGTTCGAGTACATCACTTTGTATATGATTTGATCCGAGATATATCTCATTAATGAAACCACGCAAAGGCATGCTAGTCTCAAACAAACCATCACCATTAAACCGAGGGCCAACACCATTAACCATGCGCCAAATTTAGTAATCTTCTTTAAAAATTTGTGTATCGAAAGACCGAGGTTTCCCGGGTTTATTTAGAGAATTGGAAATTTGATACTATAATGTTCGATTACATTACTCAGTATATGATTTGATCCGAGATATATCTCATTAATGAAACCATCTAAAGGCATGCTAGTCTCAAACAAACCATCACCATTAAACCGAGGGCCAGCAGCATTAAACCATGCCCCCAAATTTAGTGATCTTCTTTTGGATATCGAAAAACCGAGGTTTCACTGGTTTATTTAGCAAAATGAAAATTGTAATAGTATAATGTTCGAGTACATCACTTTGTATATGATTTGATCCGAGATATATCTCATTAATGAAACCACGCAAAGGCATGCTAGTCTCAAACAAACCATCACCATTAAACCGAGGGCCAACACCATTAAACCATGCGCCAAATTTAGTAATCTTCTTTAAAAATTTGTGTATCGAAAGACCGAGGTTTCCCGGGTTTATTTAGGGGATTGGAAATTTGATACTGGTAAGATGCTCGATAACATCACTAAGTTTGATTTGATTAGACATATATCTCCCTAATGAATCCATCTAAAGGCTATATTAGTCTCAAACAAACCAACACCATTAAACCGAGTGCCAACACCATTAAACCATGCGCCAAATTTAGTAATTTTCTTTTGTGCATCGAAAGACCGAGGTTTCCCGGGTTTATTTAGGAAATGGACTTGAGGGTCGCTATTCATAATGCGGAATGAGAGTCTCTATTTATAATGGTCATTATCATTCATAAAGATGTTGTATTGCCCTTCAGTAGCCAAAAAATTGGGTCGGTCGGGTTTCTTTTCCCTCCCTCTTTGGGCTGATATTTCTCAGTTTTGTAATTATTTTTATTTTGTATTCATTAAACATTTGCGGGGGGGGGGGGGACGCCACGTGACCCCGAATATTTGTAGAATACATTTATTGAAAACATTGAAAACGTACATTTCTGAACCAAAAAAGAAAAAGAAAAAAAGGCGTGCCCCAAATGTGTACGTGAGCCATCATCCCAGTCCCCAGCCCCCCGCCCCTTAATCAGTCCGACCACGCTGCGCCATTCGGCCCACCCTCCACGCAGTATTCCCTTGGTACAAGTATATTACCGACAATTCTCGTCCAATTAGTTCATAGATGGTGTAGCCTGTCTATGTTTCAAGGAGGGAGGGACAGTGGGGATGTGGCAGCGTTGCCATCAAGGGGCTGATCCAGGCGCGGATCCAGGGGAGCCGAGCGGGCCTTGCCCCCCCCCCCCCCCCCCCAAAAAAAAAGAGAGAGAGAGAGAGAGAGAGAGAAGGAAAATAAGGGAAAGGGAAAGAGGAGAGAAAGTTTAAGAAAGAAGAGGCAAAATAAAAGTAAAGGGGGGAGAAGAAGGAGATAGGGGGCGAAAGGGTGTTACCTCCCCCCCCCCCCCCCCATCAAAAAAATTAGAAAGAAGGGAAGGTTAAAAAGAGGAAGAAGGGGGATATCAGTTGCAATTTTTCAGCCAACAAGTTGTGGATCGGGGGAGGGACCACAAGGCTCTTCCCTCTCCCCCCCCCCCCCCCCCGCCCCTGCCAAAAAAAGAGAAGTGAGGTACAGGTAAAGAGGAGAGCTGAAAGGGCACAAAAAGAGGAAGAAAAAAAGAAAAGGGTGAAAAGAAGGGGAGATCAGTTGCGATTAAGCCAACGTGTGGATCGGCGGGGGGGCAAAAGGCCCTTCCCCCCCCCCAAGCAAACCCAAACGAGAGAGAAGGAATGTAAGGGAAAGGGAAAGAGGAGAGAAAGGGAAAGAAAAAAAAAGAGAAAGAAGAAAGGTAGGGGAAATCAGTTGCGATTTTGTCCCGCCAACAAGGTGTAGATCGGGCGGGGGGGGCACTATAAATAAAACATGGTTTATTTCTAATTCGATACCGGTGATTTATAAATGTGTATAAATGACATACTTTTCCGAGAATTTTCCTCACTTTTTAGTAAAGTATACTTTTTAAGGCATCCGTTTGTTGGAAAATGACAAATTCCTAATTTACAGTCAGGCAAGAAATATGATTATTTAGAGGCCTTCATGTCAGAGCCCGCGAAATGGCGGGGCTCGGAGGCCTCGAGCTACCCCACACTTTTTTTGAAAAAGTATATTAAAGAGAATATAGAAAGAAAGGGAGAATGGAAGAAATAATAGTGTCCTGCGAGATTCATTAATAATAAGGTATCAAAATATGCTCATCTGACCGTGATTAAATGCCTAAAACCCCTGAGCCTTCGAAGGCTCTGCCCCCTGAATTCCACCTAGGGCCCTAAGGCGGGCCCTTGGATGCTCATCTTTCGGTAATTTAATGCCTAAAACCTCTGAGCTTCTGGGGGCTTCGCCCCCTGGACCCCACGCCAATAAGTAACCTGCCAGTGTCACAAATAAGATATCAAAATATGTTCATCTGGCCGTAATTAAATGCCTAAAACCGCTGAGTTTCTGGGGCTCCACCCCCTCGACCTCACCAGGCTCCTTAATGCTTATCTGACCGGTATAAAATGTCTTAAACTCCTGAGCTTCTGGGAGCTTCGCCCCCTCGATTCCACGCTAATTAGGGTCATGCCAGTCTCACAAAAAGGTATCAAATATGCTCATCTGACAGTAATTAAACGCCTAAAACCCCTGAGCTTCCGGGACTCTGCCCCTATAACGAATGGCCCTAAGGCGGGCCCCTGAATGCTTATCTGACCGTATTTAAATGCCTAAAACCCCTGAGCTTCCGGGGGCTCTGCCCCTGGACCCCACCTTGGGCACTAAGCCGGGCCCCTAGATGCTCATCTGACCGTCATTACATGCCCATACCCCCTGAGCTTCCGGGGGCTCCGCCCCTTCACCCCCGCCGGGGCTTTGCCCCTAGACCCATCACCAATTTAAGCTACGTTCTACCTGATCGTAAATACTGACTGCTGGTCACCATTACGTTCCAATATTTGGCTCGCATAATTCCAAATTTTGCCCCCCCCCCCCCCTTCTAAGAAATCCTGGATTCGCGCCTGGGCTGATCTATCATCTCCCTAATCCTCAGCAAAGGAAGGAAGCGACAGAGAGTGGAATTTGTTACCGTAAAGCATTATGCGAACGGTGGCGTCCCCTGTACTATTATGTCTTTTTAAAAATATATTTTTCTATTTAGCTTATAATATTATATGGAGACATCTTAATGATCTAGCTAATATTCTCCCGCTCCAGTGATGCCCCCCCCCCTCCTTCGACTGAGAGTCAAACTTGTGGAAATTTGATTTGGTGACAAGACGATATATTTTACAAGAAAACCAATTCAGCCCCCCCCCCCCCCCCCGAAAATAAATATAATTGTCCGACATTTGAATGTCCGAGTCGTCGGTTTAATGGGGTTGGTGTTGGTTTGTTTGAGATTTAATAGCCTTTAGATAGTTTCATTAATGAGATATATATTGATTCAAATCAGACTTAGTGATGTTATCGAGCATCTTACCAGTATTAAATTTCCATTTTCCTAAATAAACCTGTGAAACCTCGGTATTTCGATACACAAAAGAAGTTTACTAAATTTGGCGCATGGTTTAATAGTGTTGGCACTCGGTTAAATGGTGCAGGTTTGTTTGAGACTATAAAGCCTTTAGATGGTTTCATTAATGATTATATCAAATCAAATCATAATACTGACCGCTTTTATCGAACATTATAGTATCAAATTTGCATTTTCCTAAATAAACCCGTGAAACCTCAGTCTTTTGAAATACAAAAGAAGATTACTAAATTTGGCGCATGGTTTAATGGGGTTCGCACTCGGTTAAATGGTGCAGGTTTGTTTGAGACTAAAATAGCCTTTAGATGGTTTCATTAATGAGATATATATCTGATCAAATCATATACTGAGTTATGTAATCGAACATTATAGTATCAAATTTCCATTTTCCTAAATAAACCCGGGGACCTCGGTCTTTCGATACACAAAAGAAGTTTACTAAATTTGGCACATGGTTTAATGGTGTTGGCACTCGGTTTAATGGAGAAGGTTTGTTTGAGACTGGAATCCCTTTGCATGGTTTTATTAATTAGATTATCTCGGATCAAATTATATACCTTGTGATGTAATTGAGCATCTTACCAGTATTAAATTTCCATTTTCCTAAATAAACCCGGGAAACCTCGATCTTTCGATACACAAAAGAAGATTACAAAATTTGGCGCATGGTTTAATGGTGTTGGCACTCGGTTTAATGGTGTTGGTTTGTTTGAGACTAATATAGCCTTTAGATGGATTCATTAATGAGATATATATCTAATAAAATCAGACTTAGTGATGTTATCGAGCATCTTACCAGTATCAAATTTCCAATTCCCTAAATAAACCCGGGAAACCTCGGTTTTTCGATACACAAAAGAAGATTACTAAATTTGGCGCATGGTTTAATGGTGTTGGCACTCGGTTTAATGGTGCAGGTTTGTTTGAGACTATAATAGCCTTTAGATGGTTTCATTTATGAGATATATATCTGATCAAATCATATACTGAGTTATGTCATCGAACATTATAGTATCAAATTTCCATTTTCCTTAATAAACCCGGGGACCTCGGTCTTTTGATACACAAAAGAAGTTTACTAAATTTGGCACATGGTGTTGGCACTCGGTTTAATGGTGATGGTTTGTTTGAGACTGGAATCCCTTTGCATGGTTTTATTAATTAGATTATCTCGGATCAAATTATATACCTTGTGATGTAATTGAGCATCTTACCAGTATTAAATTTCCATTTTCCTAAATAAACCCGGGAAACCTCGATCTTTCGATACACAAAAGAAGATTACAAAATTTGGCGCATGGTTTAATGGTGTTGGCACTCGGTTTAATGGTGTTGGTTTGTTTGAGACTAATATAGTCTTTAGATGGATTCATTAATGAGATATATATCTAATAAAATCAGACTTAGTGATGTTATCGAGCATCTTACCAGTATTAAATTTCCATTTTCCTAAATAAACCGGGAAACCTCGGTCTTTCGATACACAAAAGAAGATTACAAAATTTGGCGCATGGTTTAATGGTGTTGGCACTCGGTTTAATGGTGCAGGTTTGTTTGAGACTATAATAGCCTTTAGATGGTTTCATTAATGAGATATACATCTGATCAAATCATATAATGAGTCATGTAATCGAACATTATAGTATTACAATTTTCATTTTGCTAAATAAACCAGTGAAACCTCGGTTTTTCGATATCCAAAAGAAGATCACTAAATTTGGGGGCATGGTTTAATGCTGCTGGCACTCGGTTTAATGGTGAAGATAATGTTTGAGACTTATAGCCTTTAGATGGTTTCATTAATGAGATATATATCGAATCAAATCATATCGAGCAACTTACCAGTATTAAAATACATGAAACGCCTATTATTTTACTAAATATTGTGGCTGTCAACTATTTAAGCAACATGCAAGTAATATTTTGTAGGTGGGTTTAGGTAGGCCTAGGTAGGTAGGAACTGCATTGAACTGCTGGGTGCACATGTTTTCTTTTCTTCAGTTTTCTTTTTTCTACAAATCATGTTTTTGAAGGTTCCTTAGTATGAAGCCACGAAAGAGTAAACTATTATGAAAAAAAATACCTATTTGTTATTACAAAACTAGCTAGATTAGGGAGTGTAGTTGCTTTCAATTCTCTGTTCGTACTTGGCTTCACGGAGTAATTCGTCCTTTATAGCGATTCTCTTCATTCCGGAGCAACGTACATGTTCTAATACTTACAAACGTACTCGTAGTACATGTGTATATGACACACTACGCACGCCGCACGTCTGTGACGTAGGGACTAATGAATATTCATCGACTCCACTAAAGCTCGTGCCAATATATGCTACCGCGCGTATCGACGCTCTGAACACTCTGAACACAACAAAAACAAATAGCTTCATCATCCCATCCAGGCAGGTCAGAGACAGAGTTCAAACTTGACAAAGCATTGTGTTTGGGTAAGAAAAAGATGTGACAATTGTTTTTAAAATGCTGAGATTGGGACAAACAATCATTTAACGGGAATGGAATGGTGACAGGAATGCATTCTATACCCGTATTCACAAGAAAACTTGCATAACATTACGCATTTTTTAGGACTTCAGTCCCATGTGCTGAAAATCATGTCTGATTGTTGTCGAGTTCTTAGAATTACGGATACGGGCGTGTGCACGTGTGTGTTTGCAGGTGTTTGGATTGAGATTGTAAATAAAGATTGTAATGACTGTTCACTGATTACTAAATATAACACTATTTTTATTTTAGATACGAGGAAGCAAGGTTGCAAAGACAATAAAACACATGACGAATTGTATTCCCTTTTCTTTATTATAATTTTATTGAGGTATTCTTCACTAGAAAAGTAGAAAGTATCAAAATACTATTACTAGATCTAGTCTAGTCTAGTCTAGATCTACAGCAAGTGTATTCGGGCAAATAAAATAACCATTAAGATTAAGAATGACATGAAAATTGTGGATATTACTTGGCCAATACTATATGAGATGTACATGTAGACCACATAGGGAGGCCAATGCCCAAATCTAACTTTTTAATTACTAGACACTAATTTGTTTATAATAAAAACAAAGATTAAAAGAAAGTATTTTCTTTCACTAAGAAAATTCACCTATCTGCCAACTCGAGAAGTTCCATCAAATAGGAGATATCCAGCTCTTTTTATCCAGCTTCCTTCTACGCCTATCCATACGTAAGAGCCTTGAAAGAATTATATTTCATGTCGCAAAATTACGTTCATAATTAGACAGGCCCGAGGGGATTGGGCGTGTCATTGCCCGGACAACAAGTTTAAAACTTTGCGCGAAATTCCATTCATCATCAGCGGTTAGCCTTGAATCGGTCGCACACACCGACACAGCTAGGTAATTGCATTGCAAGCCGCAGTCCTGAAATCGAGCCATGGAGGGACAAAACATGAACTGACAGAAAAAAACACGTAGATCTACGTGATTGTAGTCAATATAATCCTAGAAAAGAATTAAAATTAATAAGTAGGCCTACCTTAAGGTGATATTCCAAATCCAATAGTACTTCCTCATGAGTAAAGATCAATCTGACACTGCATTATCAACGATCAAGAAGTTACGAGGTCCAATTAACATCCATCTTGCAGCGAACACAATAGGACAGCAGCATGCATAGCGCATATCCATGCAACGTACGTGTACTAATATTTCTCTCACTCTCTCTCTCTCTCCCTTTCGCTATACGTAACATACACACTCACTAACCATGTATCATACAACACACACCTTCAAATCATGGCTTTCATTTCAATTCTCAATTGGAGTATAGACTGCTCACGTAGACTTTTTTTTTTTTACTGAAATATCTTTTTTAACACTTCTCATACATTACTGCACAACACTCGTATCTAGTGCTGTGAGAATAAGGTACTAGGGTCTATAAATAAGACTGTTTTGCGCACGATCTGACCAGAGCTCAGACATATGTCGCTATACCCTTTATTTTTGGCACGAACAATGACGTCACTGTTCACAGTTTTCCTTCTCATTTTGAGATGGATGTAGCTATAGGGCTCAATCCAACGCAAGATTAACAGAAACATCGTACTCTATCTACTTTTGAATGTTCAGTTTGTAAACATTTGTATTTAAAAAGATATAATCTTTTTTCTTTATATTTTCTAGTTGTTAGAAGTGGCAATTGTGAACATCTGAAATGTTGATCTCTATCAAAAGTTCTTTACTCAAAACGGATCCCATATTTTTAGGATCTACCTTCTGCCAATGAGAAGGTTTTTAGTGAGCAAACCTCTACGTCCTCTAGGAATTTCTTAGGCGGTTGTGCGCGCCCATCATGGTCTTCTGCTGCAACAATTAGTGGATTAAAATACGTCAAAATCTGCAAGATCGTCAACAAATGGTGAAAGACTGTTACAGATCCGTGATTATAGTGTATGTTGTGAAATGTATAATTGTATTTTCTTTTCTTATTTTCATCAATTTTTATTTTTACATCATTTTTTTCCCTCTGCTAATTTTTTGAAGTGGGCGACGAGCGCACAAATCGTAGGTGTAGAAGCCTTATGCCCGGGCATTGGCCTCCCTAACATGAATAAATGCAGCGAATGAAATAAGTTTTCTACAATTATTACAAATAGAAATGACGTCCAAAATCCAATGGCAATGGAAATGATGACTGGCGCTGTCGAAGAACAACGAAAAGGGCTCACGCGATGATGTGGAGGCTTTAAGGCGGAAACACAACTTCATTCTCTGGCTGAAGAGTCGTAAAGAATGCGATGTCTGCGCTGACACTCATGAAGTTGATGATGCTCGAAATGTGGACGAAAAGAGAAGTGAAGTCTGAAGAAGTGCTGCGCTTGGCACTCGAGGAGGAAGCAGTGAATCCCTGATGCATCACAAGCATTGGTCTTGCTTTTCCATCTCTAGTCTCTATAGAATTTACACACAAATGTGTTCGTGCACACAAACAATTTTTGACAAAGATGATAGTCATACATGTTGATTAAAAAAATGAAATTAAGTCTTGTGAATACAAATACTTTAATTAGATTTTTCTCAATTTGTACTCAGGTTTTCATGAATAGTCCATACATGAACATTTAGCTCCTATCGTGGCAATGAAAATGCAAAATAGTATTTATTGAGCAGTTGTCCAGTCAGACAAATACATGTAGTCTTCAAAAAGAAAATCAAACACTCTACCTTCCAGTGGCGGATCCAGGGGGGGAGCCCGGGGGGCCCGGGCCCCCTCCCCTTGAGAAAAAAATCATGTAAAATCACGTGATTTTTACCTTTTTTGGGGTTGGGCCCCCCCCCCCCCCTGGCGCTCAAGGGGGGGGGGGGTGCAAATTGAATTTTTTTTTGAGGATCAAAAAAAAAAAAAATGTGCTCACTACCCCCCCCCCCCACCCCCCACTGAGCGAATTTTTGGCCGGCGCGTTTTTCAAATTTTCGGGAGCAAAAAAAAAAAAAAATTGTGCTCTTTACCCCCCCCCCCCCCCCCCCCCCCCCCCCCCCCCCCACTGAGCGACTTTTCGGCCGGCGCGATTTTCAAATTTTCGGGAGCAAAAAAAAAAAAGTTGGGCCCCCTCCCCTAAGAAATCCTGGATCCGCGCCTGCTACCTTCAAGGTTTCACAAATATTCTAAAAATATTTCAAAGACTTTAAAGGTATGTGTGAGTGTTAATTAAATTACGAAGACAACACATTTTGTTAATAATAATCATAGTAATAATATGTTTGTTTTATTATATAGAGCTCTCACACAATTGGTTTCACTGCGCTCAATACAAGGTATAAAGACCTTGGGAAAATCAGTTAAATACATAATAAATCTTCAAGTGTCTAGAGTGGGTGCTTTCCGGATGATCCGGGGCAGTCGATTCCAGGGGGGGGGGATCAAGGTAGACATTAGACAACCTCCCACTATACTGTCTGCTTGATTAGTATGTTGTGTTTTATGTTGTTGTTGTTAGGCTGACCAATCTAAAAAGATTATTTCTGCCTGGCTGTAAGTAGTTGTTCATCACTGATGATTGGATGGCACCGTTTCTTTTCCTCTTCAGTGGGTATCATCATGTACTGTGCAGCTTCCGATTATTTGATGGTGCGGGCAATAATTTAGGTGTCGACCATGAGCATGACCATGATGATTATGCTATGTTAGATTATCCGTTTGTTTGATTGTTGTTGTTGTTTATTTTTTTAAATGTATTTCTCTTGAAGTGTGGTAATATACATGTAGGGAATCAGCCTTGACAGGCCAATGGCCTTTGTTCATCCCTCACATCCACCACCCTTCATTCACAGTACCATGTCAATGAATTTTTAAATATTTATATTGTTCAGTTTATACTGATTTGTTTGTATATATTCCAATGTGTTTTTAAAGAGATGTGAAATAAATTAAAATTGAATATTATTATTATTTTTGATATTATATCCTGTTATTTTATACAGTTGTGAAATCTCAAGAAACTGCAATCCAGAGCCATCACATAATGAACCACTCAGTGAGTATAATTTATCATTATTATATTCTTTTTCTTTTTGAAGTAGAAGTGAAAAAACTGGGCATACCCACAATAACAAGAACAATTTGTGGAATAATGTGGGCCTCATCGTTGCGCCATGTGTTATTTGATAGTACTCTCTGTCTTTATCTGTGTAAAGCAAAAATCAGGCACATGCAGGCCTGATAAAAACCCAATTTAAATCAGTTTCCTGATTATTATTATAGATTTTTTTTTTTTTTTACCTGATTTTTTTTAAAATTACAATTTTATCCTGATTTTCCTGATTTTCCTGATTTTTCCCTTATTTTCTCTATTCTTCCCTATTATGCTTACTCAAAAAGGGGGAATGTTGTTAGATGCCCTCCCCCCCCCCCCCCCTCCCCCAAATCCTCTTGTTTTTGTTTTACTCAAGTGCTCACTATCACCCCTGCACATGACTTCACTCTCGTCTTCCTGTTCAACAGGAAGCTGAATGCAACATTTAAGGCAGTTCATTTCCACACAGTCTGATCACTCTGATGGTATCTTGGAAAAATGTTATTTTAAAGCCAGCAGTTCTTGCATTCTGAACAACAAACTTGTGGGAATTAATGTCAGAAATTATTAGCAGCGGAGGGGATTTATAATCTCTCTCTCTCTCTCTCTCTTTTTCTCCCTTACTAAGTTCGATTCAGTAATCCATCACTTAAATGCTGTCTCTCTTCCTATTCCTATCTCTCTTTCTTTCTCACGGCAGGCTTGTGACTGGATGTCTTACACACTATGCAACAGGTCTTAGAGAGAACTAGAAGGAGAGAGGTCCCCCCCCCCCCCCCCCTCTCTCTCACTCTCTACTTCTCCTTCTATCTCTGTCCCCCTTCTTTTAATTGGTACTGTAATAATTCACAGGTTGTTGCTTCGTCGTCCCTCCCTTACTGTGTTGGATTCTGTACTAAGTCATATATTGTTTCTCTCCCTATCTCTCTCTCTCTCTCTCTCAGCACAATTATGACTGATGTCGTACACACTATGTAAAGCAAACCACCAAGTACAGCAGGTCTTGAATCTCCTCCACCTAAGAATTACCATGTTTTACTCTGTAATTACTCATATATTGTCTCTCTCCCTATCTCTCTCTCTCTCTCTCCTCTCTCCTCTCTCTCTCTCTCTCTCTCTCTCTCTCTCTCTCTCACTTCCTCTCTCCCCTCTCTCCGTCACTGTGTTTGATTAAGTAATCACAGGTGTATTGTCTCTTTCTCTCTCTCACACACAGCATGCTGAAGACTGGATGTCCTGCACACTGTGCAGAGCGAACCACCAAGGACAACAGGTCTTAGAGAGAGCGAGAAGGAGAGAGGTCACTTGGCCCGAACCTAGAGAACAGGGGACCCCTCCTGTTCAGGTCAGTAATAAAGACTTAAAGAGAAGGTTGAGTACTGGTAAAAAAAAGAAAATTATTTCTCACAGAATCAAACGAAACTTACACTGAATGTTCAAGATTACAAATAAATGACATGTGCCAAACAATTTTGGAAGAAAATGTATACTGGCTGAGTAATGAGCATAGAAAGACAAGGAATCAAGGTAGTACCAACCCCGACACCATGCGTGTTGTCCCATACATAGCTTTCTGTGTATGTGCTTGTTACTTTACCAAGACTCGGTCAAATTTATTATGATTTTGATGACTCCAGAACCTTGCAGTGCACACCAATACTTACATGCTACATGATCAACTGTTTCTGATCCTTTCCACACCTTTTCTTTCACAATGCAATCGCATTACCAGTACTAAAGTTTATCTTTAATTGTATATACACATGTACATGTAGCACCTAATATGAAATATTGTAGAGGTATGGAGGATATAGATAGATATTTGGTTTTATTCAAGTACTGATTAAAAAGTCCGAAGACTAAACAAGTCAGTTAACAATATAAAATGCATAACAAAAATATAACAAGGTAAAAAAACACATGGATGAATTAAATCATTAATAAGTTAAACAAAATATAATAAGTATATAAGTACATAATAATAAGTAAATAAATAAGTATATACAATTACCATAAATAATTATATATAATACGATCATTGCTACAGTGAAAGGACTTGGAATTCAAATTAGAAACAAATTAAAACAGCTTTGGGAGATCATACTATTACCATAAATAATTATATATAATACGATCATTGCTATAGTGAAAGGACTTGGAAAATTAAAAACAAATTAAAACAGCTTTGGGAGATCATACAATTACCATGAATAATTATATATAATGTGATCATTGCTAAAGTGAAAGGACTTGGAATTCAAATTAAAAACAAATTAAAACAGCTTTGGGAGATCAAACAATTACCATAAGTAATTATATATAATGTGATCATTGCTATAGTGAAAGGACTTGGAATTCAAATTAAAAACAAATTAAAACAGCTTTGGGAGATCACATTAATACTAATGCTTGAGATAATCATTATGCAATAATTAATTAACATTTAAAAATTCACAATGGCGAACATATGAGGGCATAACTAAGAAGTTGAATTCAGAAGTTGTATAAAGTAAGGAATGGGAGAAAGCTTGCGTCTTTGAGTTCGTATACGAGGTAATGTCATGTGTGTAGAGTTCCGAAGATTGCGACCTGTGATTGATTTTCTACTTTGTGGCAAGAGATGGCGATGGTCAGGAGAGGTTAAAACTGATTTGGCAAATTTAGTTGCTAGTTCGAGACGCCTATTACTAAGGGATTCTAGTTTTAAAGTTTTGAGGAGTTCACTATATGGCAGTAAATTTGGGTAAACGATTATCCTCAAGGCTCGCTTCTGAATACGTTCGATGGTTTCAGCCTGAGCCTTCGTTATACCAGAAGTCCAAACGGGGGCCGCAAACTCCAGTACCGGTCGAATGTAGAGCTGATAGATTGTCACCAAATCTTGAGTGTTGACCCCATTCCTTTTTAACTTATTGATGATGAACAATCTCCTCGACGCGTTTGATATGATGCGATCGACTTGTTGATCCCACTTGAGGTCATATTGGATGATGACCCCGAGCAACTTAATCGCGGAAACAATCTCCAGGCTAGCTGAGTCGATGAGCAGATCAGGAGGATGCTGTGGAGTTCGGAGAAAGGAAACTTGCATAGCCTTGCACTTAGTGGCATTCGGGATAACATCATTTTCCTGACACCAACTAGTAAGGCAATCGACATGAGACTGTAATTGGGACGGTTGAAATTTGTTAATGACCTCCAACAAAGTTAGGTCATCTACGTACTTCCAGCGGTTCTCAGTCATCTGTGCAGCATCGTTAGCTAATACCAAAAAAAGTATCGGGCCCAAACGTGTTCCCTGTGGCACTCCACAAGTGATGGATCTCTCCTGGGAGGTTGTTCCATGGTAGCGGACAGTTTGCGTTCTCTGAGACAAAAAGCTACATAAAGTAGGGATGATAGAGCGATCTACTCCTAACCCAATCAGCTTCTGGATCACAATCGCGTGATTAACGTGGTCAAACGCCTTACTGAAGTCTATTGTGCACAGATTAGCGAAGGTTCCAGAGGTGTCGATACCTGTATGGATGGTGTCCAACAGGCTGACGAGGCAATGCACAATCGAAGTACCGCGTCTGTTACCAAACTGCTTGGGGTCGATTTTGTCCTTGATGTCGTACAATATCCAATCAGCAAGGAACCCTTCGAAGATGCGAGATATTATAGGGGTAATCGAGATGGGACGTAGCTGGTCAAAACTAGTCACTGGTGATACCTTCGGTACTGCACACACAGAAGCAGTTTTCCAAATATTAGGAAAACAACCCTCTCTTAGACAGCAATTAAAAATGTGGGTTAAGGGCTCGGACAGCTCAAAGGCAAACTCCTTCAAAAGACGTGAAGGGCATTCGCCTGGATGACAGGCCTTCGATGTGTTGATACGGCTAAGTTTGTGGTATACTTGATGTCGCAGGATCGTCGGAGGCGGTGATGCTGCAGGTAAGTATGCCGGCATAGCAAACGGGTCGAGTGGAGGCAATGTACAACAGATGTTAGCGAAATGTGTATTCAGATCATTAGCTATTTCGTTATCAGATTTGTCGTCGGATGAGAGGCAAAGTGATTTTTTGCAAAGGCCGGCTAAATTGCGGATTTGTTGATGCCATTTACCGGGCTCCACTCTTTTCAGATGGTGCACCTTGCGAGCATAGAAATTGTCCTTAGCATCTTTTATCTCTCTCTGGACAAGGTTTCTCTGCGCGTTGTAGGTTGCTGAGCCGGTTCTGTAGCTAGTATTACGCTTAATGATGGCTTTGCGAATGCGATCATTAATCCATTCTTTGTCGTTAGGGCGTCGTTTCACAGTGACAATTTCGAAAAATTGCCTGTACTTGATGTTGAGTAGTTCGTGGAAATCGGCAGCCAGGGCGTTAGCATCAGATTCTCGAAGCGTAGACCAATCCATCAGCGTAATCCATTGGCCAAACGCACGTACAGATGAGTCCCGGAAAGGTCGAAATGATATGTTGAACGACTTTCTAGGAGGGACTTCTGAAAGTGGCCGGTATGTGATTACGCAATGGTCGCTAGACGATATCGGTGCCGAGATGACAGGATCATTGTATACATCAGCCATGTCCGTTAGGATCTTGTCAAGAGTAGCAGTGCCCCGGGTTGGTTCAGTAACCACCTGGGATAGCAGGGTCTGGTGCTCAATATCATCGGTAGCAAGGTCATTGAAGTCGCCCATGATGACTATTGTAGCACTGTCTGACTGAAGCCGGATGTTGTCGACGGCGGCGATGATATAATCACTCATCTCTCCTCTGGAAGGTGAACGTGGAGGTCTAGTGGATACATCACTGCACTGAGGATCACAGGGTTCACGCCCCACGGTCATGAGTCCCGCCTTGGCACTAATGTCCTTCAGCAAGACATTAGGGACTTAGATTCGCATGAAGAAAATGGGGATTGCTACGATCGACGTCCTTTTAATGCACTGCCTTGAATGGAGGTCACACGTATCAGTCCACGCAAATCTAAAAGTCCCTATCAATCAACATTTGCCACTCTCCACCCAGGTGATGAAAATGGGTACCCTGTAGGAAAAAATTCCCCTAATTCTCGGCTAATGTCGAGGTAATAATAGTACCGGGCTTAGAAACATTGGCATCGACCGCTATAAAAATGTTACTATCATTATCATTATTAATCGGTTGTCTTTACATTATGTTTTTGTAGATATTGCTGTTGTTGCTTTTCTATTTTGTTTGTATTTATTAATATTATTCTTTTTTTAAATCTCCATTTTTCATTGTTGCAATTTCTCCAGGATGCTCTGACTTACACCACTATAAATGAAGCCTTTGGCAGCATCCTGCAGTATATGACTTCAAGCAGCAGACAATGTAGGGTAAGTTTTGTACTTTTAGATGGGAATCCATGACCCTTCTTACAATATGTTACACTTTGATTTAGTTTTTTTTTGTTATGCTATGCTAAGAAAGCATGTGTATGCTTGTTAGTAAGCAACCTGTATTTTTGTTCAATACAAGATGCAAAACATGAACAATAGCATCAGCAAACTTCATACATAATGTGCTGAAACAGCAGACTCTCACAGAGAGCCTTGATGGGCCAATCTAGTGGTTCACTGCATCACAGAATGACTAAATCACAAAACAGGCAATACAAAGGAACAAACTAATACCATTGTGAACGATTTCTCTCACGTTTTTATAAATCCTCATGTATTACCTCTGTAACATCTAACTTGTGTCATTCATTTTGACAGAGATACTACTCCAGCATTCCAGCGTCTACCCATAATGCACTGGACAAGCGGCATTGTGGGAGATTTCATGCTCCGAGATACACAGAGCCCCGGAAGACGACACACCCTGTAAGTGGACTTTCCCATTCCTAACGTAATGGCTTACAATATCATCATGAGTTTGTTTGGAATGAAATCAATAGGGTGGATTCACTATAAACAGTGCCCCCACTGGCATGCCATGAGAGGTTTTTATATATATTTAAACCGGTGCAGCGCAGCAAAACGCAAGCCACCGATCAAATTGACCAAAGTGATCCAAACTGTTTAAATTAATTCATTGAGATTGACATGTCCTGATATCAGTGGACTTTTCTGTATTGAATTTGGATTTTGAAAATTCCATCCAATTGATTCTGACTCAAATTTGGCCTGATTTTGGTAAAAATCAATACACATTTGCATTTTGGGCCAAAAAGTTACCAAAATTACTCCAAAATTCTTGTTGAGGGTGGTCAATTTGTCTATATTTTCAAGCATCAGGACAACTTCTCACAAAGAAAAAGCCCATCTAATCTCCTTAGATGATAATAATGATTGGAAAACTTTCCCCTGACCAAAGATGGCTGTAATGGGTTGGGCGAACTTGAAAAAGTCACCAAATTGGCAAAAATGTAGGTTCAGTAAGACAAATTTTTAAGCATTCAACATGGACAAATATGGATAATGTTAGGCCTCGGCCACAAATTCCATTATGAACACCGTAAGAATGATTATCAGACAATGGAAATTTGGGTAGACGATGGAAAAACGGAGATTCGTACGAAATTATCGTTCGTACAAACCTTTGTGACCGTAGCATTATTTTTCTCTTTTTCTTTTTTTTCCAGCTGCAGAAAACAGAAGATGTTCACATCCAAGTCCAGCCTGGGACATACGCCGTGACGGCCGGAGGCTGGGGCAGGGGCAAAGGTCAACAGACGCACGTCGTCCATGTCAACCAAGGTCAAAGTGTCAACCTTGATTTCACCATGTGACCTCGACTTGGTGAATCCACCAACGGCAGCTGATTGTATAGACTTTTTTTAGAAACTGATTGCGCTGGTGGTTTTATAAACTGATTATAATAATAATATCCCATGTTTATATAGCGCTCAATACATCGATCCAACGATGTGCCTAAGCACTTTACAGATATATTATTACCCCGGTCATCAGAGTCAGGCTTACCCGCACACAATATTGCACATTTTTCACTCCCTGGGGAGCATTCCAGCCAGTTGCCATTTTACAAGCGCACACGTCTTGCTCGTCCAACTATATGAACTTTTGCATCCTACTGGGAGCCAGAAGAAAGCTTGTCTTATCGTCTTCCCCTGTCCCTGTATCTATCTGCGCATGTGATTAACCTAGCTGTGCAGTGTAAGAGGAAGGCTGCCATCTACTGTCGAACATCGTATTTGTGGTAGGGATAATCCTCTATGGAATTGAATTTCAATATGTGTGATACACACCTCTGGCATATAGTGGCGAAAATTAAGTATTGATGTTAATTTTGTAAAAGCTGTTTAAATCATGAATGAAATTCAGCGGTAATGTTTGTTTCACAAATAAGATTAGTAACCCTTATTCCTTCTGTTGTAATCCTATTTTTGCACAAAAGTAATGGTTTCGGACCCCTTAGTTGCAAAAATGTCTGATTTAAGAACAAAGTAGAGAACTTTTATTTGCAATCTTGTTTTCAATTAATCTTTTATCCACGTTTTTATAATCACCTCTATTAAAGTTTCTAGGCAGGAACTTGTTGTACCCTTTGTCAAAATTGAGTGAGTTGGTTCACTTTTGAATATATGTTATTTTAAGGCTACAAATGGCTCTCCATACTTTTTAAGTCAAACTTAGAGTTAAGTTCAACGTAGGATCTTTGTGAAACACCCCCCTGGTCATGCAATATTGTTGAGAAAAAAAGAAACTGGAAGCAATCGGGAAACGCTGACTGTAAGCTTTTGGAATCATGCAAATTATCAGAATTTGACCCAATTGTGCTGAGAGTCCCATGTGCTCATGTACACAAACTTGTAGCCTGAAAGTTCAGTCCAAACATGTCAATTTTTTTCCTGTTATATAGAGTACCGACGCTGTGACATACAAATCTATTTTTAGAATTTTTCAGTGTTTGTCTTCATTTTCCGAAAGAGCATAAAAAATAATGTCCGAATGTTGAAAACCAATTGAATATGTTAAGTATTGGCTGAGATATGACCATCTAAATAAATATAATATGGGAACTCGGTGTTATAGTGCTCTGGTTCCTAATGTTATGAATATGACTGCAGTTGAAGAGTCATCCTCTGCAGTGTTTTTGTTTTCTGTGAAATTCTTCCATCTTCAAATGAAAGGAATGGAAAAGCTTACACCATTTTCAATTTCCTACCTTTCCTAGAACTCACCCTTCTCTTGAATATATATTGGGTAACCTTGTTTGGGATTATTTCCCCTCAGTATTCTGTTTCTTAAAGGTAAAGACCAGTATTGGAAACGCCCACCTCTCAAAAAAATGAAATGGAAGCTCTTATTACCAATCATGTGAAAGAATATGTTTTGATCCGAATTTTGCTGAGAAACCACCTACTTTGATATATTTGGTAAATTATTATATCTATTTGGACCTGATATATTATACAAATAACGCACGGCCCAGAGTGCAATAGCGCTAGCGGTGAATGCAGTACGCGCGAGGTTTCTTTAGATTGGTGCCGCTCTGTGCAACGAGCCGCTTGCGGCGAGTTGACAGTGCGAACCATCTGAAGAAACCGAGCGTTTACTGCATTTACGTTTTGCACAACAGGGTCAAGTGCGTTATTTGTTTTATAAAATAGCGACACAATTAAATAGCAACAAACGAAACTTTAGATCTAATAAGTTAGAGTCTACGAGAGTTCGATCTAGATCTAACTTAGATCTAGAGAGTACAGTTATGTTGGCTCTAAGTTACTTCTAGACTAAGAGTAACCTTGCAGGCTTTAATACCAAAAAGTCAATGGGATTCATTGCCTTGATTAAAAATAAAATCTATACAGTGGGTCTAGAGACGAGTCTACATCAGACAGCTGAAATTCCTGGCTTCATTATAAAATCCAAAAGTCAAAACAGGCCTAAATCCAAGGCAAAAGTAAAATAAAAATTTGCTTTTTAATAATACCCCGCTCTTGCATGCTAGCTAGCTAGAGCTAAGCTACGCGTACGTTGCGCTGGGATCATGGTGGAGCGTACAATATTAGCTACGCCTAGCCTACAATAATTGCAATGCACTCGAGGCCGAGGGAGCGCGTACTACACGTACGCGCGCGCACTGGATCTCCATGGTCACGCGTACGCGCCGTGCAATATAACTTTTTACTGCGCTTTTTCTGCACTCATTTCTGCAAAATCGTGCTTGCATCAAAATTTGTCAATGTCATGTGACGCGTATTGACCAATCACGATGCTTAAAATACTAGAGCCATTTTATAAATACATGTAACGCATGTGTCGCACACGTGTGCGTAGTCCCATATACATCTTTCAGTGTACAGTGCTTGTAACTTCACCAAGACTGGGCCAAATTTCTTATCATTTTGATGATTCCAGAACCTTGCAGTACACACCAACACTAATTATATGCTACATGATCAACCTTTTTTTACAATGCGATCGCATGACCATAACTGGTCTTTATCTTTAAGCCCTCCCTCCCCCCCCCCCCCCCCAATGCTTGCTTTAAGTGACAATGCACTCATGAGACACCATGCATGTGGGCATTGGAATT